>NW_025336576.1:1818774-1835715 GCF_004798865.1 Varanus komodoensis | reverse complement strand
GGCCGGGCCGGGCCGGGCCGGTGCCGAGCCGAGCCCGAGCCCGAGCCCGAGCCCGAGCCGAGCCGTGCCTGTCGCCCACAGGAGGAGCCCCCGCTCGACCTGCCGCGGGCCTTCGCGGAGCACTGGAAGGGCCTCACGCACTTTTACCTGGAGGCCACAGGTAGGCGGCCGGGCCCCCTGCGGGGCCGGGGGAGGAAGGGCCCCCGGGGGGTCAGCCGGCGCCCCGGCCCGGCCCCGCGACGCCCTTCGGGCCGCTGGCCCCTCGCAGCTTCCAGCCGGGGCCGCCGCCCGACTCCGGCAGCTCGGGCTGCGCCGGCGCGCCTCTGCCGCGCCCGTGGCCAGTGCCGGTGCGAGCAACGGCGCGGCGGCCCGTGCGGCTGCACAGTGAAGTCCGGCTCCGGCTCCCGCAGACGAAAGCAGGCCCGCCCGGCAGACGGACATTCCCTGGCGCTTGAGGCAGATGCTGGACATCTTGGTCTACGAGGAGAAGCAGCAGCCCGCCGGGGAGACGGGGCCCTGCTTGGAGTACCTGCTGCAGCACAAAATCCTGGAGACGCTCAGCACGCTGGGGAAAGCCGAGGTACCCCCGCCTCCGCACGCCCGAGCCAGCCGCGTTTCGCCCCGTGGCTTGCACGGCCCTTTCGCACTGCCAGTGCTCGCCCTCTCGTTTTTCTTTAGGCAGAACCGCATGTCACCCCATCCACATGTTGAGAGCACCTCAAAACGTGGGTGGGGGACAAGGAGCAAGACATTTTAACCAGTGTTGCTATCAACATAGTGTGGTGTTGAAAGAGGTCTAGTACACCCACTTCCTTTTTTTAACTTAATTGGTGAAACTCTTTCTTAAAAAGTATCAGTAGGTGTTATGGGCAGGGGATAAAGTTTATCTGAACCTGAGCTATTATTAACTGCTGATGTGCTGTCTTATTCTTTTTCTTTCTCACAGTTCTTAAATTTTAGTTGTTGCATTTTTGTTTTATTTGATTGTGGTGGACTTGGTAAAGGATCTTTGAAGCCAGATGGCTGACAACGGACAGTATTACATGGATACACTGGGGCAAGACCCTGGGAGGAACTCCTTCTAATGCTGTGCTTTTCTGGCCCCAGTATCCTCTGGGAATGAGATCTCAGGTGCTCCTCTTCTTCAGTCGCCTGCTGGGACAGATGCAATGCCCTTTGCTGCATTACCTGAGTGTGTACAAACCTGTGCAGGTGAGTGCCATTTTGGGTGCACTTTTGGGTGCCATTTTTTATTTATTCTTGGAAAAAGAGGCTAAGTTGAGATGTTGTATTTGGCACCTCTCAGATATTCCCACTCTGATCTGGTGCAGGCTGAAACTAGTGCAGTTCTCTGTGTAAAGAAAGACACCCCTGAATTCTGTGCATTTGTTTAAAATTCTGCCAGAAAAACTGGATTCTGCCGCTTGTTTCTATTTGGAAAACAAAGCAGATTTGCAGTTTTGCCCTATTGACTGCATAGTCTAGGTTTTGGGGGTTGGCAGATGAGTCTGGCTTCAGCGCTTGTTGGGGTCCTACTATGTGCCCACTGGCTTAGCAGATCCACTGCTGATTCTTGCTCTCTGCCCGCTCCCCACTTCTACAGAAACTCCTTCAGCTTGGGAGCAATGCACTAGGCCCAGAGCCCGAGAAGGAAGTGATGCAGTTTGTTGCTGTCCTGTGCACCAAGATTCAGCAGGAGCCTGCCCTGCTCCCGTATCTTCTGGAGGTGAGGAATGGCTCGAGGCGCCTCCTCCACAGTGCCAGCCCCGCCCTGCCTCCTTGTTCCTGGGTGGTTCTGCTCCTTCAGTGTCTGCTTTCATGGATTCAGCTCATTTCCCAAAGCTCCCTGCCAATGACGTGTGTCAGGAATCAAGCAGGACCAGTTTGTCTGAAGGGGCACCACATCCACTGCATCCTGCACTTGGTGCTCACTGGAAGACCTGCCGAAATTGAAGTGTTGGCCATGAAGAGGCCCAAGCGCCTCAAAGACACTGCAGCTCCCCTCCACTGCCTGGGACAAATCCGGCACACTTCGAGGGGGTGGTGCAGCCTGATGTCCAGTCCCCTCTTGCTTTTCAGGTCAGGTGTGCGGATCAGCCCTCCCATCTTCGGGGGGCAGCCTCCGAGCCCGTGTCAGCCCCCTCCCAGCTTCCGCCCGCACCGGCAGAGCCGAGCAGAGGGCTGTGCCATGAGGAAGCTCCCTGTGGGGAGCCCACACAGGCAGCTCCCCCTGCCCTGAACCTGGTGACCTCTTTGATCGGCTTGTGCAAGAGCCAGGTAAGCGGCTGCAGCAGCACATGGGGCACGGGGGGCTCTGCCCTGGACTGGGAGACCTCCCGCCCGCCCACAATGTCAGCGGAGGGAGGGGCTTCAGGAGTGTAACTTGCTCGCCTTGCAGAAGAGGAAGGTTGCTCTGAAAGCTCAGGAGAACCTGCTGCTGCTCACAAGCATGGACCACCCCGCCATTGCTCAGACCTTGGCGCGAGACACCGTGCTCTGTGCCCTGCTGGCAGAGCACCTCTGCGCCCTGTTCGAGGCCATCCCCGCAGCTGTCAGCCCTGCTGATGTCACCACGCTTCGGCCAGCCAGCTGGAGGTAGGGTTCTGGTCTGGTCCGTGGCCAAGGCTCCCCATGGCCTGGCAAGGAAGTAGGGGTCCCGTCAGCATGGGTTCGTGGGAACCCGGGTGCCCGCCAGCATTGATGAGGGCTTGGCGGCAGGCTCCTCCCTCCTGTCCGCCCTCCCAACCCAAGAGCTTCCGGATGTGCTGCTACCTGTTCTTGGGTCCCCCCCCCCCCCCCCGTGCCCCATCTTTTTTGCCCATCAGCATACTTTGCAGCTTCCTTTCCAGATTAAAAAGAAATCTGGGGAATATTCTCTTAACTGCACCACTCTGCTCCACTGTTCCAGTCAGGATGCCCTCAAGGGAGCGTTTCCTCTTCATCCTTCACCTGGAAGGCCTTTGCGGAAAGCCCAGGGGCCTCGCAGGAGGCAGCGATGAATGGGCGAAAGTGTTTGCCTGACTTTTTTTTTTTTTTTCCTGACGGAGGGGCCAGGGCTTCCAGTGAGTCTTCCCCACTGCAGCAGAGCCGCAGGATGTGCCCTGGTTCCACCCTTGCAGCCAGCTTTCCCCCTTGCGATCTCCTTGCAGGCTTCAGGGCCGCTCAGGGGAGGAGAGCGCTTTTCCCGGACAGGCCAGCCTGGAGGCTTTCTTTGCCTGGCTCAGCCTCTGCGACAGTCTTGCGAAAGAGGCCCACCCGGTAAGAGGCTTCCAGCCAGCCTCTGCACAGCCCCAGCCCAGCCCTGCTTAACTCCCTGGCAGGACTCTGGCCCTCGCCCCCAAGAGGGGGCAGGGCAGGTCAGGCCCCGGAGGGCCCTGCTCTTCCCCTGGCCGGCTCCCAGCCCCCACCTTTCAGAGGGCATGTCCCACTGGAGGGAGGGACTCACCACAGCGGTGCTCTTCCTCAGGTTCTTGCTGGTGCCCTCAGCGAAGCTGTGGGCCGGAGGCTCTTCCTGGGCAGGCTGCAGCCCCAGCTCCTGCAGATGTGAGTCCGGCTTCCCAGGGAGAGGGGCGTGGGGAGCAGCCCTTCTTGCCTGGCTTGGGGTGCCCTGCACTCCCCGTGAGTCCCCCACGCCAAGCCCCAGCCCAGGTCTTCCTTCGCAGGTCAGAGCGGGGCATCCTGCTCTCCACGGCGCTCCTGACTGGCCTGGTGAAACAGGTTCGTGCTCCTGCCCTCCTCCAGGAATTGGTTGCCTTTGTGCTGGGAGCTGAGGGGGACCCAGCGCGCCCCCTGCAGCTGCTCGCCCACCTGACGGAGCGCTGCAGGCATCTGTCCGACGAGGTGAGCCCCAGCACTGCTGGGAGGTCTTGCTCAGGCGCAGGCCCCTCAGCCCGCTGGCCAGTCGTGCCAGAGGCGGCGGCAGAAGCCAGCGAGCCCCATGCTGTGCAGCTGGGGGAGGGGCTGCCGGAGTGCTGTCCAGCCGACCCGGGGGCCACACGGGCCGGCACTGGCCAGTCCTTCCTCCTCGTCGCAGATCAGCACAGCTACCCTGCGGCTGTTCGAGGAGCTGCTGCAGCTTCCTGACGAACGGGTTGTGCGGACGCTGGTGCTGCGCCACCTGGAGGAGCGCGGCTACGTGCTGAGAGGCCCATCCGGGCAGGAGGAGCCCGTGGCTCGAGAGGAAGGGCCCTGCGAGGACGGGCTGTAAGTGGGCTGCAGGGGAGGCGATGGCTCCCACTCTGGGCCACAGGAGGCGTCCCTGGCATTGCTGGGGAACCCTCCGTAAAGCCAGATTAAGACCTTTTCATCTTCCAGGCAGTTTAAATTGAAATTTGCATTTTCTGCCTCACTGAAAGTGAACTTAGCTTCTTGCCATCACTCGGGTGACACTTGCATTTGATGCGGTTCTGAGATTGGCAGCCAGACCTTTGCAGTTCCTTTTTGGAATGTGTTGGTCCATAATTTTTAACAACACAGAGGCAGGCTGGCTGTGAAAGTGTGTCTTCTGTCCTGGCAGAGAGCTGGAGGAAGATCCCTACTTCCCAGACATCAGCTTCCGGGTCTCTGCAAAGCCAGCCCATCCCGCCAAAAGGCTGGGCGCCATGCCTGATGTGAAGGAGGCCGTCAGCAGGTGGGGGTCTCGGTGGTGGGTGGGGGGGGCGGGCAGAGCGCTTGCCTTCAGAGCCGGCTCTCGGGTGCCTTCTCTCTCAGCTGCCATCTCTTTCCTGCGTCTTCTCTCCCAGCTTCCTTTGCCTCGTTCCTAGTGAGGCAAAGACTTCTGCCTACCTGGAGGAGGGTGGTTATGATGCCTATGTCTACGATGCTGAAGTGCTGGTGAGTCGCCAGCTCCCTCCCAGAGCTGTCCCCACAGTGGAGGCGTCCCGAGGGTGGCTGTCGCCTGCCCTTCTGGCGCCACACGGGGGCCTGGCGGGGGTCTCTTCGGTGCTGCGGCCATTCCCGGGGGCCTGGCCTGAGCACACGTCCAGCCCACGACCCAGCCCCCTCCTCCATCAGTTCCAGGCGTGTCGTGCCACCGCCTCACACTGGGGTTGGCCCCAGGCTTCCCGGCCCCTGGAGGACTGTGCTGCCGGATCCCGCTTTTACGAGGGCCGTTTCCTGGAGGTGCTGCTTGACCGGCTGGTGCAGATCCTGGACCAGGTAGCCTGAAGAATGAGTTTGTGGCTTGAGGCTGCAGCTGGCCAGTCAGGCCTGTTCCTGCTGCCTGGCCCAGCGGGAGAGAGGAGCTGTGGGGCTTTCAACCCTCCCTACAATGAGTGGGGCCGGAGGTCAATGTCACAGGAGGGAAGGCACCCCCGAGGCCCTTTCCCGCTTCCCACTCCACACTGCAGGATGCACTGGGCAACCCACGTGTCTGCTTGCACAATGGGCCAGGTGGGGTACAGGCGCTCCTCCTGCCCCTCCCCTCCTGCTGCTGCTCTGCCCCCGCACAGCAAAGGGCAGGCGGCGGACAGAGCCCCAGGCTGGCTGCAGAGCTAGCAGGCCGCCCGCCCGCCCTGTGTGGGCTCCCCCCGCCACTCCTTCCTGGCTCCTCTCCCATTGCAGCCCTACGCAGTGAACCTGCAGGTGACGTCAGTGCTGTCCCGCCTGGCCCTCCTGCCTCACCCCCACCTTCACGAGTACCTGCTGGACTCCTACCTGCCCCTGGCCCCAGGCTGCAGGAACCTCTTCTCCGTGCTGATCAGGGTAAGGCCAGCCCTGCCCCGGGGGCTGCCTGGGGGTGGCGCCTTCCTGGGGCCTGCGCTCTGCTCCAGCGGCTGAGCTAAGAGGTGCGATGCTTGCCCCTTCCTCGCCCCACTGCCTCCCACCAGGTGATTGGAGACCTGATGCAGAGGACCCAGCGGATCCCTGATTTCCCGGCAAACTTGCTGCTGGTCCGGAAGCAGCTGATGGGGCAGGCCCCTGCAGAGCACCCGTGAGTGATGGGCGGAGATGGCACCAGCTGCCCCCGCTAGTGCCAGCCTGCCCAGTGTGAGGGGCACCACACCTTTCGGGTGGGGTGGGGTGGGGTGGGGCAATGCTGGACCTTCTCCTGACCAAGACTGCCGGGGCCGGGGGTCCTCGTGCTGCCCCACTTGCGCCCCTGCGCGTCCCGTGAACCAAAGGACGGGTGTGGGCAGACCGTCGAGCCCCAGATGTTTTCTATTTCAGCTCTAGGTGCCTTTCCCGGTGCAGCCAGTGGCCGGGAGTGCTGGGAGTTGAAGCCCAGGTGCCTGGGGCTCTACCTCCCTGCCTTTGTGCATGGGAGCAGGAGGCCAGAGGAGCCGCCCGGGTCCTGCTGGGCCCTCGGTGGGGCTCCCGATTTGCTGGCTGTGCCGTCTGCAGTCCAGTGCTTGCCATGCTACTCCTGCCCCCTCGCGAGGATGATGGGACCAGAGCGGTGGCACTGAGCTGGCTGTGTGTGTGGAACGACCGGGAGACCGTGCTGTGGGGGGGGGGGGGCGCACTGCATACAGCAACACGTTGCGTGTGAAGTGACTGGGAGTGGGGAGAGTGGCAGGTGGCGAGGGCCAGGAGCCAACTCGGCGTTGTGTGCTGGTCGCTTGCAGGGTGAGCCACCAGACACTGCTGGAAGGAGTGGTCGTGCTCGAGGAGTTCTGCAAGGAGCTTGCCGCCATCATCTTTGTCAAGGCCAGGCTGGAGGCCCCTGCGTGATTCCCCCCGCAGCCTCCATGAGCCAGCCCCGCGTCGTGCGGCCGGGAGGGCCAGCGCCCCGGCCTCCACGGGCCGCGCCTGGGACATCTGTGGGCTCCTGGCAGCCGTGGCCAGGCGGCTCCGCTGCACGGAGGGAGCACGGCAGCGGCCTCGTGGCAAGGGGCAGAGCCAGCGGAGCCCGCATGGGGCCCCGGCAGCAGTGGCTCTTCGGCTGCGCGACTTGTTGACCCAGCCATCTGCATCCCGGTCCCTCCTGCCTCCACAGAGCTGCCTTGGTCCTCTGCAGCCACCTGAGTCAGACTCCCGAGCCTGCGCTGGGGAGCGGAGAGGAGCAGCCGTCTGCTGACCAGCCGACCAGCTTTTGGCTTCACGCTGGAGCTCCCAGCCAGCGGACGACCCTGTCCTGGACTGAGCTTAAGGACCCTGGCTGTGCCCTCCTGCTGTTGGTGCCCCATCCTGCTTTCACTGCCGCTTTTGGCCTTCGCTTTATTTCATGGGGACCGTCTGTGGGACATGGGTGCTGAGCAGCGACTGCTGCATCTCTGGAAGAAGCACAGCAGGGGTTGTGAGCAGATGGAGCTGCTGCCGTGGGTGGCACTTCCTCGGCAGGTTTGTTGCTCGTGCTTCACCTGGAGCCTTTTCGGCACATGCTGGGCTGCCCGGGAAAGCCGGTTGCAATCACCTTGTTGCTGTTCCCCCGGCACCTCTTGCCAAATTCTATTCATGCCTACTCAGGAAGAATATCTTAGGTTTGATTTTATTGTGCAAGACAGTTTAGCAAGTCAACTTCCCCTTAAGTTTATGAGTAACTTGTAGTGGTCACACAAGTTGTCTGTGCTGAGAAAATGAGGGTGACTTCAAGATCATACACAGCCACTTCTTAATGGGAATTATGTCTATACGTGTGTAAAATTTGGTGCACTAGAGCAGGGACATCAACCTTTAACCAACCGGTACATTTTTTGGTATCGGTATTTGGTATTCAGGTGCTTTACTTCCGTAGGGCAGGATGCACCAGCCCATTGATTTGTACTTGTGCCTGAAATAAACAGGTTGTGGAATGTGTGTCAAGCTGCCGCGCACTGCTGTGTGGGGCCAGTGGCAACCCTGGGGCACGGGGTGCGGCTGGCTGCCTGCCCCCTCAGCCACACTCCAAAGAGGAACAGCAAAACCACAAAAGAAATGGGCCTACCCGGCATCAGCAGCATGACTGGAAATCCCAGGGAGGGGCTGAAAAGGGGCTGAGGCTGGCTGTGCTGTTGCAACTGGGAGGAGGACCCCACACCCAGAGGGTTGGGGCAGAGACCTTGCGGCACTGACGAGAAGGGGAGTGCACACCCACGGCGTTTGCAAGCTCCAGTGAGCTGGAAGCTGCAGCAGTACTCGGAGCTGCTGCTGCTCATGAGAGAGTATTAACAGCCGAGTCTGGCGGGTTCCAGGTGCTGAGGAGGCAGAAAGCAGCACCGCTGCTTTTCACAGGATGGCAGCAACACGGGCTGGGAGGGGGTCCCGGCTGGAGGCTCCCGCTTGCAGGGCCCACTAGCAGGCACAGGTCGCGTGTTGGCCCGGCCGGGTGCTCCGCTCCTGCACGGTGTCTCTTGCAAGCACCCATGCCAACTGAGCGGCCAGGTCTGCCGAGCGGTGGCACCGCTGTGGGCCGCCTCGGGCACGGCAGGCGGGCTCGGGGCCTGACTAACTCTGGATGGGGATGAAGGAGGCGGCACTGAGCCTGCAGAGGGCCTTGCTGCGCAGGGCCCCGTCCTCCACCTTCCACCAGGTGAAGGCCGTGCTCTGCAGCGCAGGCGGCGCTTCCCAGGGCCGCTGGCTGGGCTCCCCCACAGTGGCCACCACGTTGAGGCAGACGCCGTCGCTCTGGCCCGGCTCCTTGCCCAGGTGCTGCAGGCCCAGCAGGCCCCGGACGTGGATGGTGGCCTGGGCCGGGGGCAGGCACCTCCGCGCCAGCTCGAGCACGGCCAGCAGCAGCGAGCGGCGCAGGCCGGAGGGCGCCACGCTGCTCACCGCCAGCGGCAGGTGCGGCGCCCCCGCCGTGCCCAGCAGCACCCACAGGGTGTCTCGGGCGCCGACGCAGGCCAGCAGGAGCCGCTGGCAGAGGAAGGCGCAGGGCAGCTCGGCCGGCAGGCCAGGCGGGTGCCGTGGGCTGGCCCGGTACTGCGAGGCGAGCTCCACCAGGGGCAGGATGTCGGCCGCGCGCAGGCTGAGCGAGGGGCTCTCGCGGTCCCACCAGCGGGCCTGCAGCGACTCTGCATCGGCGTGCTGCAAGGTCTTCAGGGCGCCACCTGCAGCGGGGAGAGCCGCCGTGAGGCTCCCGCGGGCGCGCCTGGCCGGGTCCCCCAGGAAGGCAGCCGCCCCGCGCCCCCCCAGCGGCTCCGCCTGCCCGCGGCGGGAAGCTCCCCCCGGCAGCTCGCCCCCGGCCTCGCGTTCCCGTTAGCAAGCGCGCTGGCGGGGCAGCAGCTGCCGGGGACGCGACGCGCCCCGCCCGCCCGCGGGAAGCCCCCTGTCCGCCCCGCCCCGGCCAGCACCGGTAGGTTCGGCGAGGAAGACGAAGCGGATCCAGCCGGGGCCTCGCTCCTCCACGGCCAGCAGGGTGCGCGGCTGGCACTGCAGGCCCGTCTCCTCCGCCACCTCCCGGCGCATCGCCTGCACGATCGTCTCCCCGGGCTCCATCCGGCCGGCGGGCAGGTACCACGCCCCGTAGCACTCGCGCTTGGCCTCCTGCACCATCAGCACCTCGCTCTGCGGGGGCGGCACCGTCAGCGCGGCCTCGGCCCACCGGAGCAGGCGCGGGACTCCCGCGCAGCGGCCCCGCCGCCCGCCAGCGCCCCCCGCCCGCCCCGCACCTTCTCGTTGAACAGCACGGCCAGCACGACGTAGCACGTGTTCCGCCGCAGGCGCGCCGGCTCGCGGGGCTCCGGCGGGCCCCAGTCGCAGCCGCCGCCGGCGGGCACGGGGTAGCCCTGGCCGCTCAGCACCGCCTCCAGCTCCTGCGCAGCCATGGCGGGGCGGGGCGGGGCGGGGCGGCGGACGCTCGGCACACGCTCGGCGGCCCGCTCTTCCCGGGGACTGTTCTGCACATGCGCCGAAGGCCCGCACGCGCCGAAGGCCCGCGGTCTCCGCCCCCGCGGGCCAGCTGGCTCGCCCGCCGTTGGCCGACGCCACCCGCCCCGCCCACCCGCGGGAAGAGGCAGCCGGGCAAGGGGGCGGGAGGCGCGGGGGGGCTGCCGGGCAGCGCGAACCCCCCCGCGCCGCTTCGCCAGCGCAAGGAGGGGCCGCGGCGCATTCGCTCCAGGCGGGGGGGGGGGGGCGCGCGCTCGCCCCTTGCTGCCCCGGAGCTGCCCTGCCCTGGCAGCACGTGGCTCGCCCGGACCGACAGCCAGCCAGAGGGCAGCTGGTGGGCAGCATCGGGCAAGCCCTCTGCCACGCAGCCCGCGGGGGGCACACAGCGCCCACTCGCTTTCCGGTTCAGCCACGTAACAATCTGAATGGAGGAAAGGGAAACCTCCTCCGTGGGGAGTTTTGCCAATCCTGAGGTAGCCCTCCCTAATCCAAACATGTTCTACATTTTACAATGGGGAGCCATGCTACAAGTGAAGTGAATTTATTTAAAATATATTAAAATTACAAAGTCACTTAAGGCCAGTGGTGGTGGATAAGTTACTAGTTTTCAAGAGGTGGAGGAAACTGGATCGCTCGCCCAGGAGAAAAGTGCTGGGGCCCAACCGACATCCCGGAAGGGGCCTGGCCCCAGGGACTCCTGTGCGCTGCTCCGACCACCCCTGCCTGGAGCAAAGCAGCTGGTGCCTCTTGCCTGGGCAGGAGCCCAGCCCTGCTGGAGGCTGTCCCCACGGCTCCGTTCTTTGCAGGGGGGTCAGCTCGCGGCCCAGTCTGCAGCAAGTGGCAGGGCACGTGGTGGAAGAGGGGGCGGGGGCAGAGCTCCTGGCATCAAGCAGGAAAGGCTGTGGGGCAGGCAGCAGTGAGAGCAAGGCCCAGCTCCAAGACAGAGCTGTGGCCCTCTGCCAGCGACAGGCGGAACCTGTTTCCAAACCGGCCTGCTTCACAGCTGAGACTCGCCTCGGGTCCCTTCAGCCGTGGCAAGCTGGAAAAAGCATTCCCGGTCCCTAGACAGGGACAGTGACGCAAGCTGCAAGACGCCGTCTGTGGCCCTCCCACGCACCCGCTCCGGCAACTGCCCGCTTCGCTTCTCGTGGGGCCTAGCAGTCTAGATCCACCACCTTCTTCCTGGGGCGGCTTCGCGTCAGGCGGGAGCCCTGCAGAAAGAGCAATGGGCCACATGGGCCTGTGAGGTTCCTCGCCCTCCGACTCCACGCAGGCACAGGCGGGGAAGGCCACGCAGGGGAGGCTGTGTGCACTGTGGCCCAGGTGGAGCGTGCCGACGGCCGCTTGCTGCCCGCTGGGGAAGGCCCTACCTCCTTGGTGGGGGGTTTCCGGACCACGCGCAGGCTCTGGCTCCTCGACAGCGGCTTGGCCAGCATGGGGCCCTTGCTGTGGCCCCTGGCACCAGTGGAGAGCTCGGAGTCCGACCAACAGTCCTCCTCGTGGCTATCGAAGTCTGGCTGCTGGGCGGCCGGCCTGTGTCCTGCAGGGACAACCCACCATTAGGGAGCAAGAGCTGAGAGTCGGGACCGAACCAGCTGCGGCCTGCAGGGGAGGCCAGATGACATGCAGAAAAGCAGGCAGGCCACAAGTGCGGGCCCGGCAGCTGTCTTTACCGGGGGGGTGGGATCAATATCTAGCGTGACCCTGGAGAGATGGCAGCCCCGGGAGATGGAAGTTCTGCTAACAGACTCATCCCTTGGAAATCCCCACAAAGTAAAGCTTCTTGCAGCTGCAAGCTCTGTTCCACACCCAGATGAGTCCCAGATCATGGCCAGACCCAAACGCCTTCCCTATTATATTGAGTCGCTTCCTCAGAGAGGCAGCCGAGCCACCCAGACGGGAAGCAGCAGGAAGCAGCAACTCAGGAGCGCTGGTCCCCCGCCCCTGTTGATTTGCGGCAAGCACAACAGACCTTGGTGTGCGGTCACTGGAAGACAGCAGCCTGATCTCTCAAAAGGCCTGTTTGCCAGAGAGGGTGCAGCAACCTCGCCAGGGCAGTGCGAGTCAGCATTCCATTCTTGAAAAGCACCCAGGAGGTCGCTCGCTGGGATCCACGCTTCCCCAGCCTCACACCTGCCTCATGCACAGGGCCTGTGGGATTGTCTTCCAGGCACAGGAGACTCACGAGGGACACTCTGGCCCCTTTCCCCCTGCCCAGGCAAGGCCCCAGGAGTGGAAGACGCCCGCTGCAGGAGCCAAGAGCCAGTCAGGGCCCCCTGCAGGCCAGCCTTCATCTTACAGCAAGTGGGGCCACAGCCACACAGGGTGCGTGCGGTCTCCTCCGGCCCACCACCTCTGTCAGGACCGCAGAGAACCCCGGGAAGCCCCCCAGCCGCCTCCCCGCAGCTCCCGGGGCTGCCGGGTGTTCTCACCTATTGGCTGCCGGCACAGCTCCTGCTCCTCCAGGTAAAGGGGGTCAGCATAATGCAGGGGCGTCTCGTTGGGGAGCGAGTGCAAGTCCTGCATGCTGAAGCTGCGCAGGCGCCCAGCCAGGGCCCCCTGGCTCTGCACAGAAGGGCAAGGGTGAGCGCGGGTGGCGCAGGGGCCGCTCTGCTGGCTTCTCATGCCCGCGCGCCCCCGTCTTGCGATCCCCGCAACAAGTGGCCTGCCCCAGCCGTGCCCCCCAGCCCCAGTGCGCAGAGGGGGCGGTGGCGAGGCTGGACTTCCCACCACACGGGGACCCAGTGAGCCCGCCGGCCTGCCGCCCCCTCCTCCAATGTGATGAGCAGCTGGACAGGCAGCAGCTGGGCAAACAGGAATGCCCCCCCCCCACCCCAAGCAGGGCGGAAGGGCTGCCACCACCGGAGCTGCGCTGTGGGTGGAGCAACGTGTCCCCAGGCAGGGGCCCCGGAGAAGGCCCTGCTGTGGCCCGCTGTGGAGCACCAGACGGGGGCACCTCCGGGGAAGGGACAGCCCCCTGGCACGCTACATGGGGCCACCCCCCCCAGCCACCCCCTGCCAGAGCAGGCACGGAGAACAGGCAGGCACCTTTGCAGCGGCGTGGACGGCGGCTGTGGCCGCCACGTTGAGGGTCTTCCTTCCGAAGCTCATGGCGGCCTCAAAGCTGCGCTCTTTCATTTGCAGGAGCAGTAGGTCAATCTCCTGCAGAGGGACATGGGCTGAAAGGGCTGTGCTTGAGGTGGCCCCGGAAACTGGCAACACCTGTGGCACTCAGTCCGCAGTGGCCGGGCTGATGCTGCAGAAGGCCTGCCCGCTGGCCTCCCTCCGCCCTCTGCGGGGGCCTTCCCTCCGGGCTCCCGCACGGACACAGGCGCATGAGCCCTGGCTGGCCTGCAGGGAGCCGGGAGCAGCAGCTCCGTGGGGATGGCCTGCGTGACACCCAGAGAAGGGCAGGGCCGAGGGGCAGAGGCGCTGCATCGGCGGGAGGAGGTATACCTTCTCTTTGCGGGACAAGGTGGGGTGGACAAACTTGCGGTATAACAGGCTGGCCCCCCTGGTGTAAGGAGCAAGCAGCCACATGACAAACGCCATCTTGATCTCGTAGTAGAAGGGAAACCTGTTTGGCAGAAGGGTGCGCGTGAGGCCCGGTGCTCCAGGAGCTCGTGCAGCCGCTTGCACAACTCCTGGTGCTTCCACACGGGCGGCTTCGACCACAGCCTCCCAAGCCTGGCCGCAGCAGGCCAAGCGCAGCATCCCAGCCCTGCGACCAGACCAAGACCGGCCGGCTCTGCACATGGCCGGAGCCGCTCCACGGAGCCTTCCCAAAGACCAAAGTCCGCAGACTGGAGCGGCAGCATGCTGCCGCCCACCCGCCTCGTACGACAGCCTAAGCCACCGGGTGCTGCAAGTGCGACCGCTGCACATTTTTGCACTCACACACTGACCCGTTACCAGCAGAAGCATATTCCGGCCAGGGCCAGGTTGGCCCAGCAAATGGACCGCAGGGCCACACTAGCAGAGCACCGAGTGGCAACCGCTGTGCTAGCCGAGTGGCTTGGGGCTGGAGCAAACGCCAGGGCTAGCTGAGGAGGGCCCCACTCAGCCCCGGGGCTCACCAAGCGACCGCGGGCCCGCTCTCTTGCCCATCCTCCCTGCTGCACAAGGCCACTGCAGACAATGGGCTGGGGAGACGCACTTCTCCTGGCATGCAGCCAAGAGTGCGGAAGCCACAGGGTGGGAAGGTGCAGCTCCCTGCAGAGCAGGCATCGGCCTAACCGAGGGCTCGCAGCTGGGCCAGCAGCATCTCACCAGGAAATGAAGATGTCCGTGAGGGTCTCCGTGGCCATAAACAGCGCGAACACAATCCAGTACATCATCCAGCGCACCTGCAAGGAGGTCAGGGCCAGATTAGAAGGCCGAGATCTTTGCCTCCACACCGTGCCCCAGTCAGAAGGAAGCAGCTGGGCTCTGGCCTCCCAGGAGCTTGTTCCAGACGTGCAGGATGGCCCCAGGGCAGCCCGGCACGCTGATTGGGGCGAGCATAGCAACAGAGCCAAACCCAACCCGAAGCACGGCGGCACTGGCTTTCTCCTCTGCTGAACTTGAGCTAGGGCCTTCACTCGCTGCCTGAGCCCCAAAGAGAGAGGGAGGAAGCCGAGTAAGAGCAGAGGGGCCACCAGAGCGGCCACATCAGGCACAAGGAGCCCCGTGCAGGGCGCCCTCAGATCACATGGCCCCACAGGAACCTGGGGCCCGGGCCTCCTGGAATTCTGTGGCCAGGCACAGCACTGGGAGGCCTGGGGCTGGGGCGATCTGTACAGCGCTACCTGCCCTGCGTGGAAGGCCAGCTGCACCATCCCAGCCCATTTCTACTTTCCAAATGCTGAAGGCAGAGAGCCAGGACAGGACTTGCAACAGCAAAGTGTGCCTGAAAAGCAAATCCCCCAACACACTTTTTTGCATGGGGGGGAGGGGGGAAGAGACCTGCTTCCTTACATAATACTCAAGGAAGCACACAAGAATTATTCTGTGGTAAACACAGAAACCACAAGAGCCTCCAGATGCAAAAATGCTGTTAAACATCAGTTGGCAGGCTCATTCCTAAGCTCTAAGCTCAGCAAGGGGGTGGAAGCAGTCCTGCTCCCCTCCCCACACCCGCAGTGGCCCTTGCCACTTACAGTGGCTGCAGGGAGGACCAGGCACCCCAGGAAGGGGCCCAAGGGCTGTCTCCCATGACCCCTTCCTCCGGCCACAGCTGGACTCAGCCACTCAGGGCCTGTGGCTTCTTCCCCTCCAACTTACGTATTCCCGGATATTCTTGGTCTTGACTGCTTTGTAGGACGCGTAGGCGGGGTACAGCATCCCAAAGACCAGCCTGTAACGGAGGGGGAGGGTCAGGCATGCCGGCCAGCACCGGTACAGGCCCGCCAGCAGCCAGAGGCAGTGCCGCTTCCCGAGGCGCAGCATCTTCGCCTTCACGGCTTCCAGGCCCATGGCGACACACGGGGAGGCACTTTCTCCACCCCTCTGGGAAATGGGGTGGGGGGCAGCGGCCACAGAGCAGAAGGACCAGGTGGGCTTTGTCCGTGAGGCACAGGCAGCAGCAGCCCTCCAAGCACCAGCAGGGTGGGCGGCTGCTCCGAGGCGCAGCTCAAGCACCTGGGAAGCCAGGGCGTTCCGGGGCCTCCCACTCTCACACACACGCCTTGGGTTGCTCAATGCGGCCTCAGGACCAGCTCGACAGGCTCCCCAAGCTTGCCTCCCTCTGCTGCTGGATGTAAGCAAGAGGGTGGCCAGCGGGGAGGGTGGCCAGCAGGCTCTCGATGCGGAGCCACAGTGTGGCCAGCCCCACAGGGCCCCGGAGCCTGGAGCAAGAAGCCAGGAGGCTGCAGCAAAACTATTCCAGCCCGCAGGACGCTTTGAGCACCATCTGCGGCTGCATTACTGGAGCCTCGACACAGAAGATGGCAGAAGGCTCCCAAGCATGCTGGGGATCATGGAAGGTGCAGTCCCACACTCTGTTGGGAGAGGCTACTCTACAATGGAACAGGACAGAAACTTGGCATTTTCAGCCTGGAATAAAACAGAGTTAGATTGGGTGGGGGGGGGGGGAAGCTGCCCGTCTGCCCTGCTGAGAAATTAGCACACAGTGTCTACTGCGGAAAGGGGAGTGCTTCACACTCAGCCCCGTCCCCTCCCACATGGCATCAAGGGGGTGACGGCTTCCTCTAAGGCTCCCCAAGCATGTGCATCCCACCCCCACGGATGGGGGAAGTACCAACGAAAGTCAGCACCTGGTATGCGCTGCCCTCCACGAGGGTGCAGCCCCACAGAAACCGAACACCTGCAAAACGGCCTCTGGGCTTGCACAAGCCACTGCCCGGGGAGGGGCAGGCGTGACCCCTCCCAGATCCAGGTCAGCAGGTGGCGGCCAAGCAGGGCAGCGGCCTGCTGAGCTGCGCATGCAGTCCGGGTGCCTGGCAACAGCTCTGGCTCCCTCACGGTGTCCTTTGAACCCCATCAAAGGCCGAACCTGCGCAGCTGCAGGCGGCAACTTTACGACAACACCCGAGGCTGCGAGGGGAGCCAGCCAGGGCAGCCGCCTGCCAAGGGCTTCCCCGGCCGAGTGCAGCCCTCCCCGCGAGCCCGGTGCAGGGCAGCCCCTCTTTCCTCCAGAAGGCCAAGCTGCAGGCACAGGTAAAATTACCTGCCCAGTGCAAAGGCTTCCGTACCCCGGCGGAGAGGAGCAATTCCAGCCGCAGCCCGAGAACCCGGGGCGGCTTCAGGAAGCACGTCCAGGCTCCGCGGCGGTCCCCGCCAGCTTCCCACGGAGGCCCGTGCCCGGCTCCGAGGTCTCATCCGCTCCCGCGGCGCCGCCCTCGCCCCCGGCCGGGCGCCGCACAACTGCCCACACCGGCGCCCCGCTCCCAGCGGCGAGCAGAGCAAGCCGCGACCGGCCCGGGCTGGCGGGGCTGCAGCATCCTCGCACCGCAGGCGGCTCCCCTGCTGCCCCGAGGGAGGCGTGCCCGGCCAGAGCCACGCCGCCCGCCGCAGCCGCGAGACTCACACCACGACGCGGCACAGGACCCACGACACCATGGCCGCCGCGGCCGGCCGGCCGGCCGCCCACGCCGCGCGGCTCCGGGGCTCCGCTCTGCTCTGCTCTGCGCCGCGCTGCCCGGGACGCCCCGTCGGCTCCGCGTCCGCCCGGCGAGCAGCGCGCAGGCGCGAGCT
>NW_025336576.1:1787676-1818674 GCF_004798865.1 Varanus komodoensis | reverse complement strand
TTGTGGGGCCTTTCTATGGCCAATTACTTTTGGGGTGCTGCAATTGGCAACGCCACTCAGAGGGCTGTCCAGTTGCACCTTGAATGTCTGCAGTGTGGGAGAGCCCCCCCACCCCTCCAGGCAGCTGGTCCCACTGTCACATTGCTCTGACAGTGAAGACGCTTTTTCTAATGTCCAGCCTGAATCTGGATTGTCGCAACTTGAATTGATTATTCCGGGTCTGACACTGGCATCTGCAAGAAGAGACCTGGACCTTCCTCTTTGTGGCAGCCTTTGGGGTCCTTATAGAGGGATATCATGCCCCACCCTCCCTGAGTCTTCCCTTCTCAAGGCTGAACATCCCCAGTTCTCTCCGTCTCTCCTCACAGGGTAGTGTTTCCAGACCCTGGATCATTTTTGTTGCCCTCCTCTGGACCCTTTCTAATTTGCCTGAATCTTTCTTAAATCTTGGTGCCCAGAACTGGACACAGTATTCCAGGTGGGGTCTGACTAGTGAGGAGTATAGAGGAACTACTGCTTCTCATGATTTGGAAGTAATACTTCTGTTAATGCATCCCAAAATAGCACTTTCCCTTTTGGCAGCTACATCACATTGTTGACTAATGTTTATCCTATTGTCCACAATTACTCCAAGACCTTTTTCTTTTTCAGTGCTGCTGAGCCACGTGTTTGCTCTCCCGCCCATCATCTGGACCAAGACGCCTGTCACCGGGTGACTGTCCTTGTATGAGCCTCCCCTCTGTCACTCCTGCCCACACGTCCAGCACGTGAGATCTGGTCCCCTCCCTTCACCCGTCTCCCTTGCCAAGAGGCCTCACACTGGCCTGCCTGCGAAGGAACCAAAGAGCCGGCTAAGCAGAGGCTGACCCAGAGGCTGAGACTCCCCCCACACCCCCCTTTGCGCCTTCGCTTCCCCATCAGGGACCTCAGGTCCACAGGCAGGCACCACACCCCGAGTCCTTTATTCTGAGGGCTGGCCAAGGCCTGCTTCAGCTGTGTTTCAGAAATTAATCCCTAGGAGGGGCAGATGCTTTCAGAAGGGATCTCTGCGTGTGTGAGCAGCCTCAACCCGAGAGCAGCTTGAGGAAGGAGGTGTCCCTGCCACCTCTGCAAATAGCACCTGTCCCAGAATGTTCCTCGCAGGATGAGAGCCCTTCCTACTCATCCCCGGAGTGATGAATGGCTCCATTCAGCTGCTGTTTGCTCTGTTGCATAAGCTCGCCTCAAGTGCTGCACTCCACTGAAGAGTGCCTGGTCACACGCTCCTGGTGAGAAGCACTCGGAGCTGCTGCGGTGCGGGGGAGCGCTGCCCCTCCCGGGCCTGGAATGTGCAGCCACCCCCGGAGCTGCAGTCCCAGCCCGACACGCGATGCCCACAGCTGGGCAGCAGCTGGGCGGCAAGCGCCTTCTGCGTGGCACACGTCCTGCGGTTCTCTGCCGCCCGGGACTGGCCCGCTCAAGGCCTGGTGCATGGCCTGTGGAGCCGTGCTGCGGAGAATGGAGAAGGCGGGGAGAGATCTGGGGGCTACCATGGCCCTCTCCGTGCCAACCAGCTCGCAGGGAACCACACGAAAGGAAGGCTGGGTGGGTGCCAGCAAAGGCAAACCCGCGCAGCCCCCGTCTCCCGGCCTGGGTGGCCCGGCTTGACAGGGAACAGAAGGGCGCTGCTCCGGGCGGGAGTTTCCCAGCCCCTGCCCCATGGGCGTGGCCAGGCAAGCCCCTCCCCTGCCCCGGGGAAGGATAAATGGGCGCCCTCGCGGGCAGCGCGCATCAGCCTCCGACCATGTGGGCACTGCTCCTGTTCGGCCTGCTCAGCGGAGGGCCAGGTAAGCACTGCGCACCTGCTCAGGCCAGGAGGAGAAGGTGGGCGGCCCCGGAGCAGCCCAGGTGTTGGGGGCCTGGGGCCCCTTGAGAATCAGCCCTGAGGATTGCCCTGCCGGGCGGCAGGAAGAATCCCCTCCTGCCCCCCAAAGGAACCAGGGAGGAAAGTGGGCCATGCAGGGCTGGAATTCTTTTCCCTTTGCAGGCTGACCTGCTCCCACCCCCGCCGAGCAAGGCGGTGCAGACAAGGCAAAGGCAGGGGTCTTTTGGGGCTCTCCCCCTGCCCCTGCCTGCTTATGCCTCCACTCCTGCCCCCCCCCCACTGCTTCCCCACATTTCAGCCTTGTTGCGAGGTCTGGGCCTCTCTGATAGCCAAGCAGTGGAGCCTGTGCTGGCAAGCCCAGCTCCGGCGTCAGGCCAGCCGGCCACTGCCCTGACCCATGCGAGGAGCCCCGCAGCTGGGCTGGACTGAGGGGCCATCCGGCCCAGCCTCCTGTTCCCACACTGGCTGGCCAGTGCCCTGACCCCATTGCCAGAGGGCGCCTCTCGCCACCCAGCCTAGCAGCCACGAATTGCCTCCTTCCCATGCGCTGGTCCATTCCCTGAGATCTGCAGGAAGGCCACTTGGCAACCGGGGGAGCTGGCGGTTCCTGTGGCCGTGAAGGCTCTTGAGGGTGGGATAAGCACCAGGGAGAGCGTCAGGAAGGCTCCAAGCTCCACGGCCCTGGCCTGGCCTCAGTTTACTGCCCACTAAGACCCTACATAGAAAGTCTCACAACAGCCAAGCCCGGAAGCTCTCTCCACCTGTGCCGCCGGCCCACCCAGCGCCCTCTTGCTGCGCACACGCAGAGCTGATGCAGGGCTTGCCAAGACCCTGGGGAGGGGCCGGTCCCTAGAAGCACTTCTGAGAAAGGCCAGGCCCACCGTGCGGAGCAGGAGCAGGGCTGCGTCCCACCAGGGCTGCCCGTCCACCCCAGGCGTGGTGGGAAGGCCTCCGGCCTCAAGAGCAGAGTCTTTGCCCCGCTTTATGTTGCGACTGATGGTGTCCCGCCCTGCTGCTCCCTTTCCAGCCCAGGCCGGCAGGATCTCCGTCCAGAATGAGTGCGCCAAGGGTGCGACTTACTGGTGCCGAAACCTGATGACGGCCGTCCAGTGTGGGGCCTTGGAACACTGTGTGGAAGCCGGATGGAGCCCGGCCAGCAATATAGGCGTCTCTGCCCCTCTCCGCCCAGCTGCCCTGACCTCCGCAGCTCAGCCGGCAGCATGGCTGAGAGCAGGCGTGGGGGGAGAAAGGCCTGGGGGGTGGCCCCAGGTGAGTGGGAGAAGCTGCTGCTGAAGCCGCAGGGCTCACAGGGAGCAGGGAGGGGGGCAGGAGGCCTGCTGGGGGGCAGCACAGGTCTCTGGAGGCGGCCCGATTCTGGCGGACCACCTTGGCTTCTCTTCCAGGACGACACCTGTGCAGACTGCAAGCAAGTGGCCGCCATCCTCATTCGTATGGTCAAGGAGTCATCCTTTAAGGTGATTAAGGCAGCCGGAGAGGTGACCAGGAGGAGGGGGAGCGGGAGAGCAGCAGGAGGGCACCCCCATGAGCCGAATCGAGCAGGCTGCTGTGCTCATTCTGGAAGCATGTGGGCAAATTCAAACAATACTTTAAGCCCGAGGTGGCTGTATGGAGGTACCCACCCCTTAAAGGTGCCAGGATGGCAACAGGATGGCCTGGCTAAGGGTTGGATGTGGGGGGGGGGGTGCTGTAGGACCACCTCTCCTTCTTCCCCTCAGTCCCCCACCCAGTTTCTCAGGTGAAACACACTGGAGCATGGGGTGGCGGGGGGGCAACAGAATGACAGCTGCCAAAAGTGCCCGCTTGGTAGTGGCCGTCCGCTTCCTGCCCTGAACACCTACCGAGGCGGGCCACACAGGACGACTCGGGAGCGACCTGGCGCACTGCACAAGCAGGGGAGGGCTGCCTCGTGCAGCTCCGTGGCCTGGCCTCCCCTGCTGTTACCGCCCCTCGCGGTGCTATTGCTGCCCAGGAATCCATCCAGAAGTATTTGGAGCAGGAATGCGCCGCCTTGCCCGTCCAGACGCTGGTCCCCCAGTGCCAGACCCTGGTGGACACCTACTATGTCCTCTTCATCGCCAGCCTGGAAGTGCAGCTGGTGAGTGTCGCAGCCGGGCCCCCGCACGGTCCCCACACACGGGAGCCGTGAGGCCCCAGTGCGGGGGAGCGCAGCCCACACAGAGGCAGGCCTGTCACCGGGGGAGCTGGCACAGGCCGGGGGTCCTGGAGGGGGGCAGCGCAGGTGGCTCTGTGCCGCTCCCTTTCGCGGCAGTGGCTTGGGCAAGCGGGTCCCGGGAGTCAGGGCAGGGCGCCAGCAGCCGCCCACTTGCTCTCAGCCCTCTCTGCCCGCAGACCCCCGACGTGATCTGCACCAACCTGGGCATCTGCGAGTCGGGCTCGGCTGGGAGCCAGGACATCTTTGCCCAGCTCGCTCCGGAGCTGAGGCGGCTCCTCCGGCAGCTGCAGGGCCAGGCTCCCCCCCTTCCCCGCGTCCTTGCCCAGGTAAGGGCCCCCTTGGATGGCACTCACTCCAGGGGCGGTGGGGGGGGCGGAGAAGGCAACCGCAGCCTTCCTGTGTGTCGCGCACCAGCTGCCCCAGCAGAGCCCATGGAGAGGGCAGTGGAGGTGCAGAGTGAAGTGGGGCGCTGGAGGGGACGGGGGTGGTTGGGGGGAGGTCTCTGAGGGCTGGAGGGGGCTGCAGGCAAGGGGGAGCAGAGGAGGACAGCCCCGGAGCCCTCCTTCAGCGCCAGGGGGACCCTCCTGCCCCCACGCTCTCTCCATCCAGTGCCTTGTGGGAAGGCCTGGCAGTTCCTATCAGGATTTCTTGTCAAAATTATTATTAATGTTTACTGTGATGTCATTTCATGCGGCCTGGAAGCTCCTTTGGCGGGACTTGCATCCTGAAGGGAAGCTTACAGATCAGGGTAAAAACCAGATGCTTCCTAAGATGCGGTGGCTCCAGCTGTGCGTTGGGCACTAGTGCTCTGCAGGGTGGGCCAGCCCTGAGCCTCTGCATTGCTCTTCCAGTTTGGCACCAGGGATGACTTCCCCATCCCATTGCCGACGTGCTGGCTCTGCACGACCTTCATGGGCAAGATCGAGTCTGCCATCCCCAAGGTACTGCATGTGTTCTTGCGTCAAAGATCCACGTGAGCAGCAGCACCCGCAGGCTGGCACGGAATTCTGCAGCCTGAGGCTCGTCTTTAGTGTCCCTCAGAGATGCCCCGCCATCCTAGTGTTCACCCTGCAGCTTGAAGGGGCAGCACTGGGAAAACTGGGAGGGAGCAGAGGGGCAGAGAGGAGATCCACCCCTTGGCAGAGGGGCAGAGTACTCGGGACGGGCTTCGTCCTTGGCCGGCAGGGAAGAGGGGCTGAGTGGTGCGGGGGACTTGTGAGGCTTGTGCCCACCTGGCCGAGGCAGCTTGGTTGCAGACCCTCCCTCTCTTCTGAGACGCATGAAGCTGAAGCCAGTCAGCTTGTCATGAACTGCGTGGTTCACCTGGGGAATTCACAGCTGCAGGAGGCAGGGGCAGCCATGGGCTTGGGTGGCTTTGGAAGGGGAGTAGCCCATCTGGGGAGGAGCAGGGAGCGAGGTGTTGGGTTGCCCCATCTGGAAAGCCTGCAGGCTCGTAGTCGCCACTGTCGGAACCCAAATGCTGGGTGGAATGGAGCATTGTCTGACCCAGCAGAACCTCCCACAAGTCCCGTGAGCAAAACTCTGCCCATCTGTGACCAAGGAGGTCAAGGGACGGCTTGGGAATGTCTCCAAAACTACCCCACTTCAAGGAAGGGCTCCAGGTTCCAAGTCCCTTTCGGCCGAGAAACCTTGGCTGGCCCTGCATGCTGGGCTCCCATGAGCTCGCTTCTTGCCCTCGGCCTCCAAAACACCAGCCCGTCTCTTTACAATGCTGATCTTTGTTGGCACTTTGCAGCTGCCAAGACAGAGCAACTCTAAAACCTCAAGTGAGTTGCAGGATTAGCCTCTGCCCATGCTAAGAATGCTGAAGTCAAACTGGGGATGTCTCCCCAAAGTCCTTCCCTCTCGGTGACCCCGTGGGCTCCACCCTCAGGGTGGCTCTTGGTGGTGCAGGCAAGCCCCACACAAGCCCTCTAGCCAGGTGGCTTGTCCCTCCCGAGGCCCCGTCATGGGGTTAGGAACCGGGCAAGGCACTGGCGCCCCCTCCTCTTCCAGGATCTCTCCCAAAACGGTCCTGGCCAGCTTCAGAGGCCGCTGCCTCTCCTTGGGCTTCCTGGACGCCTGTCTCCGTGTCCTCAAGGGCTTGGTCTTCAGAACCCCAGTTGGGATGACTCCTGGCTGCCCGACAGGCTCACTCGCCACGCGGACTGGCACCTAATGTCACACGCCTTCCCGCTCTCTCCCAGGGTGCCATCGGCAAAGCCATCTCCCAGCTCTGCCGCATTCTGCCAGCAGCCATCGCGGGGATGTGCCAGTGCCTGATGGAGAGATACACCGAGATCATTGTGGACATGCTAGTGGCGAAGCTGGGGCCCAGCCTCATCTGTGGGATGCTATTCATGTGTGCGACCGAGGAAAACTGTGGCCCAGTGCAGCCCGGCCCAGGAGGGCAGCATCCAGGTGGTTTCTGAGGCAGGCCCGGGGCAGGGCATACCCCGACACCCGCACGCGCCGAGCAAGCTTACCCACGACGCCTCCCTCTCCTCCCCATACCTGCTGCCTGCCCTCCTCCCTGTAGGCACAGAGCGTCCTGAGGGGCGTGAAGGCCCACTGGGCAGGGGCAGGCATGAACAGCAGGCGGGCCACCATCCCGCAGCCAAGACCGAAAGGGCCACCTGCACCAGCATCTGATGCTGGTGGGGACAAAGGCGCCGCGCCGGCCTGCTCTCGCT
Source organism: Varanus komodoensis (assembly GCF_004798865.1). Classification (NCBI taxonomy): domain Eukaryota; kingdom Metazoa; phylum Chordata; class Lepidosauria; order Squamata; family Varanidae; genus Varanus; species Varanus komodoensis. Next base: position 1,811,923 of record NW_025336576.1, on the reverse strand, counting down.
GCACCTGGCACGCTGTGGCTGCCTGTCCAGGGAGGGAGGGGATGCACGAGTCCTGCCAACGTGGCTGCCCAGTGCCTGTGCTGCCTCCCTTCCCCTCTGGGCTCCCGAGGGAGCTCTCCCCCTTTGCTCCTGGGTTTCAGCCCTGCCGGGATCACTCCGAGAAGGGAGACAACCACTGACTTCTCTCTGGCAACCGCAGGGCTTGTTGTGAGCCCGCTCGCTGCTCAGAGGGAGGGGAGAGCTGCCATCGCTGCAGCGCCCCTGGAGTTCCTTTGTCCCCTGCCCCTGGGATGAACAAAGCCAGCTTCTGGGCTGGAGAACCAGTGGGGGGGGGTGGGGAGAAGAGCACCCTCCCCAGCACAGGGGCCCTGCCGGCTTCGTGGGGCAATCCGCATCTCCCAGTCGGCTGGGGCAGCGAAGGGTGGCTCAAAAAGCAAGCTGAGGTCACCTGCGACTGGGAGCAGCTGGCTGCCCCACGGGAAAGCTGGAAAGAGGAAAGGGTGCCTTTCCAGGGCAGGGGGAGGGCAGAAGGATCAGGCCACCCCGCAGACAGGCGCATGTGGGGCAGGCCTCGCTCCAGCCGCAGCAATGGACGGTCTGTGCTCCTCTCCGCAGAGCTCCCCCAGGTGGTGCTCCCCGTGCCTGCCGACGCCTGCCGGGCCTGCCTCGGACTGACCAGGCATGCCCAGGTGGCCCTTGGGCGAAACCGCACCGAGGCTGCTGCGGAGGCCGCCCTGCTCAGCGCCTGCAGCAGTGCCTTTCTGGACGGGCAGCAGGCGAGTGCCTTGCGGGGGGAAGGAGGGGCAGCCGTGCCTTTCACCCAGCCGGTGACAGGGGCCAACTCGAGCACGGGCACCATGGGACGGAGCACAACTCGGGCCAGGGAGCTGGCCCCCAAGGCACCCCTGGGGCGAGCCTCTTGCCCACTGCGGAGGTGCGGCCAGAGGGTGCCTGGGCTTCCGCAGGCCACGCACGGCACCAGCGCGATACCGCATAACTCTGTTCCCGTGTGTGTGACGGTGAGCCTTCTGCCCCGTGGAGAGGCTGAGAGGCCAGCGCCTCGTCCGCCAACATGCCGTCTGTGAAGGGACAGTGGGGTGGAGGGCAGTGGGCAGGGGAGAATGCGCCTTATTTCAGGTGCACAATCGCACATTCATTTGCATGTTAGAGCATGTCTAACAAGATTCCCGAGCAGTGGAGAATTTAGCAAATCAGAATACAAAGCGAAAATATGGAACGTCAAATCATGCCAATAAAGCTGTTGGGGGAGACTTGTTGAAATCGAAATGCCTTCAGCAGGCACAGAATGCAAACCCCGCTTGCTATCGGCACGGGGAGGGATGCGCGCAGTGGAGGGTCTGCCTCACCTGCAACTCAAAGCCGCAGAGGCCGAGCTCACGGTGGGAGGTGGGGCGAAGGCCTCCTCCCTGCAAAGGGAAGAGCGTTTTGAGAGGGGACCGCATGGCAGCAGGACAGGTGGCATCCTGGAAGCGTTCCGGGAAGCTCTCTGACGCATAAAAGGCAGCAAGGATGGAAGGTTTCCCCACACTTGCACAGGGGTTGGCCACAACTGCATTCTATAATGCATAGGAAGCAGCTGTTTTCTGTGCATGCGGAAGGGAAACCAGCACCTAGGGCTCCTCAGAACGAGCCGAGCGGTGGCCGGCGGTGCTCCCGGGCTGTGCCAGAGGCCAATGCTGCGAGGGGCTGGTGCACAGGCTTCCCTGCCTTGCCATGCCACTGGCTACCCGCCAAGGCAGACACAGCTGTGTGGGGAGCATCATTTGCTTCCTGGAACAGAAAGTGGCTTGGGCAGGAGGGACCGGGTGGTGCTGGCTCCCGCCACCAAGTGCCAGCCCACCCGTGCCGGGGAGCTCGCCGACGTGCGGGGTCCTGGAGGACAGGGCCTGCGATCCAGCTGGGGGCCGGCCTCGCGGCACTCATGTGGTCTCTCCTCCTCGCCCTTTGCAGTGCCGGAGCCTCATACACCAGCACCGGCCAAAGTGGCTCGCGCTGCTCACCAAGTCCTGGGACCCTCCAACTGTTTGCCAGGTATGGAACGACTGCCGACGTCCCGCCCCAAGCGGCCTCCCGCCTGCTCCGCCCAGGCACCTGAGGGGTGCAGGATGGCCAGTCTGGAAAGCGGGTGCCTGAGGGGTGCAGGATGGCCAGTCTGGAAAGCGCCTGCCGCTTTTTAGGAAGGGTGGAGCGGCCTCTCGGCCCCAAGTGGCTTTCCCCGACAGGCTGGAGGGCAACGATCTCCAGAGCTCAGCCCCGCAGCCTGACAAAACAGTTCCCAGTCCCTGGAAGGCTCCCAGGCTGATGGAGAGCAGAAGCCCAGGCAGAGAGGAGGCGCTTGGGCACCAAGCCCGACGCCCCTCCGTCTGCAAAGGCCAGGAGCAGCGAAGTGGAGGGCAGGGGGCAGCTGGAGCCTGCGTCGCGCGTGGCCGGGCCAGGAGGGGAGCCCGAGCCACGCCATTTCAACCAGCTCAGAGCCCCCTGCCCTTCGCCACGGAGGCCTCAGGCAGATGCATCAGGAGGTTCTGCAAGCATCTGGTAGGAGAGGCCACAGGCTTCCCATTTCCACAAAGGGGCTCACCAAGGGCGGGTGGGCGGGCAGGTGGCAGGGCCTGATCGGCCCCGGTGGCTCCCCCTCAACCCCGTGGATGTCCCCCCGTGCCCAACAGGAAGTGGGTGCCTGCAGGCCGGAGAAGCCTCGTCCGGAAGACGCAGCCTGTGCCCAGGGACCCGTGTACTGGTGCTCCAGCCTGATCGCCGCTGAGAAGTGCAAGGTGAGAACTGTCTACTCGGCTGGCCCCACGCCATCGGCCAGGCCCCACAGACGGCCCGGCAATGGTGCAAGAGGGCAGGGTGGGGCTTTGGGCGCCCCCAGGGTCTGTCCACCCCACTGCTTCCCGCAGGTGGACTCACTCCTGCCGGCCAGCCTGGCGACACTGGGCTGCCGGCACACAGAGCCCCCGAGCCCTCCCAGGGGTCTCCTCGGGGCGTGCAGTCGCCTCTCTGCCCAGGATCTCACTGCTCCCTCTGGTCCCTCCTCCCAGGCGGTTCAGCACTGCCGGGCCCACGTGTGGCTGTGACCAACTGGCGCGGATCCGGCCACCTTCACGGAAGGGGCCCAGGCCTCTCCTTCCTCGCAGTTACCGAGACGCGTCCTGCTGCCTGCATCCCAGGGTGGGCCTGAGTGCTCAGGCGCCCCCCCCCACACACACCTGGCACCCCCCAAATGTTTTGGACTGCGGCTCCCATGCGGCCCAGCCAGGTTGACCAGCAGGTGGAGGATCGGAGCCGTAGCTTGAAATGTGGTGAAGGCTGGCGTGGGGCGAGAGCTGCTCATTCTCTCAGCAATTAAAATTAACCCCCAAACTGTGCTGTGCAGTCTCTTCCTTGCATGAGCCGAAACACCACTGTGCTCAGAGCCAGCGGTGGGAAAGGACCGGAAGGGACTGGCGGGTGGATGCTCTGGGAATGGGGCGCTGCCCTGTCCCCGCAACTTCAAGGCCCCCAAGCTGCTGTTTGCCACAACGGCGCAACTGGCTGGGCCAGGGAGGGGGAAGGCAGCACTTCCAGCAAAAGTATTCAGATGCACATGCGCCCCCAACACAGTTGGTTAAAAAAAAAAACCAAGTACATTTAATGCAGACATAGAGCAAAAACTACTCAACAAAACAGGCGAGCAAACCCACAAGGTTCCCTCCCCTCTCTCCAGCATCAAGGAGACAGCTTCTCCTGACCCCTTTGCCAGGCCGTGGGGAACTGGGGTGAGGGCAGCAGTGCCCGGAGGCATCCAGAAGGCCCGGCTGCCTCCCATCTCACCAGCTCTTCTCCGGCAGGAGCTCAGCCAGATCCGCAGCAACCGGGCCGCACTCGCCAGCCGAGGCGCTCGAGGGACGGAGCCAGCAGGGGGACGAGAGGCCCCTTGAACAAGCAGCTGCGGGTGACCCACGGCTGCAGCCCCCGGCCTGCCGTGCAGGGGTGCGGGTGGCCACAACATCCTGCCTTCATGTCCCAGAGCAGCTCCCGCTCTTGCCTCTCATGCCCCTTCCTGATTGGTCTCCTCTGTGCTATCCCGCCTTTTCCAGATCTGGGGAAAGAAACAAAGCGCCTGCTGCCCAGCCGTGCCCCTTTCCCCGCTCCCTGGGGCCCCCAGCATGCCAGGCCCCGCCCCCAGCCTGCGCACGCACAGGGCGCTGCCTGGCACCAGGGCGCTGCTGGCCCCGCATGCCCACCCTCCGGGAACAGGCACTCCGGACTGCCCCGGCACTCTCCCCCCGGGAGCGGGCGCCCACTCCACTGGCCCGGGGAGCCCTGCTGGCGAGCACGGACCCACCTGGATGTACGCCTCCGAGAGCGTGATCATCTGGGGCAGGATGTCCGTCACCTGCAAGTCCTGCAGCTCGTACCACTTGCCTGTGCCCTGCCGGAGCCACGACAAAGGGGAGAGTGCCGTCACCTGGCCGGCCAGCCGACTGGCCAGGAGTGCAGCGCAGGCAGCCACAGCGGGTCGACCGCGGCTCACCTCGGGCCCAGGCGGACCGGCGCTTCAGCACAGGCCCGAGAGCAGCCGGGGGGCACAGAAGTGCCTCGGAAACACCAGGACAGCCGCACAAAGCCGGGCACGCACCATCGGCCCGTGCAGCGAGGAGGAGAGGCGGTAATGCAAGCCGGCCCCCCGTCACAGGCGGGCGGCAGCCGGCCCACGCTGCCTGCCAAGGACTCACGTGGTGCAGTACATGGATCCTGTAGGCCCCTTCGGCGGGCTTCCCATCATGCACTATGTTAGCAATGAGATCGTAGGTCGTGTTCGTATGCACGGCCTGCACTTCCTCGGACAGGTATTCCCGGAGATCCACGTTCCTGCAGCAAGTGAGGCAGGTCAGAGGTCGTGAGGCGCCGCCTCCTTCCAAAGGGCAGGGGCCGGTCGAATGGCTCGATGAGGCCGCGTGCTCTGCTAAATTTTATTTATTTATTTATTTATTTATTTATTAAAACATTTTTATGCCGCCCCATTCGCCGAAGCCTCGGGGCGGCTTACAACAATAAATAAACGCCCACTTCAGGCGCTCTTGCAGGCGAGGTGGTACGAGCGCACCTGCTGCGAGAACACAGCTCACGTGACGGAACGAACACAAGGGCTTCCACTCAGGAAGGCTCACGTGTCAGGGATGGCGGAGTGCCAGCACCCACTCAGGCGCCGAGAAATCTGCATGATCGCCACCTCCTCTCTATGACGTCCAGAAGAGGGGCGCCCAACCTCTCCTGACGCAAGAGCCAGAGGCAAACGGGGCCGGGTGAGACCGGACAGAGTCAGATCACAGAAGTGCCCGGGGCATCCAGCTGGAAGCTTCCACCGCTGCTAGCCGAGCCTCGGGAGAGTCATCTCAGGTTTGGTGACTCACGAGGAGGCAGCACAGAGGCCGGGAAACCCAACAATGGGGGCACGGGGCAGCTCGGAGAGGCTACTGGCCGAGGCTCCGCTCCCTGCCCTCGAGCCCGGCACCTGCTTGTAGCCACCCAACCGTGTCCCAGAGCAGACGTGCGACGTGGGGAGGGAGCCGGTACCCACGTGATGGGGAAGTTGACAATGGTCGGGTTCTTCTCGACAAAGAAATTGTTCTTGGTGAATCTCTTGATGCAGAAAATGAGGTACGGAGGCAGCTTGGTGAGCTGGAAGCGCTTGAGGAAGTTTTCCTTGTAGGTTTTGTACTCCTGAGGGAAAGCGAGGATCATCTGGAGATATATTTCCACAGGACAGCCAAGCCCAGTCAAGCTGACCCTTGCCCTGCGCTGGATCTCCAAATGTGGACCTGGCAGGATTGGTGCACACACCTCCTCAAACAAAGAGCAGCTCGTCAGAATTGAAGCGCTGGTGGCGCAAGAGGCAATCTCCAACAGAGCACCTGAGGAGCGCTGGCACCGCCCTTCCCCCAAGCACCCTTGCAGCAGGTTGCAGTCTCCAGGGCTGGGCGAGCAGCTGGGAGGGTTGCCCGGGTGGCAGGCCCCGTACCCAAGCCTTGAGTACTCGGGGCCCCACATGGCACGGCTGCTCTCCAGCCCTTCCTGGGGTCTGATCAGAGCCTTGTGGAAGAGCAAGCAAAAAGCACCAGAGGACGGGAGAGAGCAAAGCCCGGGGTTAGCGCTTGTGTTCCTTGAGTCAAAGTGCTTCCCCTCAGCCAAGCCACCCCAGACAGAGGGAGGGCCAGTCAACCAGCCCCCACCCGCGCAGGGAGGCAGGCCTATCCCGGCCACCACTGGGCTAGTTCGCACACTTGCAGACAGGCACCTCGCCTTCCCCAGGCAATCCCCCCGTGCTGGGGAAAGGGTGCCCCTCCGCCCCGCAGAGCGCGTGCTCGCCACTTCCGGCCGGCCAACAGCTCTTTGGCAGGGAGGGAGGGCCGTGATCGGCACGGGGAAGGAGGCAGGCAGGACACCTCCTCCTGTGCACCCCCCACCCCGCTGCAGCCGCGCAGGCCCCGGCGAGCGCTGTCTGGGTTGTGAGGCCGACGGAGCGCACTCTGGGCCAGCACTCCCCGTGAGGCCGTCCCCGCAGCCCCTGAGCTTCCGCAGAAGCAGTCCCGCTTTGGGTTGCGAATGGAGCGGCCTCCAAGCCCGCAGGCCTGAGGGTTGGCAGAGGGCTCGCTCCGCAGGGCGCAGTGCCAGGGTCACTGGCCTGCCGTCTTCATGCTGCTCATGGCCTCAGGTGCAACCCCCTGCTGGAAAGGTGAGAAAAATAGCAGGGGGAGGCATTACCTTCTCTGTGATTCCATTGAACTTGGCCAGGATGTTGAAAAGCGGCACCTGCGGGATGATGAGCTGCTCCTTCTCGTCCTTGTACAGCGGGGCGGTGGGCAGGTCCAGCGTCAGGTACATGAAGGTGGACTCCACCATTTTCTCCTGGTACTCGTCGTTCCGGAGCAGCTGCTCCTTCTCCTCTGCGGGCTGAGAGGGCGCCCGTGAGCAGCACTGACCAGCCAAGCAGCCCCACGGCAGGAGCGGGGGGCTTCGCTGTGGACGTGTGGGGGGCCTTCACGCCCCAATGCATGGCTGAGCGCCCTGGAGAGGGGGAAGTGCTGAGCCTTCGAGCCACTGGACACAAGGGGGGTGGACCCCAGACTCGGCCACCGCTGGATCTTCCCTGCCGAAGGACAGGTTGCCCTTTTTTGCCCTGGGAGGCCCCGAAGCTCTTCCCCTGCCCTTCCTCCACCTGCAAGCAAAAATCCAACCTGCACCCCAAGCTCACCAGATCAGGGTGTGGCAATTTCTTGGTGAAAATCCTCATGGATCCTTGGAAGACATCTGTCACGATGGCTGCAGTCAGACAGGGCAGGACAAGCACAATTCATTCATAGCCCAGAGAACTTCCCCAGGGATGCTTGCTCTTTTATTCTAATCATCTGTATATCCCAACTGATTTTAAGGATGTTTAAATCAAGTCTCTCTAAGGCAACGAGGGGAATTAAACCAAAGTAATAAAACTGCTAACATAAAACAAAAAGTAAGAAACTTTTTACTACTTTTTTATACTAGGAATATGACATACAACTTTTTATAAGCCCACATAAAGAAAAGATTTCAGCCAAAAGAGACTTTAAAAAGTTCCAGCTCCATCTAAAAATGGGGAAAGAGGGGCCTGCAGGGCCATCTCAGGGGCCTGCAGGGCTGCCTCCACCACCTTCCAGCTTTCAAAAGGGGGGCAGCGTCTCCAACGCTCCGGCTGCCTGCACTGGACAGAGGCCACCCGGGGCCTTACCAGGCCCGCAGCTCTTCCATCTGCCAGCCAAAGCAACCCGGGCCCGATCCACGCGACACCTGCAGGCTGCCGACCTGCAGCCAGCTGCGCTTTAAAGGCAGCTCCATGAAGACAGCGCTGCGGCGTCCGTGCGTGGAAGGAACAGGCCCAGTTGCGGCCACCTCCCCCCGGGTGGGGCCGTGCTTGGTAACAGCCAAGGTTGTCCTTGCCACAACCCCTCCTGACCCCACACAGGTCATGCCGAGCCCAGGCCTCAAGGAGCACGTGGGGCCCTCGGGAGGAGGGCCCATCATCCACATTCACCCACTGGATGGGCTTCATCCTGCCTGCTATGATTTCAGGCCATCATTGAAAACTTCCCTTCGCATGTTGTAAGCTGCCTTGGGGGGGTGCACACCCAAAAGGCAGCGTGCAAGGAAGCTGGAGGCTCACTCACTTTTCTTCTTCTTCTTCGTCCCACCAAGGGCGGAGTGCAAGGCATTCAGGAACCAGGAAAGAAAGTCGACCCCATCACCTGGAAGGAGGGAGACAACGAAAAAGACAAGCCCCTCAGAAGCTGGGGTGGGGGGCACAAAGCTCCCAGGAGTGCCCATGGTCCCGACTCTGTGGCTCAGTGGAAGACAGCCCATCACAGGGCTGAGACTTGCAAGGGGGGGTGCTCAGAGTGACTGCCCCTCCCTTGAAGCATTGCAAGAAATATCCACATCAAAAGTGTAGAGAGCCAGTGTGGTGTCATGGTTAAGAGCGTGGGACTGGGACTCAGACGATCTGGGTTCAAGTCCCCGCTCGGCCATGGAGCCAACTGGGTGACTTTGGGCCAGTCACAGACGCTCAGCCCAACCTACCTCACAGGGTTGTTGTGAGGATAAGATGGAGGAGGAGAAAGATGTAAGCTGCCTTGAGCCCTTTGTAGGAAAAAGGCAGGATATAAACCGAAAAACAAACAAACAAACAAAAGCTTGCAATATTAATGTCGACAACTGCAGGCTTAGAAGCACATTTTGAGTAAGGAATTCTTTTCTCAAAAATATGGGTTGAAACTAACCGTATCTCTTGCTTGCAAGGTATGCGTAAGCAATGCTGTCTGTTTTACAATAACGCAAGGAATAACACTAAGATTAATGAACACTAATTTATGAGAAAGCAGTTATTAGCTAGAACCAAAAAGGCAGAAATAGATTCTGATGCTGAAATGAGGGGCAGGTTCTTACCAGGTCTACATTCCTGCCTGGTGAACTGCCTGCTGAGCAATGAACACACAGCCTGGTACCCAGCCTCTTTTTAAGCTGTTAGGACTAGAAGTCTACGCACAAACGAGGTTTGAAGTTCTATTACCTGTTAAGCTATTGCAATCTGTTTAGAAGAAAAGCAGCACTGAGTGCAAGTTATGTTGTGATGTTACGAGTATATTACTAATAAAAATAAATAAAAGATTGTTTTCCTTTCTAAGCTGTGTTAGTAGAAAACCAGAATTGAATCCACCAAAACCAAATGTTGGTGTACGCTTTGCCTGAAGTCCTGTCACTCAGCTATAGGCAGTTTGTTGGCAGTCAAAGCCTTCCTAAATAGCGAAACAAGTGTTTGGGAACCCCCTGCAAAGGTGAGATCCATAACAGAAAAGGCCCGAAGGGTCGTGTGCAGCGGCTTGCAGTGTTGCTATGACAGGAGATGGGGGAGCGACTGCGAAGCCACCCACAAGTTTCCAGCCTGCCGCCTTTAGCACCCCTCCCACACCAAGCGCCCCCCACACCCTACCTTGCTTTGTGATCTGGAAGTTCTTCTTGCTGCAGAGAACCACGGCCTGCAGCATTTCATGGGGTGAGACGTGCGCTTTGAAATTCCGGGGATTCCACAGCTTCCTCATGAGTTCCCCAAACCTCTGAACCAGCAGAAACATTATGTCCCCTGGAGGACGCTTGATGTTTTTGTAGTTCTCCTCCTCCAGAAAATAATTGCGCAAGGGCGGGACGTTAGAGAGTGCCTAGAACACAAGCGTTGAAGGTGAGAGGCGACGCGCCCACTTCATCCGTGGGCGAGCTCTTCCACTGCCAAGACCTGCAGGCCGTTATCAGAGAATGCTGCAGTGGTACGAGAGCAGCATTTGACCCAGAGCCAAGCCCTGCTAAGCAGCCGGAGGCCGCCGCAAGGGCCTGCAGAACTCCGTCAGTCCCTCCGTGCCAAGGGCCAAACCGCACCGCACCGCACCTGGAGAACAGCGTTGGCATAGTCGTTTGCTTTGATGTTGTTCAGTCCCACGATGCCTGGCAGGTACGTGGTGCCATCGTAGGCTCGGGAGAGTTTGGCCTGCTTGTCCAGGTTGGCAATGTGCTGCTTGGTAAAGGTTGGCTTCAGGACATACTGCAGTGGGAGAGGCCGGAGAGCGTGAGCAGGAGAGGCCACGGCTGGGGCCTCAGCTCAGGCACGGGCACCTTGCTGCGTGCAACTCCCGGCCCCTTTTCAAGGGCAAATCTTAACACACAGCTTTAGGGGAGGGTGACGCACGGCTCCCCACCAGGGCCCTGCGGTGTCAGGAGGCGTGCAGCCAGCCCTTGACGGCGTTCTCTCTTTCCCTTTCCTCTCCATGCTGCAAGGAGGCACCGCATTCTGTGAGACCTCACAGGGGAAAACACAGTTACCAGCACACGCAAGCTTGCAGAGAAGTGTGCTGGAGATCACAGCCAGAGCGGCAGAGAGCACCCCTCCTGCCTCCTTTCATCAGGAAGGCCACATACCGTGATATCCTCAAGGGAAGAGTCGATGATTTCATAGTTGTCTGGCAGACAATAGAACTTCAGGGTGTGGAGGTTGAGGAAGACGTGGTGGCTGAACTGGACACTGTGGATGTAAGCATGGGATTTCAAGCCCCGACCTGGAGAGAAAACAGAAGGCAGGCGAGCTCTGTGAGCAAGAGAGCAGGAGGCGAATCCGTTTGTTAAACGTTTATTACACCCACCAGCCAAAGCACTGGGCCGTTCCAAGTCTTCCCTGAATACTCTAGTAGAGATAAAGGACGTGTGCACAGGGTGCTGAAGCCAAAGTGAAATGACCTGGCACATCAGCAAAGAAGCGAGTTACTGAGGGAGCTACACGGCTCTGCATCCCATTCCTATGAGGAGAGGGGGTGCTGCCAGTGCTGCTGGGTTCCAAACTCTTGCAGGAGCAGGCTGCGGACTCAGGCTGTAAGGGTGCTGCCACGCCGTCCAGGTCAAGCTGCACAGAAGTGAGACGCCCAAAGGAGTGATGGACGAAGGAAGCATGGAGGGTCAGCAGTATTCTCAAGAGAGGGAAGCCTGATTGCTTGGGGAATGGAATGAGCCTGAGAAAAAGGCAGAAGGGGCAGGAAGTGCCACGAGAGAATTTGGAAGGAAGAGGCCCCTGGGAAGCCTGGAGGCTGCTCCAGATGGCCATGGCCCAAAAGGTCCCAAGGGGGAACGGCGGTAAGAGGCCAAGAAGAGAAGAGCAAAGGAGGGGGAGGCCAGGCTGGAACGGCCGAGGGGAAGCTAGATGCTACACATGACAACTGGCTGGTACTCCTGGCCATGCTGGCTGAGGCTGATGGGAATGGAATTCCAAACATCTGGAAGACAACAGAATGGGGAATGCTGCTCTAGACCCTGACGGGAAATCTCCCCATTGCAGCCTCTGCAGTCAGGGCAGTTCCTGATGCCACAGTCCTAAGGGGCAACAAGGACCCTGCTGAGAACCAGGCTGTGCTTCAAAGAGCATCTTGATCAGGCCGGTCCCTTTTGTGACCGCAGCCTTGTGATGGGAGCAAGGAAACAAGAAGCACAACCATCAACCCAGCACCCTGGGAAGGGGCTGCCAGCTCTGCATTTGGTGTGAAGCGACACTGCTAGGCTGTTCCAGGATCGCTTGCCACAGAGGCAGCATTCCCACTGAGCACTACTTTTGAAAAGAAAGTATAACACACAGACGCAAACTCACCCTGGAAATATTTCCCGCATACCAAACAAGCATAGACGTTGATATGTGAAAGCGAGATTGAGCACAGCTTCTCAAAGTCAAAGTCCAGAACACTCCTGCAAGACAGAATAATGCCAAGTAAGTATGAGAGAAGTGCCAGATACCTCTGTGCAACACAATTTTGGAGGCAGCCAGTATTACTGTGCCGAGGACAAGCGCAGGGGATGCGCAGCACAGCTACCAGAATGGAAAGCCCACCGTTCTCAGCGTCTTCTGCACAATGACTGTACCCAAATTCAGCCATCCCAGAAAAGAATATTCTGCCCAGATAAAGTGCTGAGAAGAGGAGAAGGCTGAGCCAGTAAAGAGAACTCCACAAGCCCATGGGCCCAGCCTCCCCCCCGCCGCGATGGCATGCCCCCTCCTTCCCAGAGGCCCACCCGCAACTCTGGAGCAGGCAGCCCGACTCACTCCCCAGCTGCCAGGGGAGCGGAGAGGGCCCCAGCCTCCTGCATCCCAGCTCCAAGGGCCAGGACAGAGACTCCAGACAATGTCATGGCCTTCTAGACTGGCCTCCAGGACTGCGTGCTTAGACACTGCTTATCCCCTAGAAATCCTTTCTAATCATGATGTCATAACTCTGCAGTGAGGTTCCTAGAAGCCACCTGCTCATGCTGCCATCCCCTTGGTCTGCTCTCGCTCCTGGCCAAGAGGTACTGCAGCCTTTTGAGCCATTCCGCCTCTTCTACCAAGAGAGGCAATTTTTCAAAGTCTAGAGAATAAAATGCTTCCTTTCATGTACTACAAATACTGATGTTTCCTATTTACAATTCTTATTTTTTCCTCCTCCTTTCCAAACTGATAAACACTAAGATCTATTCTGGCAGTAGTTTGCCATTCCATTCCATAACTGGGAATCCTTATATACTAAGTTTTACATAACACAATTTATGACCTCAAAGTAATAAGCTAAGTTTAGTTCTGATAGAGAAATCATATTTCATACATTTCAATCATTTATTTATTTATTTATTTATTTATTTATTTATTAAAACATTTTTATGCCGCCCCATTCGCCGAAGCCTCGGGGCGGCTTACAACAAAAAGTTAAAATAACATTTTAAAATATAAACAGTAAAATACAAATATATAATATAAAACATACAATATAAAACAAGCCGCCCTGGCCAAATAAAATTCAATAATATTAACATTTAAAATACTGCTTAAATAAAAAGGTCTTCGCCTGGCGCCGAAAAACAAATAACGACGGCGCCAGGCGGACCTCTCTGGGGAGCGCATTCCATAACTTAGGCACCACCGCTGAGAAAGCCCTCCTCCGAGTAACCACCCTCCTAACTTCTTCCACAGAGGGCTCCCGGAGAAGGGCCTCTCCCGCCGATCTCAGGGGGCAGCTGGGCATATAAGGATGTAAGCGCTCCTTCAGGTAACCAGGACCCAAGCCGTTTAGGGCTTTATAGGTCATTACCAACACCTTGAATTGGGCCCGGACTTCAATGGGAAGCCAGTGAAGCTGACGGAGAACTGGAGTCATGTGAACATAACGTCCAGTCCCCGTCAGCAGCCTGGCAGCTCTATTTTGGACCAATTGAAGTATCCGGACCATCTTCAAGGGTAGCCCCACGTAGAGCACGTTACAGAAGTCCAAACGGGAAGTCACCAACGCATGTGTCACTGTCGCAAGGCAGTCGTTCTCCAGATAGGGGCGCAGCTGATGAATCAGCCGAAGCTGGAGGAAAGCGCTCCTCGCCACTGCTGTTACCTGAGCTTCCAGTGAAAGCTCCGGGTCGAGGAGCACTCCCAAGCTGCGGACCTTGTCCCTAAGAGGGAGTGCAACCCCGTTCAGGACAAGGTTCAATTCACCCTCTCCGAAGCCCGATCCGCCAACCAACAGGACCTCCGTCTTGTCTGGATTGAGCTTCAGTTTATTGGCCCTCATCCAGCCCATTACCTCGGCCAGGCACCGGTTCAGCACAGCCACTGCCTCACCTGGATTGGTGGAAAACGAGAGGTAGAGCTGGGTATCATCAGTGTACTGATGGTTCTGCAGCCCACACCTCCTGATGACCTCTCCCAGCGGTTTCATGTATATGTTGAACAGCAAAGGGGACAAAATGGACCCCTGCGGTACTCCATGGCATAACTGCCATGGCGCAGAGCCATAGTCCCCCAGCACCACCTTCTGGAACCGGCCATTGAGATAGGAGCGGAACCACTGCAAAGCAGTGCCTCTGACCCCCAGTCCCGCAAGCCTATCCAGAAGGATACCATGGTCGATGGTATCGAAAGCCGCTGAGAGGTCCAGAAGAACCAACAGGGACGCACTCCCCCTGTCCTTCTCCCTGCACAGGTCATCATACAGGGCGACCAAGGCAGATTCAGTACCGTACCCGGGTCTGAAGCCGGACTGCAATGGGTCCAGATAATCAGTTTCATCCAAGAGTGCTTGGAGTTGTCCCGCCACCACTCGTTCTAACATCTTGCTCAGAAACGGGATGTTGGCCACTGGTCTATAATTAGTGGCCATCTCTGGATCCAGTGACGCCTTCTTCAGGACCGGTCAGACTACCGCCTCCTTTAAAGGGGCAGGCACCCGACCCTCCCTCAGAGAAGCGTTAACCACTTCCAAAATCCAGGTTCCAATCCCGTGCTTGGAATCATTTATTAACCAAGACGGGCAAGGGTCCAAAAGGCAAGTGGTTGGACGTACTCGCCCAAGCACCTTGTCCACGTCATCGGGCCGCAGTAACTGAAATTCATCCAATAAATCTGGACCAGACGGCAGTGTTGGTGTCTCCTTTGAAACCTCTGAATCAATAGTGGTGTCCAGCTCGTGACGAATCTGAGCGATTTTCTCCCTGAAATGCCTGGCAAAGTCGTCACAGCGGGCCTTTGAGGGTGGAATCAGGTCTTCCTTTGGACCTGGACGAACCAGGCCTTGCACCACTCGAAAGAGCTCCGCCGGATGGCATTGTGAGGAGGCAATGGAAGCGGAAAAGAATCTCTTTTTTGCCGCCCTCACCGCCACAGCATAGGCCCGATAGTGGGCTCTTAAGTGTGTTCGGTCAGATTCATCTCGTGATTTCCTCCACCTTCATTTTCCTCCATCATCCCAAGTGCGGCTGCTGTTGTGTTAATTACTGATGGCTTCAGAACTTACAGCCTATTGGACTAGCCTTCTTTCCAGAAGCAAGACCATTTTCCAGCCTCTGCAGGGGCTCTTTTTTCCATGGTATACTATTTTATGACACTCCCCGCACCCCAGTGGACTCCATGTTGATACTGACTTGTTTATGGTGTCCAAATATGGGCAGTGCCTGCTTCGTCGGTCCTCTGGGTCAAATCTGCCATACTTCACTGCAGTGTGCGACAAGACAAAAAACAAGTTATGAAGTATGTCGCTCCAAAGAATAAACAGGCACACAAAATATCTATAAAGAACGCATGGCATTAGGTAGCTGTACTTTGAAATGTATTTATTTCTTTAGAAGATTTATCAGGTTGTAGCCCTGTATAATGTACCTGGGAGCAAGTTCCATGACACGCAATAGGCTTACTTCTGTGTAGGAGGGTCTAGGACTGCACTGATCACTGTTTTTGTGTTAACAAAGTAACACACAAGGTGAGAGGATCAGAAAAAAGGGCAAACAAATTTAGGAGACACAACTGGTAAAACAACATGAGAACCCACCAATGTGCTACAATTCCCACTGCAAACTTTTCTAAGAAGGCCTTAAAGGAAACAGATTACTCCTACTCCCCCTTCTGGGGACAGGGAACAGAAATGAAAGTGGACTTCTCACAGCAGTCAGCCAGCAGACTTCAACATGGAACTGTGGAAGTATACCAGCTCAGGAGGGCAGTCGTCCAGGAACCCGAGCCAATGCAATGGCTGCCAAGAACCAGTGTGACATAGCGGTTCAGGTGGCTGAGCCTTGGGGTATCTGGGCTCTATTCCCCGCTTTGTCATGAAGTTCATCTAGTGTCTTAGTGCCAGCCAATCTAACCCACCTCACAGGGTTGCTCTGAGGATAAAATGGACAAGATCACCCTGTTAAGCTACCCTAAGTAGCTTAACCTATGGAATTCACTCCCCAAAGAGGTCCGCCTGGCACCGTCGTTACTGGTTTTTCGGCGCCAGGTAAAGACCTTTTTATTTAAACATCATTTCAATTGTTAAAACATATGATCTGGCCTGGGCAACTTCTTCTTCCTTCTCTTTCTCATCCTATATTTTTATTTTATACTGATAATTTTAATTTTGTATTTGTAAATCAATGTATTTTTTGTATTTTTATATTTAATGGTAATTTATTATGTACTATTGTATTTCAATGTATTTTATCATGTTGTAAGCCGCCCCGAGGTTTCGGCAAGGGGCGGCATAGAAATGTTATAATAATAATAATAATCATAATCATCATCATCATGTCTTTTGCAAGAGACATGATGGCAGGATATAAATGTAGCATTTATTTTAATTCATCAAAGAGTCAAACTATGTGATACTAGAAAATACTGACAAAAGCTCAGGAGTTCCTGCTTAAACATTCGGCTCAAGAAGGAGTTGTACATAATTCAAAAGTACATGTCATATTTTAATATGAAAGTACCATCCTACAGAGTTCTTGCAGCAAAACCATTAAGGCAGCTGAGACTGTCAGTTTCAAACAAAAACTGTGTAGTACCAAATGGAGGTGAAAGAAGGTGAGAGTCATTCTCGATTAAATGACAAATTGGCACACTATACCCTGGAATCAAGGCATGCCATCAACATGAGCTGCCTTTCTAATTTATGAAATACTTAACAGTTTGTTATGGTTAATCACACAACCAAATATCGTGGCAAATTAATCGGCTGCAATCTGTGAAGGACTGTATCTCAGTGCCTTGGCATATGCTTCTGACAAAGAAGGTTTCAGATTCAACTTGCAGCATCTCAAGCTATTGCTAGAAAGACTCATCTCAAAGGTAGGCAATCTGCTTCCAATCAGTGTGGACAATTCTTGGGTTCAAGAACAGCCTGTTTTGCAACAAATACATGGCAAACAAGTATAAATAAGTTGTCAAATTCAGAAATAGCTCCTGTTGTGTCTTGGGGGGTTATTTGTCTGAAGGGTTACTGAACTAAAAGGAAGCTCACTCTGGCCCTTTTACTAGCCAAGGGATCAAGGGCAGGTATGCTCTGGCCTTCCAGGAAGAACAGGAGGGCGACCGACCTAGCCCCTTCATCAGCCAGAGAAAAAGCAGCCAGAACAAACATTCAGGTGGCGCTGCCTGCTGGCACCAGAACTGAAAGGGAGCTGATCAAGCACTACCCACAGGTAAGGTGACTTTTGGTGACCATATTGTGTACATGGGGTCACGCACAGCTTCAGTTTAATCTACTGCATGCTAAAAGCAAGCCCGCCAATCTTACTGAGTGAAAGAAACCGTGCTCCAACTTCCACATTTAATTTTCCCAAGAAGCAAATCTCTCTATACGTATCACCAAGACTGTCACAGAGAAGAAGGTCAAGATCTCTTCTGGTTAATAACAGAGTGCAGAATACGGAATAATCAAGTCAAGCGGTGACAACCCAGATTCAGGCTGGATATCAGGAAAAGCTTCCTCACTGTCAGAGCAATAGGACGGTGGAAGCAGCTGCCTGGGGAGGTGTTGGGCTCTTCCACACTGGGGACATTCAAGGTGAAACTGGGCAGCCGTCTGAGTGGGGAGGTGCAAACTGGTGATCTGCAACAGCGGCCCCTTCCACTCTACTATTTCACGTCGACCCGGGACAGCCACCGACGGAAAGAAGGTCCACAGGCGCGGCGGCCGCCCGCCCTAGCACTGCGCTTGGAGCCCCCCGCCCCCCCGCTGGACCGGCGGGCTTCACATCCCCCCGCAGCCACGCCGCACCGCCGGCACAGAGCGCCGTGGGCGCACGTCCTACCGGCAGGCTCGCTGTCGGCGCCGCCGAGGCCCTCTTCCTCCTCCTCCTCCTCGCCGGGCTCCCGCTTGATAGCGGGTTCGTCGTCGGGCTCCCGCTTCACCCGCACCGGGCCTGCTGCCGTCGCGCGGCCGGACGCGCCTCGAGACGCGCCGCCCCCGCCGCCCGGCTCGGGCTGGGAGCGCCCGGAGAAGGCGCTCCGAGAGGACGGCCGGTGGAAATCCCGCTCCCGCTTCACCCGCACGGACATCGCCGCGGAGATCAGGCGGCGCACGCGCAGAAAGCCTCCGCACCGGGCGCTCCGCTCTGTCGTCACGGAGAAGGCTGCCTGCGCAGCGGCGTCGACGTCTTCCGGAACTGGCTCATGACGTGATCTCTCTGCGACCCGGCGGGCTTTCGGATTGCGGCGCCCGTGGGTCAGGGTTGGTCGATCTCTGCGCATGCGCACCCTCCACGTGTCCGCCTCGGCGCGGAGGGCCTTCCTCCAAGCCACACTGCGTGGCCGCCAGCCGCCCCGTGGCTGCCTCGTGCCAGGTCCCCATGTGCGTAGCGCCGCCGATACCGGCCAGCCCTAAGCACAGGCCTGCCCAGCCCGGGACGGCGAACTACGGCACCCGGCATGACGGCCCAGAGCCCGGGCTGCCTGAGACTGATGGGAGCTTGAGTCCACGACATCTGGGGGCCCCGCGCAGGGGAAGAGCGCCGAGAGAATGAGGCTACTCCGGCCCCGAGGGCCGGCTCTGGCGGCCTTCCTCGCTGCGACGCTGTTCGGCAGCCCGTGGGCACTGCCGGGCCCGATGCGCGGAGTCACAGGCGGACGAGGCGGCTCCGCGGGCGGCGAAGAGCGCCCGGGGCAGCCACGCCTGCTGGGACGCGATGGGACTGGCGCTCCCCGCACGGGCGCAGGGCGCCCGCCAGGCAAACGGCCGGCCCAGTGAGCTGGCCCCGCGCTTGCCCGCCGGCGCCCCCCTCGTGGCGCCGCCCGAGGCTCGCGGGGCCCGGGCGGGGGAGGCTCCGCCGCGGGTGGCCCAAGGGCCCCCGCCCTGCCGGCCGAGCATGCTCACTGGGCGCGCGCGAGGGCGGAGCGGGGCTCCTGGGGCGGGCGCAAGTACCCGCCGCCCCTGCGGACGGCGAAGCCGCGGCTCGCTCGGCGCAGCTGCGGGGCCGGGACGCGCCTCGGCCAGGAAGCGGGCGGCGCCGGCTCCTCCTCCTCTGCGCCTGGCCTGGCCACGGGCTGCGGAGGCTGAGCAGGGGGCGCCCATGGACGCGGAGCGCGGCAGCCCGGCTTGGGGCGGCTGCCGGCCGGGGGGGCGCCTGGACATGAGCCACGGCTTCGTGCGCCACATCCGGCGCAATCAGATCGCCAGGTACGGCCCCGGCGGATCGCCGATGCGCGCGGAATCCGCCTTCCTTCCGGGGCGGGGGTCGCGGGTGCCCCCGCCCTCTGGCTGGCCGCCCACTGGGGCGGCCCCCCCCCCCCCCCCCCCCCCGCCTCCCCGGCCGCGCTCTGCTGGCAAGCCCGGCAGATCTTCCGTGCCGCCTATCGGAGCTCGGCCCCCCCCCCCCCCCGTAGCAACGCTATCTCCATGCCAGAAAGCGGCGCCCCCTTTCCGGTTATAAGCATTACCGGCTGCTGTTGAGCGTGGAGGACGGGGAGCCAGGATATCCGGTTCCAGTCCTCACCGATCCCCAAAGCTGGCTGCTCAGTCACCCGCTCTCAGCCTGACCTACCTCAAAGGGTTGTTTTTAGGATAAAATAAGCGGCCTTTGGTTCGTCACAAGAGGTAAAAAGGCAGAATATAAATGCAGTGCGATAATAGAACGCAGGGGCGCCTCCCCTGCAAGCTCATCGGGTTCATGCGACAGTCGGTGCTTTTGCTAAAGCCAGAAAGTACAGACAATAAAATGTGGTTGGGAGCTGTTCAATAGGCATGTTGCCAGGCCGTGTATTTTACTAAAAATGTTATGGTGCCCAAGTCATTGAACGAGGCCTCCTACCGAGTAAATGAACAGTATACAATGCAGACTGACCTCAACCTAATGGCACAGTCCTTTAAATGCATCCCAACAGCAACATTCTGATTTAATAAATGAAAGCATTGTGGCGGGTCAGGGAAGGAGGAATTGGGTTCATTATTGGAACCAGTGTGTGGGAAAGGGAGGTTGAAGTGTTTTGCTCGCAACCCTGAGAGTTCCTTACGCACACAGTGTGAATTGGTGCTGGTAGGACCGTTTTTCTACACTGCTACAGTTTGTCAAGATTCCAGCCGGCAAGGGAAGACGGAATAACATGAAGATGCAGTCCAGTCTCCATTTTGGGCTTCAGGCACAGCTGCTGCCACCACTAATGTGTGCACTTATCTGCTTTTAGTACTAAAAGTTGAGCTTGCTTATTTATTTTAAGTTTTTGTATGCTGTCCAATACCACAGTCTCAGGACTGCTTTCAAAATACAATGTACCAACAAATAACACATTGTATCCGACCATTAGTGATAAAATCGAAGATAAAACCAATTAACTATTAACATGTCAGGAAAATAAAAAGGGTTTTGCCTGATGCGGAAAAGAAAGCTTACTCTATGTTTTAGTTTACGTTTGTGTTTTTATAAACTTGTGAAGTGTTTTATAAGGGCAATGTGCTCTGAATGATGGGTTAAAAATCTCTTAAAAGGAGTAAGGCCACAATCCTACGCACAGCGGATGTTAGCCCCCCCCCCCCCAATTCCCAGCATTCCCAATAGGCCGTGCTTCAAAGGGCTGGCCACAAATTGCAGGACTTCCCCCGTCTAAGCATGCCTGGGACTGTGCTTGCAATTGCTTCCGTTCTGAACACAGGGTGCCCACCGATGCATCCATTCCTCCTTTTAACTCTGCTCTGTAAGAGCAAAGGCAACATTTATGGCTAAACTTGCCTGAGATATTTTGGTTGGCATTCTCAGCCAACAGATTCCTTCTGTTTTCAGACCAGTAAAGCGTTTGCACGGGAGGGGAGGAGCTGTTTGGGTACCCTGGCGTACCAAATGGCATGACCCCCAGCAAGCTAGCCTTGCTCTGGCTCCCCCAAAGTCTTGCACTGAAGGCCTGTATTGTGCTCACGTTCCTTCCCAGGGATGACTATGACAAGGAAATGAAGCAGGCGAAGGAGAAGGTGAAGAAGAGGCACACGCCAGCGCCAGCGCGGCCCAGGAAGCCAGACCAGCAGGTCTATCACCCCAGCCGGAGAAGTGAGTCCCGTTCCCAAAGCTCTTGCCTGTCTTCCCGTGTTCCTGTTGAAAGCTGGGGATGTGCTGGCAAAGACTGACGTCTCTTCTCAGGGCCGGATTGATGGTTGTGCTAAGCGCCCCACAGAAAAGGGGCACTACAGAGTATTTTAACAACACTGCAGGGCGAGTGACTTTGACCGGAACTCTCCTCATCTGCGGGGGCAGTGAGAAAAGCGGCCGCTTCCCCAGGATTTCCTCTGTGCTTTTCAGGTAAAGCGGAAACCACAGCCGCCATTGAGTACGAGGGGTCCAGTGAGAGCAGTTCCAGTACGGAGCCAGACCCCAGTGGGCCGGCGCTCTTCTGCCTGGAATATGAGGCCGACAGCGGCTTGGTCACCTCCGTGGTTGTGCACCAGGTATGAGACTTCCGGGGGCGCCACAGGCGACCAGCGGTCTGGACTCCTGTGTGACTGCCGGGGCAAGAGGCTGCGCGCTCTTGCTAGAACTCGCAGGGGTGTGGCACATGCAGGGCGCCAGAGAGGAACGAGCACGACCCATGGCTGCCACAGTTCCCCCTCGAAGGGGCATCACTCAGTCACGCGTTATTTCCCAGCACCTGTCTTTCATGTTTGTTCCTCTCATTAAAGAGCTGGCCTGGGGCATAATTTCTGACTTGGGGGGCTCTCAGAGTGCCAGTCCATCCAGTGTGGATTGACAGATCCTTTCGGATTCAGCCTGGGGGAAGGGGTGATCCATGGGGCGGTCGGGGGAGTACTGAGCGTGCCTGGCCTTCCTGTGCTGTTTGCCGGCGTGTCCTGGTCGTGCCGCCGTTTGTCGCGTCTGCCGTTCATCCCTTCCCTGCCAGGGAGCTGTAGTTTTGCATCGCATTTTTGCTGCTAAGGTGCATTTGCAAATTGGCTCCAGCCAGCGAATCCAGGGCTGGGAGTTTGCATGGGGAAGGCTCAGGGAGATTGTGTGGGTTTCATTTCTGAAATTTTCCTGCTGGTTAATCATCCCCTGTGCAGGGCGAGGTGCGTTGCTGCATCCTCTCTCAACAGGCTCTACTTCTCTGTACAGGATAACGACCCAGACGAGGTGGTGGAGAAAGTCAGTGCCCAGAACCACCTGGACCCGGCTATGCGCGAGGCCCTGAGGCAGAGGATTCAGGAGGAGCTGGAGAAGCGGCGTGTGAAGCGCTGAGGACTGCAGAGGCGCCTGCGCCGTTTGCCGGCTTGGCAGTACTTTGGGGAACTTGTCCTGTGGTTGCTGGCTTGGGACCCCCGGGAGGGTCAGGGTAGTCGCGGAACCCTGTCCCTGGCAAAAGGTCCACCAGTGTGATGGCTGAGACACAGTTGCCCGTGCCCAAAATGAGGGTTGGAGGGAGCAGTGGATTATTTCGGTTGAGTCTGTTTAAGAGAGTACCAAGGAGTATTAGTGCAGCCAAGACCTCCCCAAGACTCCGGTAGCCTCTTGCCCTTCTTAGTAGCCAGCTGCTGCCTCTCTTGTCTTTCGCCATCAGACGAAGGCAGACACATCACTGTGGCTCCGCAACTTTCCTGCCAATAAAAGGTGCCCAGACCAAGCCCCCAGCACCGAGGGGAGCTCTTGGCACGTGCTGCCGGGGCCGGGGCCTGCAGGGGCGCTGTCCCCCTGCATCACCGAGCGAGGGCACCTGTGAGGAGCCACCGTTGGCACAGGGGCGGCTGGTGCCCCAAGCCTTGCATTAGTTACTCTGCAGTCTCCCCCTTTCGGATCAGCTGGTAGACCATCGCAAGGCAGGCTGCCTGCCTTGACTGGCAACATCTTGTTGGCTTTTTAAGGCCATGAAGCATTGGGCACTGGCTGGGATCTTTGGGGTCTCCAGGGCTGCTGTGCTTTACTCTTCTTGATAAAAAAGTGTTTTCCAAACAATGGCACATTGTTGTAAATAAACATGCAGCTTGCTCCTTTGTTGCCTGGCGTTTGCTCTGAGTGATTCCCTCGTTGTTCCTGCCGTGGAATGGGCAGCTCCGTCCTGCTTCGTGGGCATCCTGGCACCATTCTTTCCACATCCCATGAGCTGCCCCGCTTTGCTCGACAGTCCGGGAATGCCTTATTTCTGGGTTGTTAGTTGTGACAGCCAAACCCAGAGCAATGGAGTGATGAGGGTTAAACAACCCATAGTCTGAACCCCTCTGCAACTTAGAGTCTGGTCCAGACTTAATAAAGGACCAAGGAATAGGATATTACACACCCCACCAATTCATTTGCGGCAAACCAGATCCGGCAAAAGGCGCAGACGTACCCACTGAGGCAGAGCTGGCACTGGCTGCATTCATGGGCACCGGGGGGGCTCGGGCTGTACGTGGCCCCAACCCGCCCCCCCCCGTTGCCTGGGCAGGGGCCCTTGCCCAGCCCCTGCCCACGCACCTGCAAGGTGAGCTGCCCGCCGAGGCACCGTCGCGCCCCGCGGGAGGCGCTGGCCTTCCTCGGGCCCCTCGCGGCTGCCGCGCCAGGCACGTACAAGGGCCGCCGCGGGGCCAGCCCGTCGCCGTCCATCGGGGGCCCTCACGCCTCGTGCCGGATCCGGGGCGGGCGGCGGGGCCGCTGGGGCGCCCTCGGGCCCTGCCGGGGGGCCCGGAGGGGCGAGCCCGGCTCTTCCCCCGCGACGGCCGGGCAGTCGGACGGCCTTCCCGCCGCACCGGACCCGGCGGCCCGCGGCGCTGCCCCCTCCCCGCGCGATGCGGAGGAGCCCGGGCGGCCGTCGGGGGGCCGGCGCGGGAGCGGGGCGAGCAGCCCGGCGGGCGCCCAGAGCGCTGCCGGGAAAGTCGGGGGGCGGCCGGACTCCATTTCCCGACTTCCCCCGCGCGCCCCGCCCCCCCGGGCTCGCGCGGGGAGCCCTGGCTCGTCGCCCGGTGGGCTGCTGGGGAAGGGGCGAGGCCGCGCCGGCCCTTTAAAGGCCTGCGGGGGGCGGCGGCGGCGGCGGCGGCGCTCCTCGTCGGAACCGGTAAGAGCGCGGCGCGCCCCGCCAGCCCCGGGGCTCCGCGCGGCCCCTGCCCGGCCGTCCGCCGGCGAGCAGCGCGCCGAGCTGCCCCTGGCGAATGACCGCCTGCTGGCACGCGCCGGGCCGCTCCGCGCCTTGCCGGCGTCCCCAGGCGGCTCCTGGGGTCGCGGCGCGGCGTCCGACGGAGCGGGCGGGCGTCGATCCGGGCGGCGGGAGCGGGTCGCCGCGTCCTCTGCCGCCATCGGCCGCGCAGGAAGCCGGCGTGCGCCCCCGTGAGCCCCTCCCGGCCGGGCGCCCCTGCTCCCGCGTGCTGCGGGGGCCTCGCGGAGGCGGCGGCGCCGGGGCTGCGGGCCGGATCGCCGGCCACGAGCCCGCCTTCGCCGCTCCGCAGCCTTGGTCCGCCGCCGCGGCTCC
>NW_025336576.1:1786548-1787576 GCF_004798865.1 Varanus komodoensis | reverse complement strand
TTGCCCCTCGCCGGCGCCTCTGCAGGGAGAGCGCAGCTCCGGGAACGGCGCCCCGCGGGAAGCGGCTGCTCGAGCGGCCGCGGAGGGAGGAGGACTCGCGGGGGCGTCCCCAGCCGCCGGTGCGGTGCGGTGCGGAGAAGGCGGCGAGGCCCCGCCGGCTCGCTTGCTCCTCGTGGCAGGTGCGCGCGCCAGCCAGGTAGGTGGTGCTTGCCTCGCAGGCTCCCCGGGAGAAGGAACCTTTCCGGGAAGGGCTGCTGCGCTGGAACCGTGCGCTGCACCCGAAGCAGAGGCTGGGCAGTGCTTGGCTCCACTCAGCGGGAAGGAGGCCTTTTGAGCGGAAAGCCTGCTCTGCGAGCTTGAGCCCCGGTGCCCACTGAATCAGGATCACACCAGATGGCTAAAAGCCGGAGAGCGAGTTGGGAAACGGCTGTGAAAGAACCGAGTAGGCTGAGGAGGGAAAGATGGCCTTTAAAATTCCTCATATCATATCCTTTTGCACATCCACATTTAAAGTAGTGTAGAATTAATATCACAAAAATAAACTCAGTTAAAATACTGATGCAGTTAACACTGCAAAAGTGTAGCAGAAAAGTGATGCCAGGCCAAAAACTGGCAGGTGAAAAGCTCCAAGTACCTTTTATGAAAAAGCAGCAACCTGTAAATCAGAGGTGGCAAAACCTTCAAGGTCACCTGGTCCAACCCGCTGCCCGTTCAGCTACAACGTTCCCGGTAGGCAGCCATCTGCCCCTGCCTAAAAGTCGAAGGGAACTGGAAAAAGTGCACAGAAGGGCAATAAAAAGGACTGGTTGGACCTTGGGCCTCGTCCAGCAGGGTGCTTGTTATGATACGTTCGTACACTCCGTCTTCCCAGGCAGGCAAGCTTCCTAAACGGGGTGGGGGCTGGGTCTGCCAGTGGCTTGCAGGGCCCCTTCACACAGAAGAGACCCTCGCGCTGCCAGGGTGCCTGGCCCAGGCAGAAAAGCCCTGCAGAAGACGGAAAGGCAGGCACCGGGGGGGGGGGGGGGGAA
>NW_025336576.1:1774719-1786448 GCF_004798865.1 Varanus komodoensis | reverse complement strand
CCTCTCAGCGCAGAGGAAGGAATGCAGGAAATAAGCATAGTCACTTTCTTTGAAGGAGCAAGAGCAAATCTCAAAACAAATGTTGATACTGGCAGAAACAAATCCGTTTCCACAGAGAATCTTCACTGGCGTGTTGCAGGCCTCCCCCTGGGGAGATGCGTGGGGTGCGTGTGTGTTGTTATAAAGGAACACAAAGCAGAGTTGCTTTGTTTTCATTTTTCAAGATGAATGTTTTAAACTTTATTGCAAGCTGAAACAGTTCAGCATTACCCTAGATTAGTTAAGTAGATCTGGCTTGCACGTAACACTAATTTATGGTTTAAATATATAATGGTTTGTCTAGCAGATGATTAAACAAACCACGGTTTGTTTTCTCAGTTCCTGGTTGGTTGGTTGGTTCCCTCCTCCACCTGCCCACTATCAGTGTGAGCTTCTCAAATGCCCTTGTGCTACTGGCATGTGAAGAGGCTGAGAATTTTGGCCTAGTCGTGCCTGCTGCCTCTGTGACCCAATGAAGCAACCCACGAACCCCACTTCCTGGAATGTCCATAACTCCTGGCTTAATTCTGTTACAAACCATGCATTCTCACTGTGGGTAGTTTGTGGGTAAAAGCCCATAGCTTCAGGTTCGCTATAGTAACAATCCATGATCCATGCTATATGAAAGACCGCACAAGCCTCCCCAGGCTCCAAGGAAGGCCCCCCATTCGGCTCCACCGCCTGCACTGGTGTGCTTGGTGGGGATGTGGGAGGGCGTCGAGGCTCTGCAATGTCCGTCCCTGCTGGGTGAAAACCGGTTTGAGCAGCATTTGGGGTGGCCTGTGAGTTTGCGCTGGATTACTTTTATTTTTTCTATTTTACTTAGTGTTTCTAATCTGTGAAGAAGGCAAGCCCCATGGCAGGCATAGTTAGAAACAGAAAATTGAACAGGTGGAATCTTATATCCCTGATACCATTCTTGGTGTCGCCACACTAAGAATATTGTGTTCAGCTCTGGTTGTCTTACCTGCAAAGGACGTTATTGAATAGGACAACGTACAGAGAAGCGCAGCAAAAATGGTGAGGGGCTGGAGTGGCTTCCCTTTGAGGAGCTGGGCAGGTGGAGGCCTTGCCCTCATCCTGCTGGAGGGATCCTGTGGGCAGCTGGTGTGCCACCTGGACCGGACGGATCTCTGGCCTGATCCGGCATGGCTTTTCTTACGTTCTGACGCTCTCCATGGAACTGTAGAAATGCCTCAGAGAACAGTCCTACTGGAATTTAAAGTGATCATGTTTTTCTGATTGATCACTTTTCTAGAATAAAATAATGGGTCTCCTGGAGCATTTGATGGTGTTCTTCTTAGCTCATCTAGTAGCGCATGTTGCATTTCTTAAATTTTGATCTCCAGCGGATCTCCTTGTGCCTTCACCAAAAGCAGGGCAGCGCTGGCACTGGGCAGGCCACAGGGGGGAAGCATGATGCAGCTGGAGGGGGGGTCGCCCTTGTCGCCGTCCTCCCAAACTGCACAGAAGGCTGCCATCAGGTCGCAATCGTGCCCCGGGGGCCTCATCCCAGGAGGAGCTCTCCCGCCGTTCTCACTTGTGGGGGCTGAGAGTGCCCGGGAAACGTACTTTGAAACCTCATTACCGGACTTGGTGAAAACTTCCTGCGGCATTTGTACCAAGGGGTGAGACTCGGGTGCCTGCAAGCGGCTGATGCTGCTGAATGGGGGCCGCAGAGCAATCGGTGCGCCTGCTGCAGGTGGCAGATGGAGCGGGTTTGCTCCTTGACTGGGTGGCAGGCAGATGCTCACCTCCCAGGTTTCTCCCTAGTGCAGCCTTGGACATTGGGGGCGGCAAGATGCGCCTTCCCAGCTCTCCTGGGAGTTCACTGGAACCCTCAGCCAGCCAGCCAGACTGACCCAGCTCTCGCTTCTCTTCCAGGGGTGACGCCTGATGGTCCCGGCTGGAGGCCTTGAGTCGTAGCTCACTGCCCCGCCTGCCCACCCACCCCTCTCCTTTCCTCTCCCCCTCCCCCCTCCTCATCGGAGTCCTTCCCACCCCCCGCACACCTGCTGTGTGCCTGCGCTCACTGATGACAGCGTGGATCGTCCTCCCCGTCAGCCTTTCTGCCTTCTCGATCACGGGAATATGGATCGTGTAAGCGCTGCTCGGTTCTGGCTTGGTCGGGCTGGGGCTGCAGGGCTGGCCCCGGAAGCGCGGGGAGGCCTGGGCCACCCTCCCCCAGGGCTGGGCCGCAGTGGCCGTGCAGCAGGCTGTGAACGCTTTGGGGGCTGTGCAAGAAGCACTCCTGGTGCCAGGCAGCTCGCCAGGGCTGTCCCCAGGCTGGGGGCGGAATCTCTGCCCCGACGCTTTTCCCAGCACGGTGCAGACCACGCTCGGATGGTGCACACGGCTTCTACCACGACAGGCCAGGTCGACGCCTCCGCCGAGACCAGGGCTGGCCTGCCTGCTTGCTCCCTTGCTGGTTCGAGCCGAGCGCTGCTTCCCTTCCGCCTGCTGTCTGGGTTACAGCCCTCCTCTCCGTGAGCTGGGGACGGGTGTGGTGGGACGGGTGCCTCGTGCTCCGCGGAGGCCGTGGTGCCCCAGGGGCTTCGTGTGCAATTTGCCTGAACTGCACCACGATGCAGCGCCCGAACTCTGCAGCCCAGCCCCCTCAGGGACAGGTGCTGTGTGGGCAGAAGGGGTGGGGCCGGCGCAGGGGCTGCCGCCAGCTCCAGGCTCTCTGGGGTACCGCTGATGCTTGGAGGAGGGTGCAAGCGGCATGACCGGGGGGGCAGTGGGGGAGTGAATCCACAACACCGACTCCTCCATCTTGCAAGCGTGCCGTAACAAGGCTGCTGCTTGCCTACAGTATTGGCAGCCCAGGGACTTCCTAGAGGCAGAGCTGGAGGGGGCCCAGGACAGGAGTTCAGCTTAAAGCCGCTCTCTCAGGTGGCTGTCCAGGTACTCTGAGCACCTCCCGGGAACCGAGAGCCAACACCTCTGTGCCGTCGGCCTCGTTGTGTGCCTTCTCTGGCCGTTAGGAAACTTTCCTGAGGTTTTGTGTCCAACGTCAAAAGGAAAGATTTCCTCTCTCGGCTCAAGGCTGTATAAAGCGTTTTGTGTATCATGTGTTGGGCTACTTACCTGTTTGAAAGTTCAGGCCACATTTCCTTTGGTGCTTTTGAGAGAGTGTAAGCATTGCCACCTCCGTGGCTCAGTGTGACTGACGCATGAAGCCACAGGATGCAAACCCCTGCAGCCCGAGGCAGACGGCGGGTGCCCCCCTGTGCCTCAGCGGCTGCTGTGGCAGCAGATTTCTTGTGGGAGCAAAGGGTCACTTGGAGCCTTCCCTGGTCCTGGACTGGGGTCGAGGAGTGGGCTGACTTGACCCGGCCAAGGAGGCTCTTCTAAGGAGGCACTGAACTCTGCTCCTGGCAAGAGACCGGTTTTATGCCAGCGGTCGCAGGCTGGAGCTCGAGGAACGGTGTGTCAGTTCAGAATCGGAGGTGGCTATTGAAGCCCAGCGTGTGGGCAAGGCAGAGGTCAGAAGGCACCTTTTTATCTCCCGGAGGCTGCTTTGCAACAGTCCCCTCAACTCGAGCCTTCGCGGGGCTGCTGGTTTTCTGGGTAAACGAGACAGGGGCAGGGAACGAGTCGAAAGTGCAGTTCCCAGCATTCTTGGGTTGTGGAAATTTCCAGCGCTCCTGGGCTGGAAACTTCCAGTCTAGTTGTGCTGCGGCTGCCCTGGCAAGAGGTGAGGTGAGGAACCAAGACTTCCCCCTCTTGTCCCGGGCAGGTTTTTCCAGCCCCAGCCTCCACTCCACCTGGCTCATTGAACAAACAGGGGCGTGCCATGCACCCACCCCCAAATGTGTTCCAAGAGGAGGGGCGGGGGGGTGGGGGCAGCACTTGGTGGCTGGCCTGGAAGGGATGCCCAGGACTGCAGGTAGATGGGGTCCCGAGCCCACAGGGAAAGGGGCGAAGCAGGGCCCGGGCCTTGGGCGCAGGGGGGGCCCTTGGAGCCCCTCTTGGGCTCTTGACACATGCCCAGTTCTCTTGGCAGGCCAGGAGGAGCAGAAAGCACCTGCCCACTTGGGGCTGCCAGAGGACAGTGGCTCGTGGATTCTTGGTGCCGGCAAGGCCAGCACAGCATCCGGTAAAGGGCTGCCCTTGGACATCCTACAGATTCTGCTCCCCGTTCACTTCAGTGGAGCTCTGAGGAGATGCCCTTCGTGGACCCTGCCTGCTCAGCGCTCACTGGCTCCAGTTCTCCTTGGGGAGCTGGTAGGAAGTTGGCAGGAGCGGGCAGGGGACTCCCCTTGCGCAGTCGCCACCTCTTGCTGCATCGATGCGGCCCATCGTCTTGCTCCGTCGAGCCACTGGGTCCTCTCTGCTTCCCGCAGGTATGCCATGGCAGTGATGAACCACCACGTGTGCCCTGTGGAGAACTGGTGAGTCCTCCCAGAAGCCCCGCGGCAGCACCTGGCCTCGCTCTTCAAGCTTGCTTCCTGCTGCAGCACCTAAGAGAACCACCCATCTGTCCCTCCCGTTGCAGGTCGTACAATGAGTCCTGCGCTGCTGACCCCGCCAAGCACGGCTACCCCAAAAGCTGCTGCACCTTGGAGGACATCCCTTTGATCAGGTGGGGGGGGAAGCCGCTTGGGCCGTCCTGGGGCGGTGGCAGCCCATGAAACCTTGAGGAGAGTGGCTCGCGACGGTGTGCCTGGCCGGGTCGCAAAGAGCTGCCTTCCCGGAGCAGCATCTTTGCAGAGCCTTGGAAGTGCTTCACGTGTGTGTGTGTGTGGGGGGGGGAGGGGTCCCTTGCTGGGGTTTCTGCCCTGCTAATCCGTTGCCATTTTTTCTGCAGCAAATGTGGTACCTACCCTCCTGAAAGCTGCCTCTTCAGCCTGATTGGCAACATTGGAGCTTTCATGGGTAGGTGTGAAGTCAGGCCAGCTACCACCCTCCCTGAAGCGTGATCTGCCTGGGACAGGACCCCACGAAGGGTGGGATTTTCCGGGGAGTGCCTGGCCTTTGGGAGGCAGCCAGGAAGCAGACCCAGGAAGAGAAAACCTGCCCGGCTGCTCTGGAGGCAGCAGCATTGCTCAGGTGGGGGGCACCCTCGCTGTGGATAAATGCTTTCCTGGGAAGACCCACGTGCCTTAAAAAGACTTCAAGACACCCGCACACGGTGGCTTTCTTCCTGGCTCCAGAGGCACCGTGCCATCCAAAATGCTGGTCACACCGGTGGGATGTGATCTCAGGAACAGAAGTACATCTTGGCTAGCAGATTTTTCTTTAATGTACAGGCGAATGTAAGGTCTGCTCCATGCTTGTAAGCAGTACTCTGTGATTGTGAAGACAAAGATGGATGCTTTGTTCCTAGGCAATCTAAGGCAGCCCACACCAAGTAAAACTCAGTTTCTCGACCTGTCTAAATGACACATCTTAAGTCAGTTTGCAGAACTCTGACATTCCAGCCGTGGAAAAGTCCAGGACGCCAACCTGCCTCCACTGAAAATCCGCTTGCCTGCCAACTCAAGCTCTTGAGAGTCCACTGAAGGCAATTTCAGGATTTCAGCCCGATGCAGCCTGAACTCTGTGACCGGTGTTACAATCGACACTTTCAAATGTGCGCATCCACAGGCTTATGACGGGCACGCAGAGTGTAGCATAAAACGCACGAAAAGGACTCGTGAGCCGTGCTCCCCTTTCCAGACCTTCCAACTGCGTCTTTTCTTCCCCAACAGTGGTGGTGATCTGTTTCCTGCGCTACGGACAGCTGATTGAGCGGAGCCACCGTTCCTGGGTGAACACCACGGCACTGGTCATGGGTTGCACCAATGCTGCCGGCCTCGTCATTGTCGGCAATTTCCAGGTTAGCTGAGGAGGCTCCATGGGGGCGCCGGGGCAGCCCAAAGGAGCAGGAGCGGGGGCTCTGGGTAGCAAAGCCGCTCTCTCTGGAGCAGCTTGGGTGGAGTTTCATGGGCTTCTCATCTCTCTCCAGATGAGCAGCTCTCTGTCTTTGGGTGTAGCGCAATCTTGCCACATACTGGGAAAGGAATGTCAGAATTGAGGGAAGAGCAGGGAGAAGCCTGGGTCAGGATCGTGCTCATTTGGAGTTGCTGGAGGCTGCTCTTGGGGGCATGCTCTCTGGCCCACAAATCAGCAGCACCGCAGCCAGAGCAAGAGAGCACAAGCAGCCGAGTAAGGAAACAGAATGGCGCCTCCCCGTGCTCGTAAGGGCCAGGCAAATAGAAAACAGCTGCAGGTGAACCCTGCAAGAGAAGGGAAGGCGTGGCAGTGAAGCCTTGACCATCGCCCGCCTTCCTTCAGGAGGCGGCAGCAGGGCCTCGGAGGTGATCTTAATGTGCAGCCAGATTTGCTCGGGGCTTGCAACATCCAGAAGGTGTGGGTACTGGAAAATGCCGCAGGCGATCATTAACTGGCTGGCAGGCCCCTCAGGTGGTCACGCCGCTGTCCTGCTGGGTTCCAGGCCCCCTGCGAATAGCTGGCCTGTGTCTCCACGGCTCGAAGGGCTTGGGCGGCCGCCAGGTCCTGCATGAAGCTGGCCACCGAGCAGAGCTGCGTTTCTGGGGCAACAGGGCCTTTGCAGTGGGCTTGGGACCCTCTGGCAAGGGCCTCCATCAGGGTTTAGTGGCAGCTGCTTTCCCCGCTTTGGGAGGGAGTAGGGGGGCCGGGCGCTTTGAGTGGATCGCAGTGCGGGGAGGTCGGTCCCCTGCGCCAGCCCCTACAGCTTGCCAGGAAGATACTGCTGCTGCCCCGGCGCCCGTGGGATGGGAGGCTCTCCCGGTTGTGCCCAGGGAGACTGGCGCCACTGCCCAGGGAGGGCTTCAGAGCCAGGTCGGTCTCTCCTTGGGCTTCAGGTGGACTACGCCAAATCTCTCCACTACATCGGAGCTGGAGTTGCCTTCCCAGCGGGCCTCCTTTTCGTCTGCCTCCAATGCGCCCTCTCGTACCACGTCGCCGCCTCTGCCCTGGACTTCTGGGTGGCACACCTGCGTGTCTTCCTCACCGGCGTGGCCTTAATTTCCCTCGTCCTCAGTATCCTTTCCGACAGCCCGAGCGGGGAGGGGCACGGGGTGGACGGCAGCAGCGCAAGCGCCCATAAGAACGCCCTTCTCTCTCGGGCGGTTTCGAAGGCTGCCTGCGTGCCCAGGCTTTAGGCTTTATCCACAGAGGAAAACCTTGTCCTTTAAGCCAAGCACGCACCTCACTGGCCCCAGCGCTCCCTTTTTCCTTGACTCTCCGGCAGGTGGGATCTTTTTCATCCACGAAAGCTTCCTCCTGCAGCACCTGGCGGCCATCTGCGAGTGGATCTTCGTCATCGACATCCTGGTCTTCTACGGAACCTTCGCCTACGAGTTCGGCGCCGTCTCCAACGACACCATGGTGGCCGCGCTGCAGCACTCGCACAGCAGGGGGTGCAAGTCCCCCGGCGGGAGCAGCACCTCCACGCACCTGAACTGCAACCCGGAGAGCATCGCCATGATCTGAGCGCGGCGGGCACCGTTGCCCAGCCTGCAGCTGCGGCAGCTGCCTTGTTTTCCCCCAGTGGGGGCCGAGGGGCACCTTCTTCCACTGGGTAATTCTACGTTTGCAACAACCCCCCCACTTTTTAAAAGTAATGGTTGCCAGCACTAGCCCCCCCTTGGTCCAGGCGGGCACCTCCGTGCCTCTCTCAGACCAGGCGCGAGATGCATCGGGAAGGCTGGGCCCCGCAGCCAGCCCTGGGGGGGCCTGGACTGCAGCGGCTGTCCTGCTTTTCCTCGCCGGTCCGGCTTGCCGTCGCGCACGGTCCTCCGGCCACCCCGAGGCCATCGAATTGGCGCCCCGGGGAGCCACACTGGGCTCCAGCCATGCTCTCCGCACTCCCGGCTCCAGCGTCCCACAGAGGGCCGTCCAGGTGCCCGCCAACGGCAGCTGCTCACCGGCGCGCCTCCCTGCCTTTCCCTGCCCACCTTCCCTTTGGAGCAAGTACACTGACCAGGAGCGAGGGGGGAGCGGTGCGCAGGGATGGGGCGACGACGGAAGAGGCAGCTCCCCGTGCCAGGCCTTCCCGGGAGACGCCGCTCTGCGCACTTGGCCTTGCAAAAATGAGCCAGTGCCCCCGGAGCACGGACGCGTTGCCAAGCAGGGCCTGCTGTAGGGGAGCGACCGGCCGGCCGAGTCCTCGCTCCACGCGGCCACACGCCCCTATGAGCGGACTTCCCCGAAGGCGGAGAGGAGCGCTTCTGGCCCTCGGCCCCGAGCGGCTGAGCTGGTGGCTTGGTGTTTTTTAGAACTTTTTTATATCTCGCTATATAAACGGTGTATAAAGAGTTGCCTCAAAGCAGAACCGCCTCGTCGGCTTGGTGTGCGCCTGTGCTCGGCAGTCCCGGGAGGGTAGAGCTAGAAGGGCTGGAGGGCCACTGGCGCCAGCCCCCCTTGTGGTGCACCACCCCATTCAGACGACTCCCCAGGCGCTTTCCGAATGCCCCCCGCGAGGGAGAGCTCCCGAGCTCCCCAGGCAGCAGGTGGGGCATCCTGGTAGCTAACCAGCGAGAACCGGCTCACTGCCAGAGCGGGACGAGGGTGCCACACAGCTTTCAGAAGGGCGGCCACCACCTCCACGCCTGCAGCCACGCACCCCCTGGCAGCCCCCCCCCCCCCAGCTGCTCCTCCCTTGCCTGGTTCACCTCAAGCCAGACCAGGATGGGAAAAGGAGGCAGAGAGGCCACGGCGGCCGTCACCTGCCCACGTCGGCCGCCGCCAACCTGGCACAGGGGGGCCCTCTGACCCATGGCCCTGGCACTCTGCCCACCCCTCCCTTGGATGGAAAGTCACGGGGCACCCCCGCTTCCGCTGCTGCAAGCGCTCCGCCCCAGCACTCGCTTCTCCACCGCCTTGCGTGCGGGAGATGCCCTCACGGCGTTTGGCCTCAACCTGCAAGCCGAGGAATGTGTGAGCGGACCTGAAGGAGGCCTCTGCAGCAGGAGGAAGGCCAGCCAACTGGCCCGGAGGCTTGTGCCCTCCGCAGCCAGCCTGGCACTCCCGCGTCACCAGGTTGCTCGCCCACATTTGCAGCATGTGATCCACAGCTGAAACACAGTGCAGAGCGCAGAACACCGGGGAAATGCCAGCCCGGTTCCTGCATCTGGGGGTGAAACGGCTGTGGCGACTGGGCCTTGCTGGTGTCCTCTTTATCACTGACAGCCCAGAGTTCCCACCTGTATTTCCAGAGGGAAAGGCCGTGGCTAAATATGAAGTCCGTGGCTTCTGCCTGCAAAAGGCCTCAGCTACACTTTGCTGCATGAGAAGGCTGAGCTGTGATGAGACCACGGGGAGATGCAGCCAGTCTGAATGGACAAGACGCACCCTGAGTTAGAGGCACAACCGACCTGATGCGGGGCAGCTTCCCCAGTCCCCTGCTCTCCTGCCCCTCCCCTGCACACCTGGGGAGATGAGTCCCTGATGCCCTGGACGAGGCATTTCGCTAGACAGCAGCAGGCGAGGGCAGAGCGCCGGCCTGGAAAGATGCAGTGCCGGGGAGCCCGGAGCAGGTGGGGGCTGGCAGCAAGAGCCTCTGCCTTCTTTCCAGCTGGGATGCTTGGTCACAGGAGTGCCAGACACGCAGACCTTGCTCACCAAGCAAACGCCCTTCTGCTGACCTCACAACACAACAAAACTACCCAGGCAGCGCCTCTAGTGCAGACCAACTCCAGATCACCCCAAGGTGAGCCACCTGCCTTTGCCGCGGGAGCTCTGGCTCAGCTGCACGTGACCTCTCCGTGCCGGGACAGCAGAGACGTGCGTTTCTTTCAGGGGTCAGTCCCTGTGCTGGACGTGTGTCCGCTTCAGGACACCTGCAAGGTGTGAAGTGGATCCACTCAACGGCCACATCCTTCCCCAGCTCAGGGAAAGAGACAGAGGGAAGGACGACTGGACTGAATTTTCCTGGCTTTCGGCCTTCTGCACTTAGGCGGGACTGCTGCCCTTCTGCCCCAGGAGGTTCTCTCCATCACCAGGAGGGGAAATGTTGGGTGCAAATGCACGAAGTGAAGCACGGAGGGGAAGTTGCATAGCAAAGAATTTATTTTAAGCTGGGGGCACGGACTTCTAACAGACTACCAGCCCTTGCCGGGATGGAAGAGAGGGGTGTCTCGAGGGGGGGGGTGCTGCATCTTGACGGCCCACGGCATCCTGTCCCTGGCAGCTGCGGGTGAGCTTGCAGTGGGGGAGCACGGGCAGGCCTCTGGCCGCCCAGAGGGGAGGACGGGGGGAGGACACGGCCAGCCGGCCAGCCATCACGTGTACATTGCGCCGTGCAGGCACTCCAGTCGGTGGGCCTGCTCCTGTCTCCGCAGCTGGAAGATGGAAGGAGAGGGAGGAATAAGTGCCGTGGTTTAGCAACTGGCCGCGTTCCAGTGCCTTGCGCAAATGAACCACTCCTCCACTTGCGGGAACGCAGACATGGGATGTCCCCCACGGGGGTCCCTTGAGGGGCTCCGTTTGTACCGAGCTCCCTTGGGGGGGCAAAGAGCGACCGCCCCGTGACCACCCCATTCCTGCCTAAGCAGCTGCACAACGGAAGGCCTTGCAGGATTTGCCCGCTGTGCCACTTTCCAGCCCACCGGCTCCACAAGGCTTTTCACGCCTTCTGGGCTTTCTGTCAGCTCGCAGAATCCAATTCTCGGATTAAATACTCCTGCATATCAGCCTGGGGACAGGAACCCACAGGTGGCTTAAAATGTGGTTTTGTTGTCCATGTGGGACTGAATTGCCGTAAGAGCTCAACAGATCCATCCTCTTTCCACCTCGATAAACAACCCAGAAATGTCCATTCTGAGGCTGTGTGCCATAAAGCCTGAACCTGACACTCGGGGTTTTAACCCACTCGTTTAGCGAAGGGGAACCCCAGGCCGTTGTGAGAACTGGCCCACTCCTGTGCCGCCCATGGCAGGCGCAACCCGCGAACAGCCCTTGCGCGTAAACCTGGCCTCTTGAGTTCAGAAGGGCCATTTCCCACAGTTCTGGCTTGCCCTCGGTCACATCTTCGCCCTCCAATTATTAAGTATAGCATTTATACCCCGTTTGACTGAAAGGCCAACGGCTGGCTGTGCGGGTGCCTGGGGCCAGAAAACACACTGCTCTCCCTCCCCAGACTTCCCGTGGAGGAGCAGCCCCCGGCAAAGCCGGCCCCAGGGCCGGGGCGGACGGGCCCACGCTGGCCGCTCACCTTGTCCTTCTTGTACTCTTCATACTGCTCGTCGTCGGTGGGCAGCTCATGGCGGCAGAGAGGGCAGGAGTTGGTCTGGCGGAGAGAAGGGGCCCGTCAGCTTCCCGGGAAAGAGAGGCGGCACCCCTTCCACCCAAGCACCCAGAAGCTGGGCGCCCTTTCCAGGCCCACCTTTCCAAGCCAAGGAAGAATGCAGCCCGCGTGGAAGAGGTGCTGGCAGGGCATCCTCCTGACGACCTCCTCCTCCTCGAACTCCAGCAGGCACACCGGGCACTTCAGCCCTTTATCTTGCCGGCAAGCAGGGAACCGGGAGAGAAGCCACAGCAGCATCAGCCTGACCCGACGCGCCGGCCCGCGCCTGCAAGGACCGGCCCGTCCTCGGCCTCGCGGCCGGGGAAGCCCTGCCTGGCTCCGCCGGGCGGGGACCTGCGGCCCGCGCCCGGAAGCCGCCCGCGGCTCGCTCCCGCTTCCCGGGCCGCCCGCGGCCTCCGCCGCGCGCCCCGAC
>NW_025336576.1:1773493-1774619 GCF_004798865.1 Varanus komodoensis | reverse complement strand
GGCGGCTTCGTGGGGCGCTCGCCCCGGAAACACCCCCGGCCCTGGGCTCCCCGCTTCCAGCCGGGCGCCCGACTCACGTGCGGGCTCTGAACGTCGCCGCCTGCGCCCGGGCGCGCCCCGCGGGCCAGCAGGGGCCGGCCGGGCTGCTGGGGCTCAGGCGACCCCGCGGCCCCTGCAGGCCAGTCCGGGGAGCAAAGGGCGAGCGCGGGCTGGGCCTCCCTGGGCATGCCCCAGCCTCGGCCTCTGGCCGCTCCCTGCCCCACGGGCATGCCTCGTTCAAGGTTCCTCTTGGGAACCGGCAGATTCCGTTTCCTGTGCTCGGCCCGACCGTTCTCTTTCCTCTTAAGCTTTGGTTAGCGCCTTCCCTATACACGGAGCAATCCGAGCTGCCCTTTGTCCCAAAACAATCCCCTTTGTACTTCACTGGCCACAGAAAAGTCTTGCACAGTGCAAAACAGGCCCCAACGTTTTTACATTTCTGCCTCACAGAACTCACTTTCGAAGCTGCACTTTCAAACCCAGCAGATGTCAATGTTCTCTTTTTCCATGCCTGAAATTGCTAAAGGGGCCAATTAGCATGTATGGATCAGAACCTGGTTGAACTGCAGGGAGAGCTGGAATTGTCCGGAGACAAAGGCACAAGCATGGTGTGCTGCTCTCTTTTTGGCTCTGGCCCCAGTGCGGGGCTGTCTGTCGATGCTGTCTTCACCTGTTCCTTCTAGCCCTGCACAGCAACTGCTTGGCAAATTTAGTGAGTTGCAACTCCTATGCAATGCTTTTGGGATCCTTCCTAAACGACACAGCTATATTTGAATTCAGCTGGAGTTGTGCAATGGCGAGCAGAAGCCCCCATTTGAATGCGGTGACAAACATGGAGGCTTGCAAGAGCAGAGGAGAAAAACATGGCCGACGGGCCGCTGAATAGGCGGCATGTGCACAAAACACGCACAAAATCCAGCGGGACCTCGGCTCACGAACTTAACCCTTTCCACGACTCTGGTCGTGACCCAAACTGGCCATGAGCCAAGTCCAATTTCCCCATAAGGTTCAATGTAAATAAGGTTAATCCATTCCATAACCATTTTTTAAATCAGAAAAATGTGAAGCAAAGTGACAACAAAGATCG
>NW_025336576.1:1743119-1773393 GCF_004798865.1 Varanus komodoensis | reverse complement strand
CCCCCCCCCCAGCACGCCTGAGATCGCGCCCATCATCCCTGCACATGCCTGTCATCCCTGCAGGCACCCACCCCGATGTGATGCGATGCGATGCGCTGGGGGGTGGGGGGGAGAGACGGGCGTGATGGTGGGCGCACTGAGGGAGGGAGAGACGGGCGCAAACGGTGTGCTGGGGTGGGGAGATGGTCGCGATTGCGGTTCCGTTCCTGCAGGGAAGGCGTGCCTGATCAGAGGCGGCTCCTGCAGGAAAGACAGGCGGGATCTCGGCCGTCTCCCCCGCGGCTCTGCTCCGCTGCTCCCGTCTTTCCTGCAGCAGCGCGCCTCTGATCACGGACGCCTTCCCTGCACAAAAGCAACTGCGATCGTGGGCATCTCCCCACTGGGCGGCGGGGGGGTAGATGGCTACCATCTCGGTCTCCACCCAAAGCGGTGTTCGCGACCCAAGTCAGAATTGTTCAGAAATGTTTGTTTGTGACCTGATTTGTTTGTGAACCAAGGCGTTCGTGAGCCGAGGTACCACTGTGGAGAGAAAAAAGGGATTGTCTATTAATGAACGTGATGATTGGAACATGTGCACTGGCAAAACAGTGAAGATGGAATACAATGCAGTTGTTTATCTAATCGTACAATCCTTGCCTTATCTATTCAAAAGTAACATGCATTGCGTTCAGAGGGCTTAGTTGCAGGTAAATGAGCATAAAAATGCAGCCTAAATTAGTTTTGCTAGTGCTAAAGGGCTACAGTTGTAAAGCTGGTACCTCTGTGGGAAGTACCAATTTTCACATTTCAAAATTCCCAGAACTAGTGCCTGTAACAATCAGCTACACAATCCAAGCATACTTCTGGATGCTGGAGCATCGTTGCCCCCTTGGCTTGCTTCCTTAGTGCTCTAGAAGTGCAGATTGCCCAGGCCCAAATGGCATCTGCAGTGCACACACGAGGAGCCGGGGGGGAGGCACTCAGTCTCCCCCAGCGCTGGACTTGGCTGGGGCTTCCTGCTTCCCGGATCCAGGAAGGGTGAGGGAAAGGATGATGGCCAGCAGGAGGACAATCCCCACGACGACAGCTCCCAGGATGAGCTTGTATTTCACGTTCTCACAGCGCTTCTTCTCAGCCACGGCTTTTGATGTCTTGCAGAACGCCGAGCTCTGGAACAGAATACAGAAGGGATAAAGTCTCCCACATACCCGACTCTTTCTCAGGGCTCTGCGTGGTCCCCCATCCAAGTTCCTGGCCAAAGTGGTGCATGCTTAGCTTTAGCAGGAGCCACCAGGTGCTCCCAGGCCTTTCCCAAAGCATGGGGGTCTCTCTGGGATCAGTCGAGGGAAAGGACAGGGCTGCTGGCCCAGCTCCGTTTCTGCAACAGCACTGCAGGAAGGGTGTTTGGCTTGGGGTTGGGGAGGGGAACCACAGCACTTAGAGCACGCTGGCTTTTGCAGAATATAAAAAAGCAGAGTTCCAGTCACAAGGCCTAGGAAAAGGGCCACGTCCCGCCATCACACCTGGTCCCGCAGCTGGTCTGCCCTTTCATCCAGGTCCTGAAGTTTTCCATCGCGCTCCAGCACCTTTGTGTAGTTTTCTAACATGATCTCGGTCACCTCTTCTGCTGCCTCCTGGCATTGCTTCAACCTATTTTCCCCCTGCAAAAAGAGAAAGGTTGGCTAGAGCGTAAGAGCCTGCAGAAATGGGGCTGGGGGCCTGCACGGCACAGGGCGAGGCTTCTGAGGATGTAAACAAACATGACCGGTGGGGGAAGTTTGCCCTGCCTGTTGGCCAGGCATGCAATCTTCCCTCTAGAATTACAAGCAGCTTTCCTTAACCGCTTGTGAGCAGAGTCATCACAAACCCCCCCCCCCCCATTCCCGCAGTAGTTTTCAAACTACTGGTGTTTCCTCTGTAATGCGAATGCAAGACTTTTTATTAAGGCAATGGAATTGGCATCCAAATTGCTGGTTAGTTTTTATTAAGAGGAAAGTGCTCAACAGCTGGCTTAATTTTATGAATGCATTATGTAATATATATGCTGTTCCTCCTGACAAAGCATAAAATAAAATAAGTAACACTAAAAAGGCAGGCATACTCAGACATTGATCAATCCAGCAGAGTAACAAAATTACCTTGAAAACAGGAAATCAAACCCAGCTGGGAACATGCTGGGCAGCCCAGCAAAAGTGCCCCTTTCTGGTGCCAGGGGCCACCAAACCTGGCTGTGGGTGATCAACCATGTCTTCCGTGGAAAGGGAATCAAGTCTCCCTGTAGTAAACCTGGAGCTGGTACATTCCGTTTGTAGAACCACAAAGCCCTCTTGCCTCCAGCCAGGCCAATTCAATCTTTAATAACACTTCCAGCAAATTTACCTCGAAAAGCAGTAAGCTGACCACTCTGTGCAGACCTGCCTGCATTCCTTTTTGAAAGCTGGTGCTTCACTGGCTGCTCTGCAGTCCTCGGGTGCAGAGGGTGGGCTCAAGCACAGAGCACTGATTTCTGTAAGAGGCCAGCGATTTCAGATTCAAGCTCCAGGATGGATGCCGTCTGGGACCACTGACTGACTGGCTTTCAGTTTGTCAAGTAAGGCTGAAGGTTTAATTTCTTGGAGCTGCCTCAGACTCCCTTCCTGAACACCCAAGTTCAGGAATGGGTATCCGGCCTGGTCCTAAGGGGCCTTTGGCATCACGAGGATACGGTCTCGCATGCCAGGAAGGACCTTGTTCAAGTGTTGGGCTGCCTGCCGGCAGGGGAAACCAACCTGCGGCCAGACAGGGCTGTTTATTCTGGCCAGCCAAGTTCCCACTGTTTATTTTAGACACACTTAGCAGCAGAAAAAGGGCCTGGACAGGAAATGGCTCGGATGTGCTCAGAAGCAAAAACCCCACGAGGGAATTAATTGTGCACAACCCATTCTTGTGGCACGCTTTGCTGGAACCCACGCATGTGCAGGCAGCTTCTGCAGTTCATCAGAACCACATCCCTATAGGTGGCTGAATCCGAAAATACACCAGCAGTCCACTGTTTTTCCAGGGATGGGGAGAAAGATGGTAGGAAGCAGGGAGGATGCATCAACCATCTGCTTGGGGCAGTTTCACCCTCTCCTGCAGCCAAGAGGAAAGTGGAGGCTCATTCACCCACTTACGGCCCACACCGTCTTGGACAAGCCACATCCTGTCTGGAAAGGGGGCATATGAACAAACCTGCCCTGCGGAGATGGCCGCCATGCCTGCGGGACACCGTCGTGTGGGTCAGGAAAAGCAAGGAAGGAGAAAGGGCACCTCCAGCAGCTTTTGGGAAAGGAATCTTTCTGGGAAAGAGGGAGAAAGACAGCCCGGCAGAAGGTCCTGTCCCTGGGTACCGGACAGTGCCCCCTTCCCCTCTGCCAGTCCTCTGGGATGGGAGGTGGAAAGCCCCACCCCACCTTGACACATGCAGTGCGTGGGGCAGGCAGTCAAGCTCAGAGGCTGCAGAAGAGCTGGGAGCCCCATCTGGTGACATGCTCCTTCCTGCCCATGACAGCAGGAAGTAAACAAGAGAACAAGGAACTGGCTCTTGGGCCTTCTGCTCGCAGTGAATTTCCACCCCGCAGCACGCATGCGGAAACAGCACGCCCACCTACGCCTGTGCCCAGCGCCCCCCTTGTGCCGAGGTGGCCCCAGGCCTTCGGGACCCTGAGTGGGTGCAGCGCCCTGGCTATGGAAAAGGGTGACCCCATACGAGGCCTTCTCGGAGCTGGCAACGCTTTGGGACAGCCGGGGAGAAGCGTGTGGGCCGGCCGCAAGGTCTTTCCTTCACTGGGGCTGCTGCGGCATCAGTCCCCTCCAAAAAGCCTGCATGGCTCCCCAGCGGGTAGTGGGGAAACCGGGCTTGTCCTGGCAGAGGAATGGGCTGAGCAGGCTCCCTGCAGGGAGGACAACTCTGCATGTACTTGGCCAGGAAAAGGCCCTGCTGGCCCCCAGCCGGACAGGTCGACAAAGAGCTGCATGAACCCGCCCACTGCTGCATCACCCGAATTTTGGGGATGCTGAGGAAGGAAAAGCCGAGCAATGCAATGCAACCATTGTAATGCAACCATTCCCCAGAGAGGTCCGCCTGGCGCCGGCGTCATTTGTTTTTCGGTGCCAGGTGAAGACCTTTTGATTCAAATGTTATTTTAATTGTTAATATTATTTATTCATTTTATTCTTTGGCCAGGGCGACTTAATTTATATTGTTAATTTATATTATTCTATTTTGAAGTTTATTTATGGCTCTGAGCCGCCCCGAGGTTTTGGCGAATGGGGCGGCATAGAAGTCTCCTAAATAAATAAATGAAAACCACCAGCAACCGCCTCGGGGGCTTGTCCTGCGAATGGGGTGGCGAACGCCCCCAAAGCGGTCCAGCCCCCCCCCCCCCGTCCCGCGCTGCAAAGGCGGCAGGACAGCCCCCAAGGTCGGGCGTCCTCCGCCCGGCAGAGCGCGCCTGGAGGGCCGCAGGCGACCCTGTCGAAGGAGGCAGCGCAGCCACGCCGCGATCCGCACGAGGCCCTGAGCGCGATCCGAGGGGGGGCTCCCTCCCAGGTAGGCGAGTATAGGAGCGCAGCCTCCGCTCGGCAGGTCGGAAACCTGCGCCGCGACGGCCGCCTCCTCCCGCAAGCTGCGGCCGTGGAGCGCGCCCGAGCCGCCCAGGAAGCGCCCCGCACCACGGCGCACGGCCCGGGGGACACGCACGTCGGAAGAGGGGCGGCCGCTCCGCGAGACGCGCGCGGCGGCCGGCGAGGCGCCTCTCCGGACCTGCGGAGGAAGGCGGCTCCGTCCCGCTCGTCGCCGCGCGTACTTACCATGGCGGGCGCCGTCCGTCGGGGGCTGCGCGGCGCGGGGCGGCGGTGCGGGCGGCGGCGTCTCCCTGCGCCGGCGGACCGCCCGGGCCAGAGCGAGCGAGCGAGCGAGCGAGCGAGACGCGCGGAGGAGGCGCCGGCGAGGCTCTCCTTTCGCTTTCCTTCGCCGCCGCCGCCGCCGCCTCCTCCCGAGGAAGGGAGGGGCGCGCGCACGACGGGCGGCGCGGGACCCCCGGAAGCGGAGGGGCCCCGCCCCGCCCCCCCGGCCGCGACAGCGCAGCCCCGGCCGGGGCGGGCTCCCGCGAAGCGGCGGGGCCAGCCTGGCGCGGGGCCAGCCGCCTGCCCTTGGGCCAAGCAGGCCCGCTCGACTCTTCACCCGGCCGCGCCGCGGACCGGGCGCCCCCCGCGCGGCTCCAGGGCTGCCAGCCGCCGGCCCGGACAGCCGGAGGGGGAGACGAGTCCGCGGTCCCCGGAGCCCATCGTCCGGTGAGGAGCCGCGCGGAAGCGCAG
Organism: Varanus komodoensis; assembly: GCF_004798865.1. NCBI lineage: Eukaryota > Metazoa > Chordata > Lepidosauria > Squamata > Varanidae > Varanus > Varanus komodoensis. Next base: position 1,768,077 of record NW_025336576.1, on the reverse strand, counting down.
GGCAGGGCAGGGCGACGCGCCTGGGAACGGGCGCAAAAGCGCCGTCTTGCTTCGGTCCTCGCTGGGGCCCCGAAAGGAGGGTTGGCCGGGCCGGGAGGCGACGACCTCGGAGCGGTCCACGCTGCCTTGTTTGCACGAAACCTCGCACAGGGCTCCGAGAGAACCAGGAACTAAACCCTGTAAGTCCTTGCAGTTTCTTGAAGTTTGTGGTCTAACCTGAGGGGCCGCTGCCTGCCATTTTCGCGAGCGGAAGAATTTCCTTGGATTTGAAGGCAAGCAGCAACATAAAGAAAAGATCGCTGGGGGCACAAGACTGTTTTGATTTACAGGACCACGTGGCTGCGATGCGGTGCCATGGACTGAGGTAGAGACGGTCAGCCAGAAAACGTGCTCCACCAAAGTGGGGGTTAGTTCTGGCAGTAGCTAGGCAAGCACTCCAGGGAGTGAGGTGGGAAAAGCTCCATTCTGCAGGAAAGCACTCCTTGTGCAAAGCAGGCGAAGTGGAGCCCCGAGGAAAAAACAGCTACCCTTTTAATCACAGCTTACAGGAATGCAAACGTACACTGGCAGCATCTTTTCTCTCAGGGTCACCGAGCTGCCGCCTTCCCAAGCCCATGGCTGGGCACATCAGGAGAAACTCAGGTCTGTCCTTCACTAACTTCCAGGCACGAAAGTCCCTCCTCCGCTGAGGGTAACGCTTTCTGAGTTCTCCCTCCCTGTCATGCAATTATCTTCTCCAGCCAAACTTCCCAGTCTTGGGCTGAGGAGAAACCATGAGGGAATAACGAGGAGCTTCTCCTCTCGGAGCCTGGCAGCCGAATTTCCCACGGCCACCCAGTGGGAGGGAGCTGCCTGCAACGCAGAACTGGGCATGCGTGTCAGGTGGGCCCAGCGCCCAGCCTTGTTCCAAACGCAGAGGCCAGACCGGGGCATCTCTCGCAGCCGCCTCCCTCCCTCATTTCCACGGATGGATGCAAAGCAGGGCGGCGCTGTTGAGGCCACAGCAGCGCCGTAGTTGCCGGGTGGGCTTCCAGCATATTCCCGGTGGGTTGTGAAGCTGAGCGCCAAAGAGCCAGAGTCAGTGACGGAAATCAGACGGTGAGCTTCCAACTGTGGCCGCGCCTGAAGCTGTATGTTGGTCCAGAAATCCTCGGCTCTGCTCTCTCCTTGGGTGCTTGAGCTTAACAAGCATTTCACAGACCAGAGTCGGCTTCCTGTCTCTGAGCAAGCAGCAGCAGCAGCGGGAGTGCAGTGCGTTGGTCTGCGGCATGCGCTTCAGTGCCCGTCTTGCTCGTTTGTGCTAGTGCTGCCAGAGGAGGCCTTGCCTTGTCTCCGAAAGCCGCTGCCTTGCCAGAGAGGGATGTGCGACCCAATCTCTGAGAAGCAGAACTTTGGGTGATCCCTTGGCGACCACAGAAGCAGAACTGGAGAGCCAGTGTGGTGTGGTGGTTAAGAGCGTGGGACTGGGACTCAGACGATCTGGGTTCAAGTCCCCGCTCGGCCATAGAACCAGCTGGGTGACTTTGGGCCAGTCACAGACTCTCAGCCCAACCTGCCTCACAGGGTTGTTGTTGTGGGGAGAAGATGGAGGAGGAGATGTGAGCTGCCTTGAGCCCTTTGGGGAAAAAGGCAGGATATAAATTGAAAAATGAATAAATAAACTTTCAGGGGCGAATGTGGTGAATCCTCATGACTGCATAATGGACATCTGGCCGGGACGACCCGCTCCTGCAAAAGCGGCCAGGTGAGCTCCACTGCCTGCTTCTCCACGGCCCTTATTTGCACAAAAGCCGAAAAGCACTCAAGCAGTAAACAGCCTCAGACTGCACATCCCTGTGACTGGAGGACTGTCAAAAGCTTAACTTTTGATTTTCGGCCCCTGCACAGGAAAGGCTCACAAGGGGCCCCTTGGCCAACTTCGGGTCACGCCAGGGCCACAGCCCCCTCTGCAAAGCACGTGAGCAGAATGTCAGCATGGAGCGGCCAGGAGTGGTCCGGGTGCTCCTTCTCGACTCCCCCCGGCAGCCTGTCGCAGGACTTGTTTCCGGGGTATTTTCTCCAGGCTGCCTTAGATCTGGCAGGCTGAGCCTGGGGATGGGTCACTGTGCAGGCAGCCCTCCGACTCCACGTCTGCGTCCAGGCCGCCTCGCCGCAGTGCGCGCACCTCGGGGCCCACACCTCCTTCCACGGATGTGTTGTGTACTTGGCACACTCTGAGCCTGGGTCAGGCTAGGACGGCTGCGGCTGAAGCCCTCAGCTTGCCTGCTGGGCTTGCACGGGAGCCGCGCTGCCCTCCTCTGGCCGCCCAGGTGAGGCGGCTGTGCTGCAGGCTGGGAAACCTGCCAGGTCAGCTGATGCCTGCCAGGCGCTGCTGGGAAATTCCAAGCAAGGTCAGCCCAGGAGGGACACCTGCTCCAGCCAAAGCGGCTCGCCCACTGGCTAGGCTAGGGCTGGCACCATGGTGGGAACCTGTGTGCGGCCAGCAGGGGTGGGCTGGGGAAGGGCAGCCGTGGGGCAGCCCCACGATCCTGCAGACTCAGCCCGGGTCACACTGCCACTGGACGAAGGGGAGGGGAGTTTGGCTGGGTCTGCCTTGTCTTGGCCAGGCCGTGATTCACCCTGGAAAGGCCCCTGCCAGTCGCCAGGTGTGACAAGGCACAGTGACCCTGGGGAACAAGGCGCCGCAATGGAGGTGTGCATGTTCTCACAGCTCATGGCCACACAAGGGAAACTCGGGTGCAACAGCCACGCGCGCCAGGAAGGAGATCCGCAGAACCCCACTTCCGAGGGAGGGGTGGCCGGTGGCAAGCATGGGGAGTCTTTGCAGTGGCAGCCCCCACAGATGGAGCACACGCCTGCCCGGCACCAGCCCGGCCGGGCGTTTGGAGCCGCGTCGGGGCACCAGCCCGGCCAGGCGTTTGGAGCCGCGTCGGGGCTGCACTCCATGCCAAGTCCAAATCAGCCCAAATAACAGATGCGGGGACTTAACGGCAATGATTTTTAACAAGCCCAACTGTATAAATGTGTCCTAACTGTGTAAAAATAGTTTTAATCTTAGTTGAATATCATGGAGTGTTGCTATGTATATTTTATATTGTGTTCTAGAAATTGTATGCTGTCCAGAGAAAATAAAGCAAGTATTTTTCAAAAAATACTAAATGTCTTTTCAAGGTTGCAATGTCATGGGACAGTAAAAAATCAAAAAGGGGATGTAACTATGAGCAATAATGTTGATTCATGGAGTACATTCTGGTCCGGACACAAGATAGAATAAAAATGTTTACAATTTTATAGATGAAGAGACCCAGTGCTCTCCTTTTTCAGGCCCTCTGAAATGAAGCCAGTAAAGTAGGCAAGGTGCCTTAGCCCCAGCATCCCGTCCACCTTGATTTTCAACCCAAGAAATACAGCGAGGCAATGCAGGCCAAAAGCCTCAAGCAGCGAGAGATGCTGCAAAGGGCAGGCGTTCCGTTCGGTCTGCTGTCCAGAGACGCGCCTTCTCGGAGGGCCGGGAAGGCAAGAACTTCTCGGTGCCACCCTTCGCAGGCCTGGATGCAGCCATGGGGAGGCAGACGTGGAGGTGTGCTTCATGCCACCTCTGGGGCACCGGCAAGCCTGCTCCACCTGCGGCTGGCAGATGCTGCGAGCTGGGAAGGCTCGGCCCAAGGGTTCCCGCTCTCCCGGCCTGCAAGGCTGAGAGGCCCAGGTCGAGTGAGCGAAGCTCCCACACGGCAAGGGCGGAGAAACGAGGGATGCCCCGGATGCAGCTGGCCCGCAACTTCCATCAATGCCCAGCGCTGGCTCCACCGGACGAGGCAGACGGGAGTCGCAGGCCAGTCACGGCTGCAGGGCCATGCGCTTGCCGTTCATGCTGGCATGGCAGAAATGCTGGGCATTCGTTCTTAAATAACAGACGGCATGGAGGAAACGCCTGCATATGTAAAATAGCTGGACCGCCCATGAATGAGCATTTTCTAAACACACTTCAGCATTGGATGATGACTTATAAATTACATTTATTACATTTAGAAAACCTGGGTGTGAAGGAAAAAAGCCCCCCCACCCCAAGATGGGAAGAACTGGCTGGGCGGGGGAAAGCAGTGGCCTGGAGCACGGGGAGGCTGATCGGGGGGCCGCATGGGCTGGTGTGGCTGGGGGTGGCGGGGCTCAGCTCCCTCTGCAGCCTCCTCCCATTTCCTGCGACCGGGGCCCGTAGTGCCATGCGCACAGCGTGGCAGGCACAGAGGTGCAGATCGCTCCGGAAAAAACCTTCCCTCAAAGCCCTCCCGTGCACCCCCTCGCTGCAACGGCCGCAAGCAACTGCAGCGCCCAAGTTTGAAGGGCATCCCAGGAGGGCCCCCCCTCTCCTTAGGAGAGCAAAGCGACACCCGGCCCTCGCGGGGGGGGGGGGGGGCAGAGCCCCGCCGGCCTCGCTGGCTGAGGTTCTTGCTGGGCCTGTTGGCCAAGGCTGCTGCCGACCCCGGAAGCCGTGGGCGAGGCGGGGGGACGCTGGACCGGCGTCTGAAGCAGCGGTGGGGGCTCCTCCGGAGCCAGAACTGCCACACGGACTGGGTGACGCGTCGCTGCCTGGCGTGGACGAGGGCACACGTGGAAAACCAGAGCAGAGGCTGCCAAGGTGGAGTAGCACGGATTTATTGCCTAGGCCGGGGGTGGGGGGCAGAGCAGGGCATGGGGGGCGGATCATCCAGCCGGCGCCCCACAGACGGGGTGAGCAGCCACCCTGAGGGTGCAGAGAGGCTGCCTCCCACCGCCCAGAGTCCTGCGGCTCAGCTACTGGTTTCAGCTACTGGAGGAACGAGACGGGGCGTGGGAGACGGGGCGGGCAAGGGGCGGGTGGCGGAAGAGTGCCTAGGTCGGGATGACGCCGGTGGCAAAGAGGATGATCAGGACGAGGATGATGGCCACGATGACGCAGATGATGGCGATCATCTTGATGTTCTTCCACCAGTACTTCCGTGCCACTTTCTGCGACGTGGTCTTGAAGTGCTCCGACTGCGGGGAGGAGAGGCGAGCGTCAGCCGCGTGCGAGTGGGGGGCGTGGGGAACCTGTCCTCCCTCCCGTGGTGCCCGGCAGCGGCAGGCACCGGGGAGCGCCGCTGGCTCGGCCTCGTGGTCCCACGCGCCTGCCCTGCCCGGGAGGCTCACCCTCGGGGGAAGTGTTTGCCCCTTCAGGGCCAGCAGCCCCGGGGAAGGCTACCCCAGAGGGCTCTGGCACTGGCCGGGATGGCCCGGGCCCCTGGGGGGTGCCTTCGAAAGGCAGGAGGCGGCTGCGTCCCACTTGGGGCCGCTCTGCGGATGGTGTGCGGGGTCCTCCCTCCGGGTGCAGCCTAGGCGATCCCACGTGTGGGAGGACATGACGCCACCCCAGCAAGTCCACATGGTGCTTTCGGAGCGGTTGGAGCAAGTGCAGCCGCGGAGGGGGCACAAACCCCACCCCTCGGCCACGAGGGGCGCCCCCCGTGTCTGCAGCTGCAGGGGGTGTTCCCAGGGGTCCCTCATTCCCAAGCGGAAGCACTGGCAGACCCTGCCATTTAGCTGTTATGCTGCTGCCGCCATGATACGCCCGCGGAGGTCAAGCGTCTGCCTGCTCAAGGAGGGCAGGGCAAAGGCGCCCCTGCGCAGGCCCGTGGGCGTTCTGGTTGCACTCGGGCGCCCCTGGCAGGCTTGGCACATCTGGGGCACCGGCTGCTCCCTTCTGGCCCAAGGGGGCCGCCCTCTCGTGGAGCCCAGCTCGCTCCCCGGTGCCCAAGAAATCCCCGCGCATGGAGCCCGCTCAGTCGGCCCTGCGCACAGAAAGGGCTCCATCGTGGAGAGAGGCGCGGTTCCAGCCTTCCTTTGGCTTCCGGGCCCTCATGGGAACGCGCCACCCCGTCCCCGGCACCAACCCGGCCACATGCGCCGACGTCGCCCAGCGCCGTTCACAAGGCTCGCCTGCCCCCCACCCCCCGGGCTCACCGTTGCCTCCAGGTCCTCTGTCTTGTTACGCAGGTGCTCCAGATTTTCACCCCGCGCCAGGATCCGCTCCACGTTCTGCGTCATGATGTTCTTGACACCCTCGACCTGGGTCTGCAGGTTCTTCACCTGGTCGCTGCCCGTCCCGGGGCCATTTCTGCCGCTGCTCTCCTAGAGAGGAAGGAGCAAGGCTGAGGGAGGTGGGGGGAGAGCTTGCCCGCCCCAGCACACCCCCCCCCGGCCTTGGGGAGGAGGCCCCAAGGGGGAGGACCAGGGAAGGCGGGGAGCAGGCAGGAGCTGACAGCACAACCCTTTCGGCATCACCCGCCCGCCCTTCCAGCCCAGCAGCAGAGCCAGCGGGCTCGCTCTCGCCACTGGGGGGTCCCTGCCACAGGACCCTGCCTGGGGGAAGGAGGGAGAGCAGCGTGGCCGGGCCAGGCTTCACGCGGAACACGCCAGGCGCGCACGTCGCAGGCTCGCCAGCCACCCCCGCTGGCGGGACCCTCGCAGCAGGGAAGGAGCACCGAGAAGCACCCGCGGCAGCCCAGGGCTTGGCGAGCAAGCCGGGCCGTTCCCCCCGGCCCGGCCACTCCGGAGCCACTCCCGGTTGGTTGCAGCAGCCACAGTCCCACCCCTCCTGCAAGCAAGCAAGCATTCGGGCGACCCTTGTCATCCTTGTTCAGGAGGATGCCGTCACTTTAAAATAGCCACAGTTGCTCTGGATTTCCACAGAATTCCCCCGCCCCCAACCCCAGAGACGCGCCTTCTTGGAGGGCCGGGAAGGCAAGAACTTCTCGGTGCCCCCCTTCCCAGGCCTGGATGCAGCCACGGGGAGGCAGACGTGGAGGTGTGCTTCATGCCACCTCTGGGGCACTGGCAAGCCTGCTCCACCTGCGGCTGGGAGATGCTGCGAGCTGGGAAGGCTCGGCCCAAGGGTTCCCGCTCTCCTGGCCTGCAAGGCTGAGAGGCCCAGGTCGAGTGAGCGAAGCTCCCACACGGCAAGGGCGGAGAAACGTGGGATGCCCCGGACGCTGCTGGCCCCCGCAGCAGCCAGATAACAAAAACGGAGAGCACAGAAGTCCAGGGTCTGGCCCTCCGCAGCACAGAGGATGCAGATCCCAGCGTCCTGGGCTCTGAAAGTAGAACCATCCTTCCTTTCTGAAATGAATTTGGAAGCACATCTGATTTTTACCCAAAGGGCTGTGCAGGAGAACTCTCTCTAGCCCAGGCTTCCTGTTGCAACTGACCATTTGGTGCCTCTAGAGCAGCTGCTTAGGGCCAACTGGGCTGGACTGGTCCCAGCACAGGGCAGAATAAAGAGGACCGGCAGGAGTGACACATGCTCCAGAGCATGAGAAGAATGCCAGGCATCTCCCAGGACCAGCAGAACCAGCCGCAGGTCCGCTGAAAAAGCCCCACCCAGGCATGCCCCGCTGACACTGCGGGGAGGTGTGTCCTGCACCGAAGTAGCACCTTCGCTGAAGCGGGCACTGTGCGCTCCACGTTCCCACCCAGCGCAGCAAAATGTCTCTTTCAGAGGCTTCACGATGCTTGTTGCTTAAGACAACCGTGGCTGCAGTAAAAGGAGGAAACTCAGCTCAGATGGTGCCCCCACGAGCTTTCGCATCTGCTTTGTAGTAACTGTTGTTCTTGGGCGCCGTCAAATTGTCTCTGGACGAGAGTCCTCTGGAATGTCCTGCCCAGGACATCTCTGCCCAGCTGTGGCTTCCTTGATGGAGCCCACCCATCTCAGCTTTGGTCCTCCTTTGACTTTCCATAGCGTGATTGTCTCCTCCAGGGAGTCTTGCCCTCTCATGATGTGGCCAAAGTATGGCAGCCTCAGTCTTGCTTCTCGAGAAGGCTCTGACGTGACTCAGTCTAGCACCCAGTTTCTGTTGGTCCAGGGTATACACATGCAAAGCTGTCCTCCAGCACCATGTTTGGAATGAATCCATTTTCTTCCTGTCAGCCTTCTTCACTGTCCAACTTTCACACCCACACTCAGTGACTGGGAATACGATGGATTGGATGATCTTGGCCTTGGTCTCTCGTGAGAAACGTTTATACTTGAGCAACCTCTCCAGTATTTCATTGCTGCCCTTCCAAGTCCCACTCTTCCTCAGATTCCTTGGCTACAGCTTCCATTCCAATTGACAACTGAGCCATGGTATGCCCAGCCTTTAATAATTTCAATTTCTTCATTGTTAACAGCAAACTTGTGCAATTCTTCTGTAGTCACAATGTTTGCTTCTCCGAGGGCAACTGCAGTTCTACTTTAGTCGTTTCTTCTTTCACTTTCATCAGGAGTCACTTCAAGTTACTGCTACCTTCTGCTGGCAAGGTGGCATCACCCCCGGTCATCCTTCCCCCGACCCTGCTTCGGCTTTCCTCGTGATATGCAGTGGATCCGGGCAAAAGTGGCTGCTTGCTTTTCTCCAGGACATTCAGCCCGCCGTGCAGCACTCTGCCTTTCTGGAGAGCCAGCGGCTGGCCATGCCCCCCTTCCTTGGGGCATTTGCTGGGCAGCCGTCCCTGTGAGGCTGGGCAAGCGCGGCCCACGCGTCAGCGCCTGCAGCCACTGGCCACTGGATCTGTGCACCAGGACTGTGGGAAGGGGGTGCCGAGAGAGGTGAACAGGGGCCTGGGCCCATGGCGCCTTCCAGCGGCCCTCCACCCGGGCGCTTGCTCTTCGAAACAAACAGAGGCAAGCGGGGAAAGGATGTGTCTGCAGAGGTGGACTTCAGTCCTGGGAAGTTTATGGCATTCGTTAATCTTTAAAGCGTGACACTCTGTGGTTTGGCTGCAGCAGCTCACACAGATGCTGCTGCGAAAATGGAAAGAGCGGAGCTTGCCAAGCAGCCCCGTTTATGAAAGATCCCTCCAGTAAAGACCCGGCTCCAGCCAGCCTCAACGGCAGTCCAGAGGAAACCGGGCCAGTGCTGCATGTGGGAATTCCTGCACAGGCTCAAGAAACTACCTCACAAAGAGGATAATCAAGAACGATCATCACATTTGCACATTTAAACCTTGCGTTGTTGAGCAGAGCCAGTGTGAGGGAGTTGGGCGATCCGGGTTCGAGCTCCTGCTTGGCCATGAAGCCCACGGGTGACTTTGGGCCAGTCACTCCCTCGCAGTCTAGCCTACACCACCAGGCTGTTGTTGTTGGGACACAGTGCAGGATACAGCGGAGAGCCTTGCCGGCACGAGAAGGCAGGCAGGCAGGCGGCTCCAAGCGCAACCCAGTCCTAGCAGAGTGCAAAGCTCACTCACTGGGAGTGGACTTGAAAGGCGATGGGGCAGAAGCTGCTTTCACCATGTGCCAGAAAGACAGCAGGGATCTGGCCAGACACTACCGAGATGAGGCAGCAACACAACGCAGGGATTCCCCACCTGCTCAAGCGCATCGGGGGAGGGGGCAAAGCAGGGATGGCAAGATCCCATGGCCCTGCCAAAGCATGATCCTTCAGTGCCCCCCACACTCACGGGGCCCCGAGTGAGAAGACACAGCAATGCCGGGCTGATCACAGCCTGGCTGAGTTGCTGGAAGGGGCGCCCCAGAGGCCTCCTCCGGACAGTTTGGGAGCATCCACTGGGGTGCAATGCAGTGGGGGGAAAGCCTGTTAAGAGCCAGGCATCCTGGGCAGGTGCATTTGCGGCCTGCTAACTTGGGCGGTGTGAGCTTAGGTGGACTCTGGGGGATGGTGGAGGACAGGAAGGCCTGGAGGAGTGTTGTCCATAGGGCTGCGATGGGTCGGACACGACTTCATGACCAACAACAACAAAAACCTGGGCCGCTCCGGAGGAATCTCGGGATCACCAGGATTCCTGCTTCCAAGGGCAGAGGTGGCGCTCCGAGCACCACAACAGGTCCGTCCTCCCTCCCCTGCCTCCGCCCCAGCAGCAGGGAAAGAGCTGGACCCTTTGAGGTCGAGCAGGAGGAGGAGCAGTGGCCCACAGGTGGACTGGGGGGGCACATGCATCCTCCTGAGCCCCTTCCAGCCCCCCCTTCTCCTCCAGCAAAACTTGTGCAGGGAAATCTGCAGGGGGCCAGGATGCGAAGCGAAGGCTCCCTCTGCCTGGGCAGTCCACTGCCTCCGGGCGCAAGCAGGGGCTCCGCCTTGGGGGCTGCACCCCAACTCGTTGCGGGGGCTCTCCCGAGGGCCCTCTGCAGCCCAGTGCCCCTGCCCAGCATCAAGGGACCGGCCAGACAGGGGCTCGGGCCCCCACGGCGCCACGACACGCCCCCCCCCGCGTCCCCGGCTGCGCCGTCCTGCGCCGGGTTCCCTCGCCGGGCTGCCCCGCGGGGAATATGCGCGGGGCCCAGCGGGGGGGGGCGGGGCGAGCTTCCCCTGCCCCCCGGGCGCTCAGGCGGCACTGCCAGCGCGGAAACTGCGCCCCCTTCCCCTGCCGCGCAGCCCCGCCCCAGGGCCCCCCGCCGGACGCCGCCGCCTCGACGGTGGGGCGGGCGAGAGCGAGGGGCGGCCAACGACCCCCCACGCCGGCGTCCGCCCCTTCGACGTGGCGACGCCGAGCGCTCGGAAGAGCCGCCGCGGAGCCAGGCAGCGCCCGGCCGCCGGCCAGAAGCCGCGACGGGGCGCGGGCAGAGGCCGGCGGGGCGCCCTCGCCGCCGCCGCCAGCCCGCCGAGAAGGGCTCACCATCGCGCGGCCGTCGAGGGTCCCTCGCAGCCCTTCGGAAGGCCTGCCCGGGCCGCCGCTTCCTGGTTTTGGCGAGCTCCCCGACGCTTCCTGCTTCCTCCTCCTCCGTCTCCGCCTGCCGCCGCCTCCTCCCCCTCCCCCGAGAGCGCGAGGCCCCGGGGAGAGCGGCCCGACCGGAGGCGGGCGGGCGGAGAAGCCGCAGCCCCCGCCCCGCCCCGCCCCGCCGAGAGGCTCCTGCACCCGCGGCGGAGGCTCCGCTCATGGGCCTCGCGAGGAGCGCGCCCCTGAGCCCGCAGGGATGCGCGGGGCAGCAGCTGGGAGGGGGGCGGTCTGCACGGCCTTTTCCGCGGCGGGCCCACGACGGGGTGGAGCAGCCGCGTTTCCGCACGGCAGGCCAGCCGCGGCCCCTGGCCGAGCCCAGCCGTGCTGCCTGCGAAGCCGCTTCGGGCCCAGAGTTGTCCAAAAGAACGTGCTCGCGTGGAACAGGCTGGGCAATGAACAGAGATTGCGGTGAGCCACCCGCACACACCCCGGGGGTCTGCTTTGATCCACCGGGATGGAAGCAAGGGCTGAGCAGGGGCCCTGCGCCGGCAGTGCTGCCCGGGGCACGGCCCTGCCTCGCGCACGGAGCGCTCTGGGGGCCCTTTTGCACACACGCGCACCCCCCGCGCAGAGCGCTTGCTCCGGGGCGGCCGGTGCAAGGAGGAACCGGCCAGACAGGCTGGCTTCGTCCGGAACTGGTGGCGTGGCCCTGGGTCAGTACATGCCCCCTCACGCAGGCCTCCCTCGCAGGCATGTTGTTGTGAGGGGGCGTTGCCTCGTTCCCCGATGGGGCAGCGGCAGCAGATGCGCCTGAAACAGCAACGACTGCATGGACAACACGGGCGGGACGGGGCCAGAGAGGCATCGGGCCAACCGGATGTTGCTGTTTTAAATTGTTCTTTTAAAGCACTGCAGGCCGTCCTGAGACATTATTTAACAGGAGGGCGTGTGAAAGCTTTCAGTAAACAAACCAACAAACCCCCTGCTAGTGCGTGGCACTGCGTAGCCCACCCCGTTCAGACGCTCCAGCGAGGGAGGCCCCCCAGGCAGCAGCAGGCCCCATGGCGGTGCCGCTCTGACAGGCGGGGAATCCTTCCGGGCGTCTCGTCCAAAGCGCGCCACACGCTGCAGTGGCGGAGAAGAGACCCCGTCCTTCCCCTGCACGGCAGCCCTGCAGCGACGTGCAGAACGAGGCCATCGCTCCCCCGCTCGGTCTTCCCCCACGCCCGCTCTCCCCTTCCCCTCCTCGGGCTTCGCCGCCGGGCCCCGCTCCGGGCCCCCGCCAGGCCCAGGAGGAGCATCGAGGCGCACTGCGCGTCACGGGCCCGCGGGGACATCGGCGGGGCTGCCCGCCCTTCCCGGCCGGACCTCGCTGCCCCAAGCACGCCCCGCGCTTTGCAAAGCGCGCCCTGCTCGGCCGGGAAGGGCGCCCGCCCGCAGTAGAGGGAAGGCGGCGTCGCCCCGCCTCGCGGCCGCGCAGAGCAGGGCAGGCCGCCACGTCGGCGCGAAGCCCCCGCGGGCTGGCGCCGCCCCCCGCCGCCCAGGCTGCTCGGGCCAGGCGCGCTGCTGCTCAGGCCGCGGCGAGGCGGGGCCGGAAGCGGGGCGCCTCCGCGCTCGGGACGCCCTCCGCTCGCAGAAGCCGCCGCGCGTCGGGATGGGGCCGGGCCGCCCCCGTGATGCAGGTGCGCGCCCGCAGGCAGCTGGAGGGCCCGCGCCGCCCGCGGGCAGCGGCTGCCGAGGGAGGCGGGCGATGGGGCCGGGCGTTGCGGCGAGTCCCCTTCCTCGCCCGGGAAGACTCCCCCGGAGCCTGTTCGCGGGGGGCCGGCAGCGCTTGGGGGCGGGGCGGGGCCCGACGAGGGCCGCAGCCCCGCTCGCGCGGAGCAGGCCCGCCACCCCGGCGGCCCCATGCAGGCGGCCGAAGGGGGCAGCCCCCGCTCGGGTGCCGGCCTCCTGCTCGCAGCGTGATGGCGGCGGCCCCGAGCCCGAGCCCTGGGCCCTCGACCCAGGCGCTGCATGCGGCGGCGGCGGCAGGCGGCAGGCCCCCGCGTCGAGCCAGACCGCCCCGCTGCCATGCCTCCCCTCTCGCCTTGGCAGGGGCCCAGCCGGGCCGGGCTGCTCCCGCCCGCCCGAAGAGGCACAGCCGGGAGCCTGGGCCTGGCTCCCGCCACTGGACCAAGCGCCTGCTGGGCTTCGAACCGGCCGACCTCTCCAGCTGGCATCGCTTCGTCTGCCTGTTGAACAGGCCGACCGACCCGGCTTCCCTGGGCATCTTCCGCTTCCTCTTTGGTGAGTGGCGCCTTACCTGGCTATCTCCCTCGGCCCCCTTCCAGGGGGAGCTGCGAGTGGCGTCGCTGGAATTCAGTGGGGAGCGTGGCAGAGCACGGATGCCCGGCCAGGCAAGGGAGCAGCCAGAAGGGTGCCCGGCAGCACCCGAAGCACCAGGGCCGCGATCCAGAAGTCCTCGCGAGGAGGAGTCCCTTTCTTTGAGGGGGAGCCCGGGCTGCGCAGCCGTCTCCCACCAGCGCCCTGCCTCATCAGCACTGCGCTTCAGCTCTCCTGGGGTCGCCAGGCCGGGCTGGGCAGAAGCGCCCCCGCTGGGCCTGCATGTGGGCCTCCCTAGCGGCTGTCCCTGCACTGCTGCACTCCAGCCATGGCAGCCCACTAGGGCAGGGGCTGTGGAAGCCCAGGACTCATTTTGGAGTGGGGGAGACCACAGAAGCCCACAGAGCCCCCAAATGACAGGAGACGGGGGGGGTGGAGGGAGGGGACACTGCCAACAGTGGAATCCTGGCCGGCGCCATTGGGATCCAGGCTCGAGGGGCCTCACCCCGTGAGGTGGAGACAAAGTTGCAACATTTGTCTTGTTTTCCATAGTTCTGAGTCTCCGGGCTGATTTACCACCAAATTTCAGCTGCAAGCCACTGGGTGGGTTGTTGCCACAGTGGCTAGTGTTGCGCTTGAGGTGGGAGCAGCCCCAGGGTCTGGACACTGGACCCCGTATGAATGGCCAGGCAGGGCTGTGGGCTGAGATAAAAGACCAGTGCGGCGCTGACGGGGGACCAGCTCTGCGGACCGGCTGCGCAGCACTTGCTGCAGCACTTTGGGAGTGCCAGGTTCAGTGCAGCCCCCCTCCGAGCAGCACTGCCTCCGTGTGGTGGGCCGCTCCCGGTGGGTCTCCAAGGGCCCCCCCACTTCAGCAAACGCAGGCCTGTCTCCCGCCCCTCCCGAGAGATCTGCAGGACGCTCGTCACAGCAACCTGGCAGCTGCGCAGGGACCCCAGCCGGGCGCTTGGCACTCGCACCCTCGTCCGGCAGCGGGATGCGAGGGGAGGCGCCTTGGCTGTGTGTGACCCCGGCCCAGGGGAGCCGCATCCCGGGCGGGACCATCCTGTGGCGGCACACACTGCCCTGCTCGGGCCCCGTTCCCAGGCAGGAGACTTTGGACCCGCTGGGGAGCACGCAGGCGCCCGTTGTGCTGCGTGGGACCGGAGCCTGGGGCAGCGCTGGGCCCGAGCACTGCCTGGGCCCGGCCTCCCAAGTGCAGCTTCTCTGGGGGGACAGCCATGCAGGGCCCGGTGCTGGGGCCCGGCCTCGAGGTGGAGGGGCAAGGTGGACCCCCCAGAATCCTCCAGGAGTCCATGGCCCCGCAAGGGCGAGCCCCCCAAGGCTTGTCCCCAGGGTCCTTTCCCCAAGCACACCAGAGGCGGGTGGCTGTGGGGAGGAGCCGCCCTGCCCCTTGCGCTGACTATTTAGAGGCGAGGGGAGTCTGCCCTCCCCCTGCCATGGCCCCCTCTGGCTTCGTCTCTTCGCAGGGATGCTGATGGCGTTGGACATCCCGCAAGAGCGGGGCCTGAGCTATCTGGACCGCAAATACCTGGATGGGCTGGAGGTGTGCCGCTTCCCCCTTTTTAACTTCCTGGAACCACTGCCGCTGGACTGGATGTACCTCGTCTATACAGTCATGCTCCTGGGTAAGGAGGCTCGGGGGAGGGACAGGCTCGCCCATGGAGCACCCAGCGCAGGTGTGCCAGCTGGGGGCCTGCACCTGGCCTCCCTGCTGCCCCTTTTGCTGGCCCCTTGGGCTGTGCTGGACTGGGCCTGGGAAGGGAACCAGCCGTTCCCTCCTGCGTCTTGGGGAAACGGGGGGCTGAGGGGGCCTTTCCCTTCCTTTTTTCTGGCTTCCCTCGGTTTTCTTTGAAGGCACTCTGAGGGAAGCCCGGAATCACACAGGAAATGCGCTTCCCCGTCTGGGACACTCACAGCCACAGGCTAACCGCTCCCCCCCCCCCCCCGGTGCCAGGTGCGTTGGGGATCATGCTAGGCTGCTGCTACCGGCTGAGCTGCCTGCTCTTCCTGCTGCCCTACTGGTACATCTTCCTCCTGGACAAAACAGCCTGGAACAACCACTCCTACCTGTACGGCCTGCTTGGCTTCCAGCTCCTGCTCCTGAATGCAAACCGCTACTGGTAAGCGGCTCTTGGCTCTTTCCAACAGCTGGGCTCCTCTTGGCACACAGCAGCTCCCTGCCAGGTAAATGAAGCGGACATAAAGCTGTGCCATTCTTATTGGGCGTTTGCATGCCTATGGTTCTGGCTCCGAATCCGCAGGGGCTGCAGGAACCAAAAGCAGCAGGAGGCCTGGGGCTCAGAGGATGATGCTCCGTGAGCCGCTTTGGGTGTCCAACCCAAACAGGAACTGACCTTTTGGGAGAATTTGCTTGATCAGATCACATTGAGGACTGGTTATAAGAGGTTCTCCAAAGATGTGTGGGAGTTGCACGTTTTCCTTGTCCTTCCCAGCCCCTTGAGTTGTGATCCTAGTGGGATTTTGTGCTGGGCTGGGCGGCAGCGGGTGCAGCCCAGTCCTCCAGATGCTCGGGGCCGCAATGGGAGCAGGAGGGCGTGCCTGTGTCTGTCCTCAGCGCTCTTCCTGCCTCCAGCTCTCGTCTTTCTCCGATCCTTCAGGCCTTTCACGGGCTGCAAGCATTGCATTGCCTTTGGGTCACATATCCAGGCTTGCAGCCAACGCTCCTGTGGCGAGAGAGCCGGGGAGTGTGGCAGCTGGCGAAGGGCTGCGGCTGGGCTCCCAGGCGGTCCCTGCTGCAGGGCCTCTGGGCCGTGCTCTGGACATCTCCAGTGGGCCCACCTCCTCGCCTCGCCCTCTGCGCAAGGGTTCTCGCCCGCCCAGTTTCCTGCCCCTGCCCAGGTTAGTCACAACGGTGGCAGATGTTCACAGGGAGCCCTCCGTGCAGCAGCCAGACCTCTCCAGGCTGCTGCCCCAATGCCTTGCATGTGGCGTCTCTCCACTAGGACCTTCTTCCAGCTGTGGAAGAGGGTGCGCTCGCACCAGCTTTCTGGCTGGGCTGAGGTGTAATGGGATTGTGTTCTAACTCTGGCCTGAAAAAGTTTTCTTAGTGCTTCATCGCCAGTGCCACCTTTTCAAGGTTTCTTACTACAGTGGGCTGAAAGAATCCGTTTAGGCTCCTTGAGCATCGTCTCTCAGGTGGACGGCGGAGTAGCCAGGGACGCCCTTGGCCCTGCCACGCGTTCACCTGGCTCCAAAATGGCCTCTTCCCGGTTCCTCAGCGCTGTCTCCCGCTCTGTGCCCCAGGAGGCCTCCCAGTAACAGACCCTTCTCCGTAGGTCGATCGATGGACTCTGGAATCCACAGAAGAGAAATGCCCACGTCCCACTGTGGAACTACACCGTGCTGCGCATGCAGGTACTGTGGGAAGGGAAATCCCACCAGCCACGGCGCTGCAGTGGCTCCTGGATGGAAAAGGGCCCGTGCAGACCTGGACGTGTCCCTCAGCTTGCCCAGTCCACCGGCACCAGGGTGCTGCATGGGCCACACCGCAAGAAGACGTGGCTGCCAGGGCTGGGGTGCCAGTATCTGCCACAGGCGTCTGGCACATCGAAGCAGGGACAGTCCCCTTGGGCGTGTCGGAGTGGGTTAAAAGCAGGCCTGTGCTTCGGATCCTTTGCCTTCCCTCGAGCTTTTCTCTTGCCCGGGGAAACGCCTTGCTGTTGACGGAACCGAGGGGCACTCGGGGCAGGTGGCAGCCTTTGTGGGGTGGCCCGGTGTGATTTGGGTCCTGCCCTCACCCCGAAGGTGGCCCAGGTTTGCAGCCACCGTGCACCCTGCCTGCTCCTCCCCGGTGGCTCCTGCCTCGCCCGGCTGCCGCTTTGTGCCCCTGCTGATGCGCCTGCCCTGGAGGCTTAGTGCCGGTGTGCGCGCCTCTCTCCCCGCAGATCTTCATTGTGTATTTCATTGCGGGCATCAAGAAGCTGGATGCCGACTGGGTGGAGGGCTACTCCATGGGGCCCCTCGCGCGGCACTGGCTCTTCGGCCCCTTCAGGTGAGTGGCACGGAGGACGGGCCAGGCAGGAGGACGAGCGTCCGTTGCTGGGCGGAAGCCAGAGGGATTCCCGGCTGAAGCGTGCCTGGCACGCGAGCCCCTCGCACCCACTTGAGTCTCCTTCCTCAGGCTGGTGCTTTCGGAGGAGATGACCAGCCTGCTGGTGGTGCACGGCGGGGGGCTCGCGCTGGACCTGACGGCCGGCTTTCTGCTCTTCTTCGACGCCACACGTCCCGCTGCCCTTTTCTTTGTCTCGTACTTCCACTGCATGAATTCCCAGCTCTTCAGCATCGGTAAGTTCTCTGGAACCCCAGCGCCCCTTTGCTCGGTGAGGGTCAGGGGCCCCTCGGTCTGCTCTTTTTTTGTGAGTGGCCATTAATGCAAGCGTGTGAAAGTCACTCGCCTATGGCAAGCAGAAATCCCTTCCGGATAAGCAGGGAAAGTAGCTTTTGTTACTGTGCCTCAGATTACTAGCATTGGTAAGCGCCAGAAAGAAGGCTGGTGAAACGGTTCGTGGACTCACAGCATTTGCAGGGGTTCTCAAGCCTGCGTTAGGGCTTCCTGCCTTTCAGGTACTTTGGCCGCAGCACCAGTCAAAGGGAGGCTTGGTCAGAAGGCCTGCCTCTGGCAAGGGCACTGAGCACAAGCCCCTTCCGGCAGCTGCTGGCTTCCTCCCGCTCGGCTTGAGCCAGAGGCCCGTTTTTGTTCCCAGGCATGTTCTCGTACACCATGCTGGCGAGCAGCCTGCTCTTCTGCTACCCGGACTGGCCACGCCGCCTGAGTGCCAGGCTGCCCAGCGGCTTCCAAAGGCTCCTTCCCCTCGTGGAGCTGCCCCAGGCCAGCCAGGAGTGTGTGTACGGGGAGGCCGAGCCTGGGCAGCAGAGAGCAGGCAGAGGGAGGCGGAGGCCGGGGCTGCGGCAGAGGCTCGGGGCCCTCTTCACGGTGCTGTACGTGCTGGAGCAGTTCTTCCTGCCTTACTCACACTTCATTACCCAGGTGAGGGGTGTGGGCTGTTCCCTGGCGGGCTGGGGAGCCAGGGGGCTGGGCTGGGCGGGGCTGGGCTGGCCTTTGCCCGGAGAGGCTGGAATTGCCCGCGTGTCGGGGATCGCACAGCAGTGGCTGCACGCTCGCGGCGCTCTGCATTTCTGGGAGGCGTGGCCCAGCGCCAACGGGACGTGTGCCGAGGACGCGGGGGACCAAATCGCAATCGCGCGCACGTTGGGGCAGGGGCGCGGCGGCCAGGGGCGCTGCAGGGCCGCCTCAGTGCGCACGACCGTCGGGGGTGGAGGTGGGACGGAAGCGCGCTGCGAAGGCTCCCTGCCCTTGAGGGAACCGGCCTCCCCTTCTTGCAGGGCTACAACAACTGGACAAACGGGCTCTACGGCTACTCGTGGGACATGATGGTGCACTCCCGCTCCCACCAGCACGTGAAGATCACCTACCGCGATGGCCTCACGGGGGAGCTGGGCTACCTGAACCCTGGGGTAGGGGTCTCGCCTTCCCCTGCCCTGCCTCGGTGGCTGTGGCTCTTGGCTCCCTGAGGGGGGCTGCTTCCTGTGCGGCCAGGTGCACACGGGCTCCACGCAGGACAGAGCGAGCGGGAATCTTGCAGCGCTCAACCAGTGCTGTGTGTCCGCTTGCCCCCGGAGCACTCAAAGATCTGTGGGGCTGCCTGTGCGAAACGAGCCCATGCTGCACGGGCGTCTCTGCACATCACCAACGGCGCGGGGGAGCGGAGAGTCACTGTGCAGCCTCTGTCCCGGGAGAGGTAGGCCCTCCAGACAGGACTTGCAGATCAGACGGCCCGAGAGAAGCACCTGGGTCTTCTTAGACTCAAGACACTCTCCTCCTGAAGAGGGCGCTTTTGTCTGGAGGTGTGGAAGTGCCAAGTGGGGGGACCTTGATATTTGCTCAAAGCCACCGTGACTTGGATGCCATGTTTTGGCGCCCACAGCAACATCTGGGCAGGAGCGTTGGGGGCCTCTTAGCCGCTGGAACCTAGCGAAACTCAGTGCTTGGGCCGCTGTTCATCTGTGGTGTCTTTCTCCTCTTGCTAGAAAACCTGCACCCAGTGGGAATCCATTTTATGTCATGAGCTGCCCAGGGCATGCATTCTGGTGGCTCGCATAATGGTCCTGTCCAGATAAGTAGCTCAGTTGGCCATGCCGCAGGCTCTGTGGCAGCCCAGCCTGCTGCCCCAAAATGCCGCACCGCGCACTGGCAGAACCGGTGCTCCCACGCTTTATTCTAGGCTCCCAGTCGCAAATTTGCTCGACGGGTCTGATTTCTGCTTTAGGGCTTGCGCTTCTCTTGCGATGAGACTGTGGGGGTCTGGCATGTTACTTGTGAGCCCCCTGCTGCTTTTCGGGTCCCAGCGTGAGGGCCCTGCCGCCCTCCCTCTGCTTTTGCTCCCCTTTCTGCATGCATCCCGGGTGAAAGGTGTGTTGTGCTGGAGCAGGTCTTCACCCAGAGCCGGCGCTGGAAGGACCATGCGGACATGCTGAAGCAGTACGCCACCTGCCTCAGTCGCCTGCTGCAAAACTACAACATCTCGGAGCCAGAGGTCTACTTTGATGTTTGGGTCTCCATCAATGACCGCTTCCAGCAAAGGTGAGTGGAGTGTCTGGGAGCTCCGATGCCCCGGAGGCCGCTGGTGCTGGGGACGCTCGGCCAGAGAGACCCCTCTTGGGGCAGTGCCTTCAGCAAACGCTGCTTCCAGCCAGGCTCTGCGGCAGGACGACGTGGAGAGCGACGGCTGCCATGGAGAGGGCTAATGTTTCGCGCCAATGGCTGTACAAGGGAAGGGTTGGAGCTGGGCAGAGATCGGGAGGTTATCAAAGCATCCGTTGAAGATGGTGCCTGCGGGCAAGAAGTTGAGAGGTGCTAGTCCAGGACCGAACCATGATGGACTGTCTGCTCTTGGGCCGGGAGACCTTTGAAAGAAATCACATGCCAAGCCCAGCCTGCCGGACTCGGAGAGTGGCGGAACTGGTGTGGCTGTAGCTTCTCACGTAGAAACCCGCTCCAAATGCGTTCATGAGCAGAACGGGCAGGTGGGCGGGCCCATCCTCCCACCAGTGACCTCTCCGCAAGAGGGGGAGGGAATGCTCTTGGTATCTTCACCTTGCCCGTGCCTTCCTTCCCTCAGACTCTTTGATCCGCATGTCGACATTGTGCAGGCAGAATGGTCCCCCTTCCAAAAGACACCGTGGCTGAAGCCCCTTCTGGTTGACCTGTCACCGTGGCGGACAAAGCTGACGGAGATCGAGAACTCATTGGATAACCAGACTGATGTGGTCTTCATTGCCGATTTCCCAGGTGCTCTCTTGGCAGCCGACTGTTCTCAGACCGACTCTGCATTATGCACTGTGGCACCTTGCCTTTGGGCCAGTGGGCTTTGGACCCTGGCCCACCTTGGGTAGAGGGCTCTGTGTCTCCACCCAGACACACTTTTGCCAGCTTGTGCAGGCCAGTCTCCAGAATTCCCCGGTCCCCAGCAGATGCCGGCCAGGGAGGAGCATTGGGGCATGAGAATGGCCATCCTGCCAGCACGGCTTCTGTCGCAGTCTAACGGCTCCCTGCCTTGGCAGGCCTGCACCTGGAGAACTTTGTCAGCGAGGACCTGGGCAACACCAGCCTCCACCTGCTGAAAGGGAAAGTCGCCGTGGAGATCGTCAGTGCACAGAAGAACTATACACTGCAGGAAGGAGACAGGATACAGGTGAGGCTCAGGTAGACCACCTTGAGCTGGCGAGAACGGCAGGGAAGTACCCAGCAAACTGGGCGATTAGCAATCCGGATGTTTTGCCCCAAAACAGAAGGGAAAGGGCATGTAATAGCCTCTCACCCGCTTCCCATCCCACCTGCTAAAAAACCACTGTGGCTTGCTGTGTTGTCTAAGCACAGCCAGTGTCAGGCTGACATGTGGGTGAAGGAAAGAGTTGGAGTTTTTCTGAGGGAGGAGACTTCATTCTGGGTATTCTCAAATACCAGCACATTTTACACTTTTCTTCTGAGCCCACAAGTTCCGGAATGGTGAGGTTCTTGCTAGGGCATCCTTCCGCGGAAAGGATTCTGTGCTGGGCTGCAAGATCAGTGGCGCCCAGGGTGGCTGACCGAAACCGCTGCCCACGTCCCACCGCCAGCAGGCCTCACCTTGGGCGGCTGTGTCCTCCAGCCCCGGGTGGGGAGACACGCCGCATCAGCCCCGCAGCAGGCCGTGAGGATGGCGTGTCGAGCCACGCAGTCCTGCAGGCATGCTCCCCGGTGTTGCCTGCCTCCTTCCTCCACCCCTTGCTTTGACCTCTGCTGCAGCTGCCACCGGGAGAATACCACAAGGTCTTCACGCTGTCCCAGGAGCCCTCCTGCTACATGTACATCTATGTCAACACCACCGAAGCAGCCCTGCAGCAGAATTTCACGCACCTGCAGGAGCTACGGGAGAAAGTGCAGAATGGGACTGGTGAGTCTGACCACGGCTTCTGGGCTGCCCGAGGCAAGGGAATCGAGTAGCGCGGCTGCCCCTCCGACTCTGGGGCTGAAGGCCGTGTTGCTGTATTTCTCCACTCCGCCATACCTGCCGACGGGGCTCCTGCAGCGCAGGCTGAGGCCGCCCTGGCTGCCTGGTCCTTGGCGGGGAATCATGGGATGTTCCTGCTGCCGAGGCGCTGACGCCAACATTGCCTCTGCCCTCAGAGACAGAGCCTCTTCCCCCAGAGCTGCAGCCCATCTTGGATGGCTCCCTGGAAAACCTGACCCAGACAGACCCGGTGGTCGAGGCATTCCTCCGGCGGCAGCGGCGCATGGAGGAGCTGCAGAGGCGGCGCAACGCCACACTGGTTGAGCGTTTCCACCGCTTCGCAGCTAAGAAGTACTTCATTTTCCGCAGGAGGTGAGAGAGGAGAAAGCATTTTTACAGGGCTTCCGTGCAGTGGACTCCTGCCTGGAGTAAAACCTGGGAATGGCCATATGTGCACGGGGGCGTTTCGTGCAGATCCAAACAAAAGAACCTGTCCCCGTTCCTCTCTGGGTTCTGGCCCCTCCACAAGCAGTCAGTGGGGCTGGTGCCTTGGGCTGTTCATGGGGCATGTGAGGCTGCGCTCCTTCCGGAAGCTGTGCAGGTTGGGCCCAGGCAGTGTCTGGATGGGGAGCCCTGCCTGGGCGGGATGCAATCGCACTGAAGTCGGTGGAGAACATTTGGTGGCTTCTGTCAGGCTTGGACAAGGCCAAGGTGGCTGTTCAGCAGCTCCTTGGCCCTTCGGTGGAACGGCCTTCTGAACTGCTCTGAAGGTGGTGCCCTATG
Source organism: Varanus komodoensis (assembly GCF_004798865.1). Classification (NCBI taxonomy): domain Eukaryota; kingdom Metazoa; phylum Chordata; class Lepidosauria; order Squamata; family Varanidae; genus Varanus; species Varanus komodoensis. Next base: position 1,745,746 of record NW_025336576.1, on the reverse strand, counting down.
AGAGGGCCGCCAAGCACTGTTGCGGAGCAATGTTCCTTGTATTTTTAAGCGCCCATTTTATCCGGACAGCCAGGGTGACAAAGCCACTAGGGTATCCACTGGGGCTCAGTGGATCTGGGCTCCAGTCCTCCCTCAGCCATAACGCCCCGTGGGTGACTTTGGAGCAGCCACAGACTCTCTGCCTAGCCTACCTCACAGGGCTGTTGCTGCAAGGAGCGAATGGAGCGGAACCTCGGGAGCTGCTTGGGTTCCTTGCACGAGGAAGAAGGGCAGCGTACAAATGTTGCCATTTGCATCACAAGAGCACTGGAGGGTGAAGGGCTTCGCTTGTGCTTCTGCTGGTTGTGCCAACAGATCCTGCCGCACAGAGATCAGGCCTGTTTCTCAGCCGCCGCCTCACCGGCTCCCACTTTCTCTCCACAGCCTTCTGATGACAGGGATCTCGCTTCGGAACTTAGTGTGGGGTCGCCCGTCCCTGGAGCAGCTGGCCCGCGAGGTGGCCTATGCCGACATGCGGCAGGAGGAAGACCCCGCGGCTGGCAGCCAGGGCACGGCGCCAAAAGAGCCGGAGCGCTCGGAACTCTGAGCTGGCTGCCTCGGCCATGCCCCGGCCACCCTGGGCAGCCTCGGGCAAGGCCCGCGGTCCGGCTCGTGCTGGCTGCGTGCAGCACGGAAGAGGCCCTGGCTCGCCCCCGTGCAAGGCCCTGCGTCTCTCGTTTGTCCTCGGGGCAGCTGAGAGGACAGTCACGGCGGGCTGCCTCACTTGAGGGGATCTCCTGAGCTGCAGCTCCCCAGGCGCTTGGCGATGCTCGTTCCCAGCTGGGAGCGGGAGGCAGGCGCTTGGTCTGCACCAGGAGCCTGCCACCCACAGTGAGGCGGTGCCTCCATTAGCCCGAGCAAGACTTCCAGCTGACTGCTCCGGGGAGACACCACAAACCGAGGCTGCACCATCTTTGGAGCGGCAAGGGGGTCCCCCACACCCCCTTCCCCGAGAGCCTGTCGCCACGCACACCCGCTGTCGACCCTCGATGTGGCCATCCAGGCAGCCTGAAGTGCCTCGGCAGTCTGTCCAGTCTAGAAAAGGCAAGAGTGTGGCCGACCCAGCGTGACTTACACCGCAGCCTCTCATTTCTTATTAAAAAGTGCGTTGTGCAAATGGTGTGTGTGAGATGCTCCCCCTCCGCTGCAGGTTGGCTGCTCTTCTGCTAGCTTGTGATGGTCTCTCAGGGCAGCGGCAGAAGCCGCCACTCGGGCCTTGGTGCCCTTGGCAGAGAGTCCCCTTGTGCTCTTAGCCTCTCTCCCGTGGCTTGCGCTTCCCCTGCTGGGTTGGGAGCCCTGCGGGATCCAGTTCACGCCTTCAGTATTAGCCGTGGCAGAAGCAACAGTGTCCTCACAGTCCCAGCACGTGGGGCCAACCAGCAGAATTAGCTGGCAGCAGGCTGGGCAAAGCAGCACTTCTTCATGAAGGAGGTCCCCTGACCCTTACTGCCACATGAGATGGCTGCCACCAATCTCAAGGGCCTCATTTATTTCCTCTTTAGATTGGTTCGGGCATGGGTGGGCCAACCGCTCCCCTCATCCCTAGCCTAGAGGAAAGCTGATGCCCAAACGCCTCATTCTGAAAGCCAGGGTACCTGGGTGACCACACAGCGCCCTCCACAGTGTTACAAATGTCTGAATGCAGCACGGCAAGCCCACAAAATGGAGGCAACACCAGGAAGATGGATGGAGGCTGCCCCAACTGGGGTGCAAATCTGGAAGCCACACGCTGCTCCCTGGATGCCGCTGGGTTTCCTTTTGGTGCTGGTTCACATGGTGCGCTGCATGTGCTTGCGCAGGGACAGCTGTCGCCTCCCAGCCGACACCAGAGGTGCTTGTTTAGTGCACCCTGCCCTGGGCCAATCCCCACTCAGCGCATGGTGCAGCTACAGCCTGACAGGTGGATGTCTGTCCCCATCTAAGCACTTCCAGCAAGGGGTGCGCACCTCCAGATGCTGCCCGTTCCATGGCTGAGCTGTCCCAGCAGAGCTTGCAAGTGTCTTGCTGCTCCATATTCTACACGAGTTACTTATTTTAAAAGCTACCAAAATGTCCTTAATAATCTGTTCAGGCTGAGCACATCCAACACTTCCACCTCTTCCCCATGCCGGGTCCTCGGTCTCCCTCGAGGTGCCTTCGCTTGTTCATGTCCTTTTTAAAATGGGTCCAGGGCCGGACCCAGCTCCCCAAGCAGGGCGTCTTCAGTGGCAGGGTGAGATCTGTGGTGTGCGCCTGGAGTTGCAGGTCCAGGGAAGTGAGGCTGCAAGCCCAGTGCCACACACACAGCACCTCGCAGGCAAGATCGGAAAGGGGGCCGTGGCAGGAGCTCCCAGGCTGTCTGATGGCTGTGCTTCAGCGTGAATGATAATCCTTCCTGTACCACACCGGATTTGACCAGCATTAAGGTTTGGAAAAATGCAGGCCGCAGCTTTCAAATCCTTTCGAACAGCAGCCGTGTCAGAAACAGGTGCGCTTCCTTCTAAGCAGAATTTGCATGGCTCCTGCAGGGTGTTTTGGGGCAGCTGTTGGAGGTGATCACAACTCCCCCCCCCCCCCCCCCCCCCCCCCCCCTCCCCCCCCCCCCCCCC
>NW_025336576.1:1679052-1743019 GCF_004798865.1 Varanus komodoensis | reverse complement strand
GCTGGGCGGGGGGACAGGTGGCTGATGCCTCCCCTCCCCGTTTGTTTTGACATTGTGATCAAAGGGATTTGGAGAGCCTGGGGGGTCTGGAGAGGAAGAGAATTGAGACGTGGCAATAAACAAACAAGGGAGACTGAATGGTCCGAGGCACATTCTCGCTTCCAGCCACAGGTATAAAAGGCCATGCCTGTCCCGCAGTGGCCTCCACACTGAGGAATCGGCACCCTCTCCCAGGCCTGCCAGGGATGGGGATGGAGGCCAGCCTGCTCCTGGGGCTCACCTGCCTCTGCTCCCCACTGACTGCTCTGGTCCTGAATGGCAACACCATCAGGGGGGCGGCTGAAGCATCTGGCTCCAGGAAGGTGAGAGCTTGGCGGGAGGGTGCCCATCTCAAGCGCTGAGGCCCAGCTTTGCGGGAGAAATCGTGGTGGCCGCTCTCGTCTATGTACCCAGCGGTCAGTCTCTCTGTGCCCGCTGAAGCGCCCCTCTACGCAAGCGCACACAGAAAGGAGGGTGGCCTCTAGCGGAGAGGCAGGCTGGCAGCCAGGGTCAGACCAAAGCTCCAGCGGCTCAGACCAGCTGCTACTGGACAATCCCCGCCTCTCCCTCTTCTCTCCCCGCTTTGGTGGGCGCCAGTGGCATGCGCCATGCTCTTGCTGGCTGATCATGCTTCACATGTGGTGCGGGTGGGTGAGAGGCTGAGAGGAAGGCGTACATACTCATGCTGCAGCTGACCAAGCAGCTTAGTGGGGCGCCCCCGCCTCCGTAGGAGGACTTCTGGCCAAGCACTGGGCCAAAGGCGGCCTGGAAGCAGAGCACCTTGCCTCTGGTGTGCCCCGGGAGGTGCCAGCCTGTCCCTGAAAGGGGCACCACACGCAGCCAGCCCCCGAGCGGCTGCGCAGGCCAAGGGAATCAGAGGGCATGCCAGACCCTGCCCGTTTTAGGGGGCCGGGAGCACTTGAGGGGCTGGTTGCCTCGGGCCACGTGGCCTCCCCAGGGCTCTCTCCTCTGTGCAGAGCACGCCGTGCTTGACGGACCGAGACTGTCCGGCCGAGGGATTCTGCCCGGAGCCCGGCGAGGAGCCGCCCTTCTGCGCCGCGTGCAGGGGGCTGCGGAAGAGGTGCCGCCGCAACGCCATGTGCTGCCCAGGGACGCTCTGCCTCAACGGTAAGCAGCTGCCGCCACCACATGGCAAGCGGACAAGGACAAGCCCGCTCGAAACCCTGGGGGGCCCCCAGGCTTGGGGGGGGTTCAGCCCCTCCCTTGCACACCTGCTCTTTCTGGGCGACTGAGGGAGGGTGCGCACGGGGGCACTGCAGTGGCTGTGACGGTGGTGGGCCTCCTGCTCCTCGGCCACGGCAAGCTGCCTCGCACCTCCCACCCCACCTGGCCTGTGGGGAGCGCGAAAGCAGTGTCCTTGGGGCGCACTTCAGGGCCGGGGCGACGCTGACTCCTTGGGTGATGAGGGCAGGGCCTCTGCATGTGGCGATGGCGCAGGTGGAAGAGTCTCCAGGCAGATCCTGAAAGCAGCCCAGGGCTTCCACTGCCATGGATGGGCACGGGGGAGAAACCGGGTCTGACCCCCAACCTTTGCAGGAGTGGCCGGCCAGCAGGGCTGCCCATGGCTGGGAGGCCGGTCCATTTCCAGAGGGGCATCCCCAGAGGGGGGTGGGGGTTCAGGGTTACTCCGTAGGAGGGTGCTGGAAAGTTTCTAGCTTGGGTTCGAGGAGCCACTCTGCATGCTCAGAGACCCTCTCTTCACTAGCTACCAGTTGCTGAACGTGCATTGGAAAAAGACAGCCTTTGCCAAAGAATGATCTGCTGCCTTGGAAGAGAGAAGGGAACTCCCGAGTAGGGGAGTGTCTTGGCTGCTATGGGAGCTAAAATCTGCAAATGGGCGGACCGGGCAGCCTGCTCGCCACTTACGCTCGGCTAGTATAAAAACAGCCCCTTCGCACTGACAGGAGATGAGCTTTTGCTGCACAGAACTGCCTGTAGGGCCCCATGGAATGGAACTTGTGCAATCCCTTCTAAATAAGTCTGCATTATTGCAAAATTCTGGAGGAGCAGAGGGCCAGGGGGTCGGTCAAGTCATGACTGGAGGGGGGCACAGAATCCAGGTGAGAACTATCTGTGCTCCAATTGATGCATGAACCGCAGATATGCAATTCATTGTCCTGTTTACATCTTTAGCAACCTGTTCAAGATATGGCTGGAAAATATGTATATTGTCATGGGGGGGGGGAGAGGAAAAATAAGCAACTCCAACTTAATCCCTCTGTAGCGTTCCAAAAGCACTGAGCTCATGCACACCCACCCACCCTTAGCCCTTCTCCATAAAATCTACGGGAAGGATCCATGCATGCGTTGGAAGGTGGATAAAAAGGCGGGCGGGAGGGCTTTCACGCGGCTGGGCTGAGCACAACAGCACCCCCAGCCAGATCTGGCATGTGGGTGACACCGCCAGGAAGGGTGTCTCTGCTGCCTGAGCGCACTGCACTTTTCTGAGTTACAGTAAGGACCAGGTGACAAGGACAAGGGCTCAATCCGGTGCAGCGACTTTGGAAAGACTGCACTCTTCTCTTCCGTGACAGACGTGTGCAGCCTGGCTGAAAAGAGCGCCTTGGCTGGAGAAAGGAGAGAGAGGGGCCAGGCTGGCCTGGGCTCCAAAGACCTGCTCCGGCACCCAGTTCCAGCAAGTCATGCCCTAAAGGAAGGAGATTCCCCCACACCACACGGCGGAGGTAAGCAGGGTGAGGACTGTGCTCTGACGGGAAGAGCGCTCAGAAAAGGGGAGGGCAGGCAGAGCTTCAGGCGCTGTTTCAGGTTGGCGCCGTCATTTGCAAAGGGGGCCCTGAACAGATCCTGTGCCCAAGCTGGGCGTGGTGGCCAAGTCCCGAGTGCAGGTGAAGGCAAGCCTCGAGCTTGGCGGCCCAGAGAAAGGAGATCCCTTGCCCCTCCCTGTCCTCGGCCCGAGTCACAGCTCCACAACTTGACTTGAACACCACCTTTCTACCAAACGTGGCCCTCAAGGCTTATACTCACTAGCAAAACCTAATAAAAACAAGGAGTAAATACATAAAATCAGCTTTAGAGCAGAGCAACAGCAAAACAGCCCCCATCCCATCTCTGTTTGATCTAAGGAAACCTGAGCCCTGCTTCTCCTTATTTCTTTCCTTCTCTTGTAATAATTTCTAAGTGCCACCTGGCCCAAGTTTTGATATTTGCTTGCTGTTTGGCTATGTAGCCAAAAACTCAAAGCATTTCCATTTAGTCTAGATTCCCACCTTTAAAATGCCTATTTAGCTCTGCAAAGTGGTTGGGAGTGAATTAATTCCTTCACGGCTTACTTAACCTTCGTTATGCCAACAATGAGCTGTGCACTGCTCTACATTCAAGCGGAGGCAGAGCAACTAGCTGGGGTTCCCCACAGAGCAGAGGCTGGGCTCTGGCCCCCCTCTGCTGCCGCTTCCTACGTCCAGTGCACTGACCCTCACTGGGTCAACCAGCTGCTGGAACGAGAGCGGGGAAACGGGGAGTCAAAGGTGCATGTTTGAACCAGGCCGGGAGCGTAAGGGGAGCGGAATTTCAACTGGCACCCAGTTCTTCTGTGGCTTCCTTAGCTTGAGCAAGGGTCCCCCATGGTGGTGGGCATGGACACAGCCCAGGGCCTGGGTGCCAGCGGGCCCCTTCCACGGGACGGGGGCCTCGGCCACTGCTGGGCTGGGCCTCCCGCCGGATGCACAGCCGCCTGCCAGCGTGTGCCGCTCTCCACAGCTCAAGAGGGAGCGTGCTGCCTCCGCACCACCGACTGCGCCACGGGGCTCTGCTGCGCCCGCCATTTCTGGGCCAAAATCTGCAAGCCCGTCCCCACAGAAGGCCAGGTGTGCTCAAGGCGTGGGCAAAAAGCCGGCGCTCGAGGGCACCAGATCTTCCAGCGGTGCGACTGCGGCCCAGGGTTGTCGTGTCAACAGCTGCTTGGCGAAGCGCCACCCCGATCCCGCCTGCAGGTCTGCTGGAGGAAAGGGGGGCTGTTTCCTGACCCCCCAAAGTTCACTGAAGTCCAAGATGCAGCGACCGTGGAGCGAAATCCACCGCCCACGCTGTGACATCGCCCTTCTGCACTCTCTGAAGTGCATGTCCTGTTGCAGGTTTGGGAACTTTTAAGCACTACTTTTTGGGACCAAGGAGGTGCTGCAGGACTGCTCCTGTCCCTTGGCTGAACTCGGCAACGCGGGCTTGGTGTCGAAAGCCCTTGTGGGGTAGCTCCTCCTGAGGACCCTGTTTGGAAACACCGCTCAGGGTCTGAGGCCCTCCTGGAGTCCCCCACTGCAGGCAGCTCATACGGAGATCCTGGAATGGTCCCAGTTTATGAAAAAGACCCACAGAGGGCAGCATCTCCCCCCCCCCCACTGTTCACTTTGAGAACAAGCATTCAAGAGTTTTATCTGCTAGTTTTAAGCTACAGTGGTTCTAGCTGCACCGTTTCAGCTGCTTCAGCATGCTCCAAGTATATTTTAATGTTTTGCTTTTTTGCTGCAAACCCCGGGTCTGCACTGCAGAGAGACAGTGGGACAAAAGCTTTACCGTAAATAAATATGGTTAGAGATACAACTTCGGAAGTCCAGGGGTTTTTTCTGACAGGTTGACCACCCCTGTCTGATCAAAGCAGGACAAATACAGGTGTTGAGAAGAGGAAAGCTCCCTTGCTGGGGGCAGGAGGGGTTCTGAGGAAGTTGTCTGCCTCCAACAGGGGCAGGAAGCGGCTGCAGACACCTGCGCTGCTCTGCTGTGCCCTGACTCCACAGCTGCGGCAACAGGGGATGCTCCGGTTCGGGGCTTCACAGCCACTTGCACAGTCCAATTCCAACACCAGCAGGCAACCCCCTGCACCGCGGGTGGCCTGCACAGCATCCACGCACCCTGCCGGAAGAGCCTGAAGGCATGCAGGGCGGCAGGTCTTGCCAGGCCTTGCTTGGATTAGTGCCTAGTTCAGAGACAACCTGGGAACCCCGTATATTAAGGCCCACAGAAGAAAGGCAAGCTGCCTTCTGCAGTTTGGAGGAGTATCTTGTGGGCGGGACCTGAGGCCTATTTCCAGGCCGGCGGTGCCGACCTCACCAGTTCAGGCAGGAATCTGGGCTGAAAGGCCGGTCCCTCCCACCCCGGCCTGACCCGGCACCTCCACATCTTGCCCCTCTGGGTGCTCACAGGAAGCCTCACTGTGCTCCTCCCAAACCCATGCAAACAGGGCAGGGGACAGGATCTATTCCTGCCCAAAACACATGTGCAGAATACAGCCTGTGTTTCCTCACACTGAATTCAACGGAAGGATTCATTCTGGTGGGTCTGTGTCACATTTCAAGCCTCCAATGGCCGAGCGAGGGGACCAAAGAGCAGCAACCGTTTCTGCTTGACTTTTAAGACGAACGGTATGAACAAGCAACGCTCGTTCAAAACATTCAGTCTGCCGCATTCAGTGTGCTAGGAGTATTTACTGTGCTCTTTTCAATTTAATCTCTTCATACCAACACCACTATAATCAATTGCATTCATATCCCACCTCTCCCCTTCACGGATCTCAAGAGAGCTTACACAACCCCCTTCCTTCTCTCACCCTCATCCTCCCAGCAACAACCCTGTGAGGCAGGTCGGGCCGCGGGTCAGTGACTGGCCAAAGTTGCCCAGTGAGCTCGGTGCCTGAGTGGGGCCAGAACCAGTCCCCCAGCTGCGAGCCCAACCCAAGGGCCTCTCCTTCTAGCCACCCCTAGCCAGAGTGCTCTGTGGGTTCCTGTAAGAAGCCAGAGTGCTCTGTGGGTTCCTGTAAGATCTTGAAGTGCTGCACAGGCCCAAGCAGGCGGAGCTTCCTTCTGCGCAGGCCCAGCACAGCAGGGGCACCCCTTGGAAGAGGGGCCAGACAACGCCCACCCAAGGAGGGCTCCGACCCAGGCAGCTGTGTGGAAGAGCCCTTCACCACCCATTTATTTCAAGGATGCAGCAACACGGCATATTAAAACGGAGAGAAGTCACACCCAAGGCATAATGCAAAGGGGAAGGGGAGGTTCTCATCCCTTCTGTAAAGAAACCCACGAAAGCACAAACGCGGCCCTCTCGTTGCTGCAGCAGGCATCCTGGTCTGCGGCTCCGAAGCCCAGAAACAGCCACAGCCCCCGCCCCCACAGTGAGAACGCGCGCAAGCAATAAGTTACGGTTCCGTACTGGTGCAACCAAGAAAGTTACTCGCTCCGCTCCTTCGGCTCACGATACTTCCACTGGATGTAGTCGAAGATGTCCTCCTCGCTGTCCACAGGGAGGGGCTCCCCAGCCACCCCTGAAAGGAAACCAGAGGGGGGGGGCTGAGCCTGGTTACAGGGGCCTGTTCAGGGCCACAGCCTGCCACTCTGCTTGGAGCACGCCGTTGCCCGAACAGGCAAGCTCTGTGGAGTCACTTCCCTCATGGACAGAAGCAGAACTGGCACCCACTTAGCAGAAGCGGGAACAACCCTCAAGGCCCTGCTTCGGCCCCAGGAGTCTTGGAACGCACCTCCCTGGACTGCCTGCACTGGCCAGGACTGGCGGGAGCTGGCCAGCCCTGCACAGGTTCAGGCCTCTGCTGCCCAGCTCTGGCCTCCTTTCCCAAAGACACAGTGGGGAAGGGGGACGGGGGGCTGCTGCAGCTCAGCACTAACAGGCCTGCCTCGTGTGCGAAGGCCTGGGGTCCCAGCCCCATGCAGGGCGGGGAAGGCAGGCCATCCTGGAGGGCTGCTGCCAAAGGTGCTGCGGAGGCTCAGGTGCCGGGGGGGGGGGGTGACACCTCTCCCTGGGGGTCCCAGAGGCAGGAATCTTCCCTCCCCTCTTAGCTTTAACTTTTTTCAACGGTCTTCACCACCTTAACATTCACTCAGCAACTGTGAGGACTAGACACCAGGGGCACCTTCTCTTTCCAGGAGTCTGACCGATCAGACCAACTTCAAAAGTTGTGCCCCGACGGCGGTCAGGCAGAGCAGCATTTCCCTCCTGAAGGCACCCCAGGGGCGGGGGGGGGGGCACTCACCGGTGACGCCCAAGGGCCGGATTGTGTACTCATTCAGGGTGAAGCCCATTTCCAAGGCGTGCACTCGCATGTTCTTGTTGAACAGGTCACTGCCCGTGAAGTAGAGGACTCCGCAGTAATACTGATCCTTCGGAATCAACCTGCAGGGATCCACCAAGGGAGGAAGCCACGTGACCTGTGGCAGCCACACACCCGCCGACGGCAGCTCTGCAAGCAGGGCAGCACAGGCTGGGGGCCGGGTCACGGGACGGTGCCCTCAGAGGGGGCCCAAACCTGACAGCCAGGGGCTCCGGGCTGACTGGGCCCCCGGTTCTCACTTGCACCCCGTCGCTCTCTCCACTGTATCGGATGCCACGTCCACTCTGTGGCCTGGGCCTCTGTGGTTTACTGCTTCTTGTGGGGGGTCTGGCAGGGCCAGCCCACCAGCCCGAGAGGCTGCTGTGTGGATCCCCTTTCCCCCTGCTGCCAGTGGCCACTACAGCAAGCTGCATGGAGGGAGGGGAGCACTGCCCAGCCCTGCCAAGAGAGGAGGATGGTGTAAATCCGTGCCCTGCAATGGCAGGAGGTTGATCCCGATGGCTTTCTGGCCCCTTCCAACTCTACCGCCGTGTGTTTCTACGATTCCTAATTGCTTGTAAGCCACTAAGCATGGACTGCCCTCCATACCATACGCTGCCACGGGTTGTCACCCACACCACATTCTGCCTGAGAGTTACCTGATATCAATTCTCCTGTAGGGATAGTCAGTTTCCTCATCTTTGCTTGGGAGTCTGCACACACCCTAAAAGGGGAGGAAAGGTGACTGAAAAGGAGCAATGTTTCCACTCACGAGGCACACTTGTGACCAGATCCCCTCAAATCAGACAATATGGGATGGAGCACAACACGGAAACCACCAGCCCGAAACAGCTACTTGGGGGTGGTCCCAGCAAAACAGGTTTTGCTGTTTTCTGTGTGCAGGCAAATTCCAGTCTTCAGCCTGCAAACTCTGGGCTTCGAAGAATCACAAGGCAGATTCCTGCGATGCAACTCAGAAGCCAGTATCTGGCCTGGACTGCGGAGCTTAGCTGGGGAAAATGGCCCCTGGAGGGCCACCGGAAGCACCACCCACTGCTTTTGGGACTGGAGACCCATCCTCTCTCAAGCTGCCACCATCACTGCCTGCCCAGCCCTGCACTAACACGAGGCCTGCGGAACAGCTGAGGAGCCATGCACGATTCCGCCCAGGGAGCCATGACCATGGCGCTGCGGTTACAATCATCACAGCAAAACTCTGAACCGCGGGGGGGGGGGGGGGGGGGGTCAAGCTTCAGGCTTGCCAGCTCTCCAAAGCAGTGATGAGCCTCAGCTCAGCTAGATGTGTGGCTCATAAGGCAGCCTCCAAGGCCGAACAGCCAGCCAGCCCTTGGATTAGGACTCTGCCGCTCGGGACTGCCTGCCACTTCCTCCCCCAGGTCAGGTCTTCTCTCAAGTTACACAGAAAGCATCTATGTGGATACGCACCATGAATTTGGTGTCTCCCTTCGACAGTGTGTCTGTGATGAAGTGGACTTTTTCCAGTTGCTCCACAACTTGATGCAAAAGCTTTGGCTGTCGAAATAAGAGTAGTGGTCATAATCAAGTAGGGAGTAAAACTCACATGGGATGTTCATGCAGGCGCATCAGCTGAATGTCCCACTGGAGGCGGAGTGGTTTCTTCTCTGCTAGGAGGAGGAAGAGGAGGTGCAAGAGGGCTGCTCTCTGGGGACAGGCAGGAACAGTCACACCAAGAGAAGTGGGCCAGGCCAGAGGCATGGTGCTGGCGCCCCGGGAGGCCGTGCGGAAGTTCGGCTCCAGCCACTGACGCCATTCTCTCATTCTTGCCACAGTTTGTGTCTTTTGCCTTTTATCAAGCCTCTTCTTTGCCGTGACTTTGCCATTGCCACACCTTTTCCTGCAACCTTGTACTTCAGCTGCCCCACCTCCACGGGTCTCTTTTTGGGAAGAATAGCCCACAATGCTACGATTTGTAGAGCATGAATGAGATTTTAATCCCAGAGAGATCAAGAGCATTCCCTTCGCTCACTGGAGTGCAAAGCTTCGACTTCTGATGATCCCAAAGTATATGAAATGCTCAGGAACATCCCGCATGTCACACTGCCTCAGTCAACGCATGTTAGAGGCCTGAAGTACAATGCATGCAGGTAACTCAGCAAAACCAGATTTGTTCAGTCTGCAGCATATTACAGGGCTCACTACTACTGTTAAGGAAATACCAAGAATGTGGAAAATATCAAACATTGGGGAATGGACTTTTTAAAGTGGAAATTGGTCTCCATTTATTAACAATTTAATATCCAAAATGTTTGAGACTGTAATTTTTATAATTGCTCTTCCTAAGCATTTCATTCAAAATTAATCTACCATATTAATCAATACTTGATTTTTCTCTGCCTACAGGTATATAGGAGACAAGAAATATTATTTTCACTTCACTATTTGTGGTGACTGAAATGTGCAACTGGAACATGTGAAGATATGCCTTGATTTTAAACATAACATTCAAGAAAGAACTCATACCTGCTTGGCAGAATCAGAAGTGAAATCTGGATGAGTCAAGAGGATATCCATATCTCCACTTGATTCTGCACCTATGAAAAGAGTATGTATCAAGACACTAAATCCTGCTTTGGAAATCTTGCTCACAGGTTAAGAAAAATCCATCCAAAGTTACAAGATTTCCAGAGGTTTTTTTGCATTGGTTCTTCAGCTCTTTCATGTTTGTTGAAGGTTCAACTACTGCCATGATTGTGTGAGCAACAGTCACGCTTACGCAACTTGAAGAGCACTGGAAAGCACCGCGACAGCTTTCCCTGTTCAGTCCTATAGTTCACTGAGTATAGAAAGAGAGCAATACCAAGTGACCACGGTGTAGAGAAAAAGTCCTTTAATCCCAGCATGGAACCACCAGCACGGCCAGCTAAAGAGATGCTGGGAACTAGAGGACTTCTTGTTCCAATGCACAGTGGTTGGAACTGTTGCTTCTCCCCACAGTCCAGCACTGCACTTTGGAGATCCTCATCTAAACAAATCCCAGAAGTTGGAGGCACAGAAACCTGCTGGCTGGTGCAGGAAAAGCCCAAACAAAAGCAGGATATAAATCTCATAATAAATAAATGGGAAACCTGCATTTGTAGCAGATGAGATATACAACCCACAGACGTGGCCAACTGACTGAACAAGTTACAAGGAGCACATTAAACAGCATGGACCACCAACCTCGGCGGAAGCTGCCACACACCGTCGCAATGTACTTGGAATCCACTTCCTTTATCACATTAACTACAATTTCCTGTCATATGGAAAAAAGATGGAGATATCATTTGATCTCTTTTTCAGTCATTTGGTTCATCCACAACAGCAATTTCTGGCTTGTTTAACCCAGGAATTGACACTAGCTAGCTGAAGGTGCTTCCACTTTGAATTAACAACTGAACACCACCTCATTGCTGGACTTTTATCATGACAACCTGGAAAGCTTTAGTTGTTTAAAGGTCAGGATTCACCTTCAGCAATAGACAGAAGCCTGGATTAGGGTTCTTGCTAACCAAACAACAAACCACTGGTCAACTTTGGGTTGCTTAACCTCCAAACAACCATGAGTTTCCAAGTTCAGACCCCATAACATTCTGGAAATATGGCGTGCCAGGGTTGTTTACTGAAAGCAGAAGTGACAAGCACGTGAGAGGTAGTGAACTTGCTACCTTCTGTTTGACCTCTACGACCCACAGTTTAAACCACCCCGAGGTATTATGCACAAAGTGGAACACTGAGTCTTGTGCCATTTTCCTTAGCGAGGAAGACAGGCACTCGTGCTCACCTGCATCTCCAGCATCTCCTTCCTAGGAATTCTTTTCTCAAAGTCTTCAAAATACCTGCACATTTGAAAGAAACAGGAATGAGGAAATAGAGAAAAGGCAGTGTTCCTCAAAACTTATTTCCATGCAAGTTCTGCTGAAATCAAACATGCTGATTCTGTGAAGAACCAAATGGTAATAAATAGTTCTCCACCTATACCCCTGTGCATACTTGAGTTTAATTTAAATGTTTGACTACATGAAGCTGGCTTTCCTGCTATAAAAGTAAGATTTAGTACCAAATTAAATTAACCTGGATTACTGCAACAATGCTCTATGTGAGGCCGACTCTGAAGACGGCTGGAAATCTCCAGGTGGTTCAGGGAGCCGCTGATGGAGGTTGGCTGCACCATGCTCACAACTTCATTGTAACACTTCACTGATTTAATCCTACTGTAACCTTTTCCTTTCTCTATGAGTGTTTTAATTGTATAAGTTTTTAACGCTGTGAGCCACCAGGACTCCCATCACTGGGAACAGGCTGGATGATTATTTAAAATAGCGCCTGTTCCTGGGCAAACAGTGACTCAAGTAATTTCAAATGGCCACAAGTGGTTCCCTGGATTCCACAAATTATATACAGATCTTACTTTAACCCAATTCGCTGATGATGGTTCAGTTTATGTTCATTTTTCCTCAGATCTAGAAGAAGCAGAGTCAAACAGTCAGTTAAGCATTGCTTCGGTCAACGGAGGGGAAGAAGCCACTTGGCATGACTTCAGCAGCAACACGCTCATCTGTTCAGTGGGAACTGTGGGCTGTGATCCCAGGGGATGGCTGAAAGGGAGCAGAGTCCCACTCGTTGTCTCCGACAAATTCAAATACTTCTTCCACTAACAGTGTAGGTTCTTGCACTGACTTTGGAGAACAAGCACACCTGAGCCAAGGCTTCCTCAGTCGCTTCTAAGCACAGGACACAACTGAGTGGGGCTTCCTCCTAGTGTCTGAGAACAGAGATCAAATGGCAGGGGGCACAGGAGCCAGGAGAAATGGGCCCGCAGGAGCCAGGCTGGCCTCGCAAAGGACTGCGAAGACTTTGGGGTGCAGGCATGGACAACGGCAACTGCACAAAGCCCGAGCAACACCACTGCAAGCAACGTAGTGCTGCTCGGCACTGAGCTGCCCAGAGCTCCCACCCTGCCTGCAGATTCCTGGGCAAGGAAGCAGGTTTGCGTAGTGGATGAGTGGCTCGATCCGCCACACCTCAAGTGAGAACACAGAGCAGACTCACCATCCAGCGTTTTAATGCCTTCATCCACTAGTTTCCTGGCAGCAGCTGGACTGCAAAGCAAGAAGGCAGCTCATCAGAGATCCTGACACACCATTTGATCAGATCAGATCGCATCTCCAGCTAGCACAACGCTAGTTCTAACTGAGGCACGGCACTGGCAGGTGGCTCACCCAAGGCAAGTGCAAGAAGCCATCCAGAGAAACCTGCTCGGACAGCGAGCACAGGCTCGCTGGGGTGGGAAAGGTGGCAGCCTGCGAAGGCCTGGGAGTGCACATAATTCAGAAGCAACTGCAACAGGGTGGATATTGGGCGGCTTGGCCTGTGCGGGGGCCGAGAGGCAGATCAGTCGCTAGCACCCGTGGCTGTCAACCCGGGTCACCCACAAGACTGACTTGTCTTTGCTCACACATACAGCCCAGGAGGAGGAACAGCCTGTTGCCGGGTTGTGCGCTGAGGACTGTTCAAACCACTAGCTGCTGCTGCAGGTGAACACAGAGGCACGGGGGTGTGCAGGTGGTGGCGACGGACTGCAGGGACTGGTAAAAAGCAGCACAGCAGCCGCTCTGTGCAGCAGCACACAGTGCTACAGGGGCATTCGGGGCAGCGACAGCATTGCAGAAGCAGGAAGAATCTGCATGGATGGTACCACCCGGAAGCAACCAGTTCTCGGGGTGATGACAAAAAAAGGAAAAGCATCAGAGGGGTGCAATGCTTGGACTGCTGGACGGGGGCAGGCAGCTCCAAGGTTCTAGTCTGCTCTTCACCATGAAGCTCCACGGGTGACTGTGGGCCAGGTTCTTAGCCTAACCTACGTGGCAGGGTTGTGCTTGTGAGGATAAAAGGACGAGGAGAATTATATACACCACTTAAGGAGGCCCACCAACAGAATAAACACAAGTGAAGCAAAAGTGGGACAAAAAGACATTTAGCATCATATATAGCAATTGCAGGAGACAACATAAAAGCAAGGGAAGAGAGTGACAGAGCAAAATCAGAAACAGGAGCAGCCAATCCCAAAAAGTTGTAAGACGCATATAAAGAAAAGGAGCTCCAGCTGGAATGGGAGGCTAGACTGGAGGCACCAAGTCAGCCTCCCTGGGAAGGGCATCCTGCAATGGCCAAGCCAGGGCAGCATTTGACTGATGGCCAGCCAGCTACACCCTGGCTACATCTAGCAACGGGGAGAGCCTTTCCCCTCTCCATGCCAGCCTGCAGCTGGAATCGGCTCCCCCACAAGCTGCAGCTGCAGGGCACGCCTGCCTCAGGCCGGTGACCAGCCACTTCCTAGCCACCTGAAGGCAGCCTTCCGGCCTCCTCCTGCCCCTCCACCAGAGGGATTGCAGGATGGGGGCACTGCCGCAGCAGCACCAGAAGGGCAGTTCGGCCCCCTGCAAAATGTTCCGCAGAGGAACAGCAACCTGCTTGCTGCTCATCCAAGGGAGCTGGGCACCACTGCTCAGAGGCAAGACTGCTGTTCTCCATGGGTACCACCACTGCACCCGCTCTCTCCCTCAGACCCCTTTCCTACCCCAAGTTGTTCAAATGCATACACATTTACCCTATTCCACTAACTCTGGTGAGGAAATTGATGGAAGAGCTCGTATCATCCTGCCGAATCTAAAGGGGATAAAAGTAGACTCAGTCACCTGCAGCCCTGCACAAAGGTGTTCAACCAAGACACATGAAGCTGAAAGAGCAGCTGGTGGACACGGTCCTGCGCAGCTCAAGAGAGCTTCCTCGGTGGATCGGGGGCCGCAGAGAACCCTGCCCTTGCTCTGCCCCCTCCTCTCCCTGCTCAATGGGAGCACCTGGGCCAGTGGCAGCCCAGCAGCAGTGAGACTGCCGGGGCCCAGCGCTATGTGCAAGGCACACTGGGTGCTCCACACAGGTTTCAGGCGCCGCTAAGGTGGCAGGGAAGATGCTCTGCTGGGAGCTGGATTGATCCCTGGCACCTTCAGGCTGGAAAGACCACTGCCTGCAAACCTAGCATGCCATTTTATTACTGTTTGCCTGATGAAGAGATCAGCGTGTCTTAAAAGCATGCATGTTTTGTGATCACTGAGCAAGCCTAATCAAGGTACCAGACAAATATAAATGTTCAAATATCAATGTGCAACTTTCAGAGTTAAACATTATCATCGGTAGAAAATAATACAACATAAAAATATTTACCTTTTCTAGCTTACGTAATTTTCCAGTAGACAGAAACTCATCAATCTTTTCAGCAATTTTAGCTCCTACGCCATCCTAAAAAATATGAAGGAATGGGAAAAAATAAGCAAAATGATAGGACTATGTGCTTGTGGTATTAATCCAAACTGAATATGTTTGTTTGTTTATTTTATTTGGGTATTTTTACCCTGTCCAATACCCAGCGGGTCTCTGGACAGCTTACAACTCAAATCCAGCAAATACATACATATACATATATACCCAAATAATACACGTAATCCACAAACAGAGCATAAAAACATAGTTAAAATATTAAACATTAAAAGTACGGAAGAATAAAAAGGTCTTGACCTGGCGCTGAAAAGTGTGTAATGTTGGCGCCAGGCCGACCTCTCTGGGGTAAAAAATGTTAGGTGGTCACTTGCATCAAAATGCAACAATTCACAACTGGCAACACAAATTCATATTGTTCAGATGGTACAACATAAACCACATTAAAGACGTAAAGACATGTTGCAAGGAAGAGCTGGCTGACTCGAGGACATGGATGGGTAACACAATACATCAGCTGATATTATCCATCAATGGTTAAGCTACATGTGTCACCATTCATATTTTCCTCTTTTTTCCTGCTGCTTTAACATAGCCGGGTTACAAGCTGTACTTGAAACGTCCAGCCAAACTGCAGACATGAACAAAAATCCAAAGATTAATCCTGCAAGCTCTGTTCATAAAATGACGGTAAATCATGGGCCACAGGACTTACCAGTTTCTTTGCTTCCGCCCCGCTTTGTATCTTGCTTGGGTACTTGGCTATTACAGATGCTGCTTTCCTGCACAAAGCAGTGAAGAAAAATCTCCATTCCAGGTCTGGGCAAAGGCAGCCAGCATGCAGTCAGAGACCTCCACAAAGGGATGGCGGCAGTTGCAGCGAGAGCAACACTTGCTTTAGACTCAACCATTTCTGAGTGTTTACAGACAGCAACAGGATCTCTCTCCGCAAAGACACAGCCGAGTCTGACTGCTTATACCCAACGGCTTCCTTTGCAAGTGTTGCCAGATAGTTTGAGGGCAGTTCTGTAAACATGTCTGCTTTGCCAAAAGGCAAGGTAGAAACTGACCCATTTAGCGAATGGTTCACCTACAGCCCCTCTCAGGATTTGTCTGTTTTGCCTCCCACTCTGCCACCACGTCAGCTATGCCACCGGCCAACAAGTTCCATCATCCCACTGCACTGCAAACTTACATTTTGCAGCAGTGAAATTCCCTTTTCCATTTCTAGCCACCTGTTCTACCAGCTTACATATGACTTTACTATTTATTTAAAGTATTTGCATGCCGTCCCATCACATGGCCTCAGGACGGCTTACATAAAATAAAACAAAACATAATGCACATAAAATACACACACACATTTAATAGCTATTTCCAAGGTAACCAAGGCCTTTTTGGGACTGAAGAAGACACCCTAAGAAAGAGCCTCAAAATCTATGGTGGGGAATCAATGGAGTGGTATTGTAAAAGAACAAGAACTTCATATGTCTTGAGCTGTCCTCATTCAAAAGCCCTTTGCATGGCTCCTTCCCAGAATACTGTTGTAATTCCAATCAAGGCAGATCCATGGACTGTGCCCAAGATACAGTTCTTACCTGTAGGCATTATACTTGTGGATGGCTCTATTTACATTCCTCTCATAGTTTGCCAATTCTGAAACAAAGAGTAGTTTAGTGTGAAGGGTGCATACATTAAAATGACATAATACAAAAAACAGAAGCACAAACGTTACACGGCATGAGAAAAAACAACCTAGTTAAGCTTGGGGGAAAAAACACATTTTTGTGTAAGTAATTAGCCAATGGCACAAAAAACCATACAAAAGGGCAAAGGAACTCTCCCTAATTTGGTTTCTACTTCACCAGGTAAGTGCAAACCCAGCAATATGATCAAAAAGCATATTTCTTCGCATGTTCCAATTTGGCATTGATTGAACAAAGAAAATTAAATCTTCTATCTGCACTCCTTGCGCACTTATAACCGGTACTACTGTTGTTGTTGTTGTTAGTCACAAAGTCATGTCCGACCCATCGCGACCCCATGGACAACATTCCTCCAGGCCTTCCTGCCCTCCACCATCCCCCACAGTCCACTTAAGATCACACTGACTGCCTCAGTGACTCCATCCAGCCACCTCATCCTCTGCCGTCCCCTCCTTCTTTTGCCTTCTATTGTTCCCAGCATCGGGCTCTTCTCCAGGGAGTCCTTCCTTCTCATTAGGTGGCCAGAGTACTTGAGTTTCATCTTCAGCATCTGGCCTTCTAAAGAGCAGTCAGGGTTGATCTCCTCTAGGACTGACCGGTTTGATCGCCTTGCGGTCCAAGGGACTTGCAGGAGTCTCCTCCAGCACCACAATTCAAAGGCCTCAATCCTTTGGCGCTCAGCCTTCCTTATAGTCCAGCTTTCACATCAGTACATTGCAACTGGGAAAAACATAGCCTTGACTATACGCACTTTTGTTGGCAGGGTGATGCCTCTGCTTTTTAGTATGCTGTCTAGATTTGCCATAGCTTGCCTCCCAAGGAGCAAGTGTCTTTTAATTTCTTGGCTGCAGTCCCTGTCTGCAGCCTTGGAGCCCAGGAAAATAACATCTGTCACTACCTCCATTTCTTCCCCATCTATTTGCCAGGAAGTGAGAGGACCGGATGCCATGATCTTAGTTTTCTTAATGTTGAGTTTCAAGCCAACATTTGCACTCTCCTCCTTCACCCGCATCAAGAGGCTCTCTTTCTGCCATGAGAGTGGTATCATCTGCATATCTGAGGTTGTTGATATTTCTCCCAGCAATCTTAATTGCAACTGGTGATTCATCTAGGCCCGCCTTTCTCGTGATGTGCTCTGCATATAAGTTAAATAGGCAGGGCGACAGTATATAGCCTTGCCAAACTCCTTTCTCAATTTTGAACCAATCAGTGGTTCCGTGCCCAGTTCTCACTGTTGCTTCTTGACCCACATATAGGTTTCTCAAAAGACAAATAAGATGGTCTGGTACTCCCATCTCCTTAAGAACTTGCCACAATTGGTTGTGATCCACACAGTCAAAGGCTTTAGCATAGTCAATGAAGCAGAAGTAGATCTTTTTCTGGAACTCCCTAGCTTTCTCCACGATCCAGCGTATGTTGGCAATTTGATCTCTAGTTCCTCTCCCTCTTTGAAATCCTGCCTGTACTTCTTGTAGTTCTCGGTCCACATACTGCTGGAGCCTAGCTTGTAGGATTTTGAGCATCACTTTGCTAGAATGTGCAATGAGTGCAATGGTGCGGTAGTTCGAACACTCTTTGGCATTGCCCTTCTTTGGGATGGGAATGTAAACTGACCTTTTCCAATCCTGTGGCCACTGCTGAGTTTTCCAAATTTGCTGGCATATTGAGTGTAGCACTTTTACTGCATCTTCTTTTAAGATTTTGAATAGCTCGGCTGGAATACTGTCGCCTCCACTAGCTTTGTTGTTGCTCAGACTTCCTAAGGCCCATTTGACTTCACATTCCAGGATGTCTGGCTCCAGGTCAGTGACCAACCCATCGTGGTTATCAGGGACATTAAGCTATTTCTTGTATAGTTCCTCTGTGTAATCTTGCCACCTCTTCTTAATCTCTCCTGCCTCTGTTAGGTCCTGGCCATTTTGGTCCGTTATCATGCCCATCTTTGCATGAAAGTTCCCTTCACATCTCCAATTTTCTTGAAGAGATCTCTGGTCCTCCCTATTCTATTGTTTTCTTCTATTTCTTTGCACTGTTCATTTAAGAAGGCATTCTTATCTCTTCTAGCTATTCTCTGGCATTCTGCATTCAATTGGGTGTACCTTTCTCTTTCTCCCTTGCCTTTCGCTTCCCTTCTTTCCTCAGCTTCCTCAGACAGCTTCCTCAGACAGCCATTTCGCTTTCTTGCATTTCTTTTTCGTTGGGATGGTTTTAGTTGCTGTCTCCTGTGCAATGTTGCGAACCTCCGTCCATAGTCCTTCAGGCACTCTGTCTATCAGACCTAATTCCTTGAATCTATTTGTCACCTCTACTGTATATTCATCAGGGATATGATTTAGGTCATACCTGAGTGGCCTAGTGCTTTTCCCTACTTTCTTCAATTTAAGCCTAAATTTTGCAACAAGAAGCTCATGATCTAACCCACAGTCAGCTCCTGGTCTAGTTTTTACTGACTGTATAGAGCTTCTCCATCTTTGGCTGCAAAGCACATAGTCAATCTGATTTCTGTGCTGACCGTCTGGTGATGTCCATGTGTAGTCGTCTCTTGGGTTGTTGGAAAAGAGTGTTTGCTATGACCATCGTATTCTCTTGACAAAATTCTACCAGCCTGTGCCCTGCTTCATTTTGTACTCCAAGGCCCAACTTGCCTGTTATTCCGGTAATCTTTTGGCTTCCTACTTTAACCTTCCAATCCCCCATGATAATAAGGACATCCTTTTTTGGTGTTAATTCTAGAAGGTGCTGTAGGCCTTCATAGAA
Source organism: Varanus komodoensis (assembly GCF_004798865.1). Lineage (NCBI taxonomy): Eukaryota > Metazoa > Chordata > Lepidosauria > Squamata > Varanidae > Varanus > Varanus komodoensis. The sequence continues at coordinate 1,724,152 of NW_025336576.1, read as the reverse complement.
CCGGTCTACTTCCGCCTCGTCAGCACCAGTGGTTGAGGCAAAGACTTGGACTACTGAGATGTTGAATGGTTTGCCTTGGATTCTAACTGAGATCATTCTGTCATTGTGGAGATTGTATCCCAGTACTGCTTTTCCTACTCTTTTATTATGAAGACTACTCCATTTCTTCGAAGGGATTCTTGCCCACAGTGGTACACCTGATGGGCATCTGAATTAAATTCACCCATTCCTGTCCATTTTAGTTCACAGATTCCTACGATGTCGATGTTCAGGCTTGTCACCTCTTGTTAGACCACATCCAGCTTGCCGTGATTCATGGATCTTACACTCCGGGTTCCTATGGAGTATAGATCTTCGCAGCATCGGACTCTCCTTTCACCACCAGATACATCCGCAACTGAGTGTCCCTTCGGCTTTGACCCAGTCGCTTCCTTCTTTCTGGCACTACGAGTACTAGCCCTCTGTGCGTCCCCAGTAGCACATTGGACACCTTCCGACCTGAGGGGCTCATCTTCCGGCATCATATCTCTTTGCCTTTTGGTACCGTCCCGGGGGTTTTCACAGCAAGGGTACTGGAGTGGGCTGCCATTTCCTTCTCCAGGCACTACTGAGGTGGTTTCAAAAGGGAAGACAAGTTAACGGAGCCCAGCAGAACTTCCATGTTGAGAAAGGGACTGTTGCTAAGCACCTGCTGAGCGCCAGCAGGAGGAAAGCGCCGTCGCGGAAGCATCGGGCTGCGCTCTGCGGACAGAGAGGGCCGAGGCCACGCTCCGCGCCAGCCTGGTCGCTCTCGCGCTTTACAAAGTCGCCTCAGGGACGCCCAGGCCAGCTGGTCTGAGGGAGGAAACCGCCGCTGGAGAACGAGGCCGCGTGCCCGCGGAAAGGCTCCCGCCTCCCCCGCCCCCACCGCCCCCGGGGCTTGCGGCCGCGGGCCCGGCTCTGCGCGCCGGGACGGCCCAGGCCGAGCGCCGCCGCCGCCGCCGCCCCCCGCAGGGCGCACCGGTCAGGAAGTCCGTGATGCCCCCGTTGGGGTTCTCCTGCGGCGCCTTGCGCTTGCTCATGGCTCGCCCGCGGCTTCCGCTTCCGCGCTGCCACGGCGACGGGGGCGCGGCCCCGCCCGCCTCCGGAAGTGCCCCCGGTGCGCAGCCGCTCCGGGACGCGCCTCTCCCCCGCCGCGGCGAGCCGAGGCCGCGAAGGGGGCCGCCCCAGGCCGGCCGGAAGCGCCGCTCCCTCCCGCGGCTCGCTGCCCGCCGCGGCGCGCGCACCGCCGGATGTGACGCGGCCGCGAGCCAGCCGGAGCCGCCGCGGACGGACGATGTGAGTGGCGCCGCCTCGGCCCCCGCCCGCCCCCCCCCCCCCCCCCCCCCCCGCCGGGGGCCCCCACCCCCCGGGTGCTTCCCCCCCCCCCGGGCCAAGGTCACCTTCAAGGTCACGCTCACGTCGGACCCGCGCCTGCCCTACAAAGTGTGAGTCCGTCGCGCCTCGGAGCGGGCCGGGCCCGCTCGCCGCCTTGCGATCGCGGGGGTTTCCCGGGCGCGGGTCTGGGCGCCGCGCAGGACGCACCGCGGGGGAAGCGCTGGCGCCGGCCGCAGGTGGAGGCTGGGGACACCTCGGAGGAAAGGAGGCGGCCCCTCGCTGGAGAGAGGACGGTGGCTGCCGGGGCGCCTCGCCGGGGGGGCGGCCTTCCCGGGTGTCCGGCGCGCCGCACCTGCTGCCGCGCTTCCCGACGGGGCCCCGGCGCCGGGCCGACTCGCGCGGGCAGCCGTGCTCGGGCGCCCTTCCCGAGTGCGCGGGCCACAAGCCAGGCTGGGGGCTCAGAGAGTGTTGCCTGGCTCTTCCGGGTCACTTGAAGACTTGGCTGCTAATTGGAGTTGGATAATGGAGAAAGTCTGGTACGCTGGGAAGAAGAGCGGGCAGCAACTCTCTGTACGCCATGTTCCTAAATGTAGATAAATTTGGGAAGTGTAGTAAAAGAAGCAGGCTTCAAGTAGAGATTTGCAGTTGCTCAGGCAGATTTACGTGTTACTAATTTTGTGAAACTAAAGTTCTGAACTAACCCAGAAATTTTACAATTCTTGCAGATTAAGTGTGCCAGAAAGTACACCTTTCACTGCGGTCTTGAAGTTTGCTGCTGAAGAAGTAAGTGGTTTTCTGGAAGAATCAAGAGCTGCTGCTGTTGCTTTTTTAGGTTAAAGGAATTATAGTTTGATTTTTAGTTTGTATTTCTCAAAGCAGAGAATAAACAACTAAGTATAAACAACATGGTAGTGTTAATCTAAAGCCTTACTAAAGCAGAATAGCAGTGGTAAGATACTTTGTGTTAAGTGTAACACAAGGAGGAGTGGTTAAGTGTCCTTCTGTATTTAATGTATCATTTTTCTGTTTTATTTAGTTCAAAGTCCCTGCAGCAACAAGTGCCATTATTACAAACGGTGAGTGCTTTGTAGTGTAACTTAGTAACTTCTGGCACAGGCCTTATCTTAGGGACCACTTTAGTCAGCCATCTGCTGACTGGGGTCTGAAATTTCATGTGCTTTAAAGCAACAGCAAAGCAACAGCAGCCTCTGTGGCTCCTCTGAAAGCAGCAAGAGGCTGGCATGAGGAGGTTGGTGACTAGTCATACCTGGCCCCTCTCTGTAGGAGTGCTGTCAGTCCCTGCAGTGCCTCTAAAACCCTGCTCCCAGAGCCCTGATCCTCTCCCCACACTTGTCCTGTGCAGACACATTTCTGGGGGGCCTGATCCCCCCGCCCCCGGCTCAGTTTAACGTCTTCTGGACGAAGCTCGCTAGAGCATCTCCAAAGGACCTTTTCCCCATCCTCGTGAGGTGCAACCCGTCCCTTGCCTGAAGTCCATTGGCAAGAAACCGGGTGCCGTGGTCAAGGAACCTGAAGCGTTCCTTCTGGCACCGCACCCTAAGCCAGTCGTTCGCCTCGGCGACCCTCCTGTCCCTGCCTGGCCCAAATCCCCGGACCAGTAAGATCGACGAGAAGGCCACTTGGGCCTTTAGCTCCCTGAGTTCCTTCCCTGAGGCCTCGAAGTCCCTGGTGATCCTGACCACCCCCTGCCTGGCCACGTCGTTTGTGCCCACGTGGATCACCAGGAGCGGCTGGTGACCCCAGAGCGAACAAGGCGCTCCACTCTGTCCTTCACATGCCGGATGCGTGCGCCCGGCAGGCAGCAGACCTCCCTTGTCTCCAGGTCGGGATGGCACACCACCGGCTCAGTGCCCCTCAGCAGGGAGTCCCCAAGAACAATCACCCACTGCCATGCCTTCCCGGTGCTGGTGGGCGGCCGTGCCCTGGCCCTCGCCTCTCCTGCAGCGGCCCCCTTGCCGCCCGTGGTCCCAGGCTGGGGGTCCTGCTGGTCCCCCAAGGCCTCATCAGCCCCAGCCTCCCCAAGTGGAGAGAACCTATTTCCCAGCTCCCAGATTGGTGCCAGGAGAAGGGGGAGGCCTGCTGGCCTCCTCCTCCTGTGGGTGACATGCCTCCATGTCTCCCCAGCCGCTTCTCCTGTGGCCCCTTCCTCAACCCTCTGTCCAGAGGGGGGCTGCTTCCAGGGGTCTGGAGAGCTCTCTTGGCCCTCAGGCACCTCAACTCCTCCTCTGGCAGGACCACCAGCTTGCACCGAGGGCAAGTGTAGCCCTGCCTCTCCTGGGGGAGAAGGGCGAACATGTTGCGGCTGTCACAGCGGACCGCTACACCCGTGACTCCTGCCAGGCCATCGCCTGGTTTGCCAATGGGAACTCTTCCAAGACCCTACCTTGGTCCCCCGCCTTGTCTATCCTGCAGTACCCCTCACTCGCCCAGTTCTCCCAGACAAAAACGCACACACATACGTAAGGATAAAATAAAATTTAAATTGGAGGAAAAACGAAGGCAAAGTGCAGAACAGCACAAAACATAAACAAAGAAAAACGAAGCAATTAAAAAAACCCCTCAGCCTCCCAGGGAAGGGAGTCCCCAGGCAGCCCGGGCCACAGCTAAGGGACGCAGACAAGGGACAGCACCCTTGTCGCGTTGCTGTTGGCGCCACGTCCGTTGGTGCCACCAACCGCTGAGCACGGCCTTATCAGTCCCTCCGGCTGGTGGCCCCGCCCCCTGCTCCCTCCCGGCCCCTCCCGCCTCCCTGGCCCCGCCCCCTTCCTCTCTGCTGCTCCTGGCCCCCTGCTCCCCGCCCAGCTCCTCCCTTGCCTTCGCCAGTCCCCTGGCCGCTCAGCCCTCTCTCCCAGCCGGTGCCTCTGCTGCTCCGCCAAGAGGCCAGAGCCAAAAGGATGTGGCTTGACCAAGGAGGATGTGGTGGTTTTTGCTGTCCCCACACTGGCTTTCTAGAAAATGGGTTGTCACACAGTGGCCCGCCATGCTCCTTTATCTGGCCTTCCTCGGAGCTTTTGGACTCCCTTGGAGAAAATGATCTCCAAGGGAATCCAAAAGCTTTGAGCCGGCACAGGCATACTCCTTCCCTGCACAAGCGCGTCTGCAACCACTCCCATCTTCCCTGCATGGCACCCTTCTTCCCCCCCTTCCCCCCCCCCAGGAGGAGGGGAGCACGATTGTGGACATTGTAGCTCTGTCCCTTGAATATGGACATGCTCTTCCCCACCTCATCTTGGGCTTCTGCTGCAGCCCAAGCGAGTGGAGCAAACATTTCAAATTATTTTTAATTAATTTTATTTTAATTAATTTTTAAATTTTAATTAATTTTTAATGTGCAGTTTGCATAGGAATTCGTTCATATTTTTTTCAAAGTATAGTCCATCCCCACAACAGTTTGAGGGACAGTAAACTGGCCCCGTTTAAAAAGTTTGAGGACCCCTGGTCTAGAAGGAAGCAAGCAGGATATCTTGGCTTTGCAAATGTGGGAGCAGCCACATTTAATCACAAGTGAGAGACTGGGCAAGCTGCAGCTGAGGACCAGTTCTTCCTTCGCTGGCTCTTCATTCCCTGCATCCTAAAGGGATTTTGCGTCTTGCCCAAAAACCGCCCAGGCTGGGCATAATGCTGGCAGCATTTGAAGGCAAAGGAAGGGTACGCAGTGCGGCTCAGTGCTTGTGATGTTTGCATGCTTCTTACTGGTTACAAGGAACAAGGCTGTGATGCTTCTGCAGCAAAAAACCTCTCTTATCTGTGCCTTGTTGCCAGTGGTGAAAATGGGCCATGCCTGTCCCAGTGCAGATCACACTTGATTTTCTGGATCTGGGTTGATGCAGGAAAACTGCTTAGTAGATTCTATTGGGAAGTTCACACTTGCCGTTGGTTTGCAGCTGTGGTGGAACAGCAGGCTTGCTGTTTGTTATTGAGAGGAAAAGTTGGGTAGTGTGTGTGTGAATTAACTATTTCATTCCCTTTCTGGCAGATGGAATAGGAATAAATCCTGCGCAGACAGCTGGTAAGTAGCCTTTTCTCAGTACCACATGAAGTGGCCCTCCCACTCATCTCCAGAGGCACCCTGCAACTTTTCTGTTTTGCTCTGTCATGTCGCCTAGGAAGGCCTCAGCGATTATAGGCGGCCTAGAAATACAGTGGTACCTTGGCTCACAAAACTTAATCCGTTCCAGGACTCTGGTCACAACCTGAATTGGTTGCAAACCAAGTCAAATTTCCCCATAACGTTCAATGTAAATAAGGTTAATCCGTTCTGTAAATATTTTTTTAATCACACAAATTTGAAACAAAGTAACCAAGAACAACAAAGTAACAAACTACAGTAGAAAACACTAACCTAGGTGGAGGGAGGTTATTGTTTGGAGAGAGAGTCCAAACGATAATCATGCAATAGCAATTGTGCTCAGGGAAGGAGATGGTTGCGATTGCGCTCATGCAGGGAAGAGGGGAGCAGGCACGATTGTGCTCTGGGAGGGAGAGGATGGGTGCAACGGCGATCGCACTCGTGCGGCAACACGGCTGTGATTGTGGTCGTCGCCCAATGTGGAGTTCCCGAACTGAGGCAAACTTTTTCTGAAATACCAGTTCGCGACCCGATGCGGTGGTGAACGGAGGCATTTGTGAGCCGAGGTACCACTGTCCATGTAAGTAAGTACATAAATATCTATTTCAGCATGATAGTGCGTAAAGCGGTATGTGTAAGCGCCTCAACACAGAGCATGCTTGTTCCATGTGCAGCTTCTGCCCAGACCAAAGCAGGTGCACTGCCAGTCACATGTGCGGAAGTTGTCTGTGTCACACACTCCGGTAATCCATTTTCTTTTCTTTTCAGGAAATGTTTTCCTGAAGCACGGTTCAGAGTTACGGCTTATTCCCAGAGATCGTGTCGGGAGATGCTGACGTGTGCATGCCCTTGCACCAATGTATTACAAGCAGCAGACAAATAGATCAGTAAGCATCTTCACCGGAGAATTAGCGCCTTCTGCCCTAACACATTGCCCTGTGAAACCACTACGCCCATACTCAACTCCTGCCAGAAAAGCTGAATTAATGTTTCTGACTTTACATGGGAGCCTTTTCTGAATCTTGGAATGCATTTGCCCTGACTCCATCATTCATGAATGGAACGGGCGCCTGCCTCACTGTGCCAAGGAGTCTCCTCCACTGAAGTGAATAGGTCGGTCCTCCACACTCCCTAGCACAACCTTCCCCAATCTCCTACCCTCCATGTTTCAAACTTCAGCTTCCATCACCCACAGTCAGCATGGGACTTGGAAACACCTGGAGGGCACAGCTGCACCAGTAAGTTTGCAAGTACCATAGCAAAGTTTGCTCATCAAAGCATTTGCATGTGCCAGTTTGGCTCAGTTTTGATTGTGTATCTAAGATCATTCATAGTTTTAAGTTATCAGTTCAGAAAGAAAACTTTTAATTAATCATATTTTGTTAAGTAACATATGGCAAACATCCCCTTTTTTGACCTTGCAGTACTGTCAGGAATTGTGTCCTACATTCCAGAAAAATTTATTCATTGGAAAGCTTGGGTTGCTTTTGGAGTGGAGGAAAAGTTGTGGGTGTCTCTGTATGTTTTGAATATGCCAACGTTGGTCCACAGACATCATGAGTTGGTTTGTTCAACATGTTTCCCACAGGCATATGTTTTACGAAGGAATGCAACTTCTGCCCACTGAATAATAAATTATACCTTATGATCTAAGCTGCCAGGCTTCTTTGTATGAAACGAGGCTTTATCCCTATTACATGAAGAGGGCAGGCAAGAGGGAGGGCGCAATTCTAGCTAGTTTGGATGGGCTGCTTTTGTTTCTCCCCAGTTTACCAAGGAACCCAGGGTGGCAAAAGCAAAGCCTTCGCCTTACATAGGAATGATTTCTGTCTTCCACAAAAGGACAGTGTATGTTGCGTTTCTGTATTCAGGATGGCAAAACAACGGAGCCCATCTCTGCAAGGGAGACTGAGCATCTCTCGTCCCTCTGTGAGCCTTGATCAACAAGTGCCCAGGAGAAAGGGGCAGAGTTAGAAGATCTACAGATTGATCGTAACTCTTCACACCCGAGTGAATTGCAACAATGAACTTGAGATTCCTCTACAGGGCGTGATGTTACTGTTCTTAGGACACGATCTCTCAGTAAGCCATTCCGTTTGGATAGCAGCATGCCCTTTGGTAGGAAACTTGTCGCTCTGCCTCAGTTGGCTACAGCCTTCAGAGCGCCTCACCGCTGACTATGCTGGCAGAAGCTGTTCGCCAAAACCTAGCGTCCAAGAGTATGCGATACCTGCCCTAACTCAAGCAGGAAGTCTGGGCCAATCGTTCTTAGACATGTTGGCACCTGCCATGGATTCCTGTTAGCAGAGCACCTCCGACCTCCCTGGGAAGGCTTTTCCAGCACGAGGTGCAGCTAAATACTTGCAGAGAACTTACATCCCTCCTTTGCAGCCATAATTACTAGAAGTATTACGTACACAAAAAGTTTATTAAAAGTGTCAAAGAAACAGAACAGGTGAAGCGTCTTCACCAAGGAGGACACGAATAGGGGCGCAATACCCCCCCCCCCCCGGACTGCATTTACCTTCCACAGCAAAGGCGAAACACACTTGGAGCAAGCCTGCGGGGGAGTGGCTACGGCTTCTGGCCGAGGGCAGGCCCCGCCGTGGCCACGAGGGCCGAGCCCGCCAGGCTGCTGCCCAGCGTGATGAGGGTGGCGCCGGCTGCGGCAGACCGCATGCCCTGTGGAAGCACCTGCCTGCTGGGGAGGCTCTCCTTGGTGGGGAGGACGGCGCTGCTGCCGTCCAGGACGGAGGGCACCCTGCCGAGGGTTTCCGTGGCCCCCAGCGTGTGGCCCTTGGTCAGAGCAGCCGTCTCTCCCCGCTGGCCTAGGGCGCGGTCCCCCTTCACAGCAGTCAGCGTGGAGGTCAGTATCACTGTCTTGGAGGATGTCTGCAGAACGGGACCCACTTTGGAATGCACCAGGCTGCAGGAGGCGCCGGCTGGCGGAGCCGAAGTGGCAAAGGTCACGGCTCCGACGGGGGCAGGTGATGCGGGGGAGGACATGGCCGATGGGATCCCTGGGGGCTTCAGAGGGGCAGACGCGGCCTCCGCCATAACAGATTTTGTGAGCGCAGACAGCTTGGCATCTGACATCACATAGAGCGTCTTCATGGGGCTTGTGGTGGTCACTATGGCAGAACAAGAAGAGCGGTGTCAGCAATCAAGCCCCTCAGCTGCACCCCCATCCTCCTGTTGCACTCTGGGAAAAGAGCACTCTATTCTTGACAGCGGACAAACCCCCGGAAGGGATGCTTAAACCAGCCAGGCATCCCAGGCCATCCTCTCGCCACACCTGCCTACGGTATTTTCCACTGGAGTGTCTCAACACTGAGGTGGAGCCCAAGCACGGCATTAGGAAGGAAGCATGACATGAGGGAAACACTTTCTCGGTTATCGTGGATGGAGCGCAGGCACGCGACTTGGGTTCATACACAATTTCACTTGCTCCGATAGGCTCTGGGAGGCATGTGGGCAGGGTAAGTTGGCAGGAATGGCCCTGGAGCCTCCTCCACTATATCCAGCATAAACCTAAGGAAACATGTTAAAAGAGAAATCCATCTCCTACTTTGGGAAAGTACAGATTGCCATTCTTGGCAAATTCCTGGCATAGCTCCTGCCCTTCAGTTCAAGAATGAGACTGCTGCAGCAACCTCAGGAACGAGGGGTGATCAACAGGACTGCAAGGAGACTCTTGCATCATGTTGTATTTCAAAGTGTTTCCCACAAGTCAGCAAGCTTTTAACCGTGTTTATTTTCAAGTACCTATTGTGCTTTCTCTTTTCACCTCTGTATTCCTCTTAGGAATCAGTGAACTAAAATGGACAGGAATGGGTGAATTTAATTCAGATGCCCACTGTGGGCAAGAATCCCTTTGAAGAAATAGAGTAGCCTTCATAGTCAATAAAAGAGTAGGAAAAGCAGTACTGGGATACAATCTCCACAATGACAGAATGATCTCAGTTTGAATCCAGGGCAAGCCATTCAACATCTCAGTAGTCCAAGTCTTTGCCCCAACCACTGGTGCTGAAGAGGCTGAAGTTGACCAGTTCTATGAAGGCCTACAACACCTTCTAGATTTAACACCAAAAAAGGATGTCCGTATTATCATGGGGGATTGGAAGGTTAAAGTAGGAAGCCAAAAGATTACCGGAATAACAGGCAAGTTGGGCCTTGGAGTACAAAATGAAGCAGGACACAGGCTGGCAGGATTTTGTCAAGAGAATACGATGGTCATAGCAAACACTCTTTTCCAACAGCCCAAGAGACGACTCCACACATGGACATCACCAGACGGTCAACACAGAAATCAGACTGACTATGTGCTTTGCAGCCAAAGATGGAGAAGCTCTATACAGTTAGTAACAACTTGACCAGGAGCTGACTATGGGTTAGATCATGAGCTTCTTGTTGCAAAATTTAGGCTTAAATTGAAGAAAGTAGGGAAAAGCACTAGGCCACTCAGGTATGACCTAAATCATATCCCTGATGAATATACAGTAGAGATGACAAATAGATTTAAGGAATTAGATCTGATAGATAGAGTGCCTGAAGGACTATGGATGGAGGTTCACAACATTGCACAGGAGACAGCAACTAAAACCATCCCAACGAAAAAATGCAAGAAAGCGAAATGGCTGTCTGAGGAAGCTGTCTGAGGAAGCTGAGGAAAGAAGGGAAGCAAAAGGCAAGGGAGAAAGAGAAAGATACACCCAATTGAATGCAGAATGCCAGAGAATAGCTAGAAGAGATAAGAATGCCTTCTTAAATGAACAGTGCAAAGAAATAGAAGAAAACAATAGAATAGGGAGGACCAGAGATCTCTTCAAGAAAATTGGAGATATGAAGGGAACATTTCATGCAAAGATGGGCAGGATAAAGGACCAAAATGGCCAGGACCTAACAGAGGCAGGAGAGATTAAGAAGAGGTGGCAAGATTACACAGAGGAACTATACAAGAAAGAGCTTAACGTCCCTGATAACCACGATGGGTTGGTCACTGACCTGGAGCCAGACATCCTGGAATGTGAAGTCAAATGGGCCTTAGGAAGTCTGAGCAACAACAAAGCTAGTGGAGGGGACAGTATTCCAGCTGAGCTATTCAAAATCTTAAAAGAAGATGCAGTAAAAGTGCTACACTCAATATGCCAGCAAATTTGGAAAACTCAGCAGTGGCCACAGGATTGGAAAAGGTCAGTTTACATTCCCATCCCAAAGAAGGGCAATGCCAAAGAGTGTTCGAACTACCGCACCATTGCACTCATTGCACATTCTAGCAAAGTGATGCTCAAAATCCTACAAGCTAGGCTCCAGCAGTATGTGGACCGAGAACTACAAGAAGTACAGGCAGGATTTCAAAGAGGGAGAGGAACTAGAGATCAAATTGCCAACATACGCTGGATCGTGGAGAAAGCTAGGGAGTTCCAGAAAAAGATCTACTTCTGCTTCATTGACTATGCTAAAGCCTTTGACTGTGTGGATCACAACCAATTGTGGCACGTTCTTAAAGAGACAGAAGTACCAGACCATCTTATTTGTCTCTTGAGAAACCTGTATGTGGGTCAAGAAGCAACAGTGAGAACTGGGCACGGAACCACTGATTGGTTCAAAATTGAGAAAGGAGTTCGGCAAGGCTGTATACTGTCGCCCTGCCTATTTAACTTATATGCAGAGCACATCATGAGAAAGGTGGGCCTAGATGAATCACCAGTTGCAATTAAGATTGCTGGGAGAAATATCAACAACCTCAGATATGCAGATGATACCACTCTCATGGCAGAAAGTGAAGAGGAACTAAAGAGCCTCTTGATGCGGGTGAAGGAGGAGAGTGCAAATGTTGGCTTGAAACTCAACATTAAGAAAACTAAGATCATGGCATCCGGTCCTCTCACTTCCTGGCAAATAGATGGGGAAGAAATGGAGGTAGTGACAGATGTTATTTTCCTGGGCTCCAAGGCTGCAGACAGGGACTGCAGCCAAGAAATTAAAAGACACTTGCTCCTTGGGAGGAAAGCTATGGCAAATCTAGAAAGCATACTAAAAAGCAGAGTCATCACCCTGCCAACAAAAGCGCATATAGTCAAGGCTATGTTTTTCCCAGTTGCAATGTACTGATGTGAAAGCTGGACTATAAGGAAGGCTGAGCGCCAAAGGGTTGAGGCCTTTGAATTGTGGTGCTGGAGGAGACTCCTGCGAGCCCCTTGGACCGCAAGGCGATCAAACCGGTCAGTCCTAGAGGAGATCAACCCTGACTGCTCTTTAGAAGGCCAGATGCTGAAAATGAAACTCAAGTACTCTGGCCACCTAATGAGAAGGAAGGACTCCCTGGAGAAGAGCCCGATGCTGGGAACAATAGATGGCAAAAGAAGAAGGGGACGGCAGAGGATGAGGTGGCTGGATGGAGTCACTGAGGCAGTCAGTGTGATCTTAAGTGGACTGTGGGGGATGGTGGAGGGCAGGAAGGCCTGGAGGAATGTTGTCCATGGGGTCGCAATGGGTCGGACATGACTTCGCGACTAACAACATTCCTGTTAGAAACATATTTTTCTATTTTGGACCCAAGTTATGAGAGTTTCTGGGTATCCTAAGAAAGGCTTCTCTACCTGCTCAGCCACTCAAATCCTCTCTGCTCATAGTGGCAGATTTCCCACTAATTAGTATTCCACCCCCACAACAAATAATATAGAAACTGAGCGAGCCAGAAGGGGCCTCCCATGCCATCTAGCCTGAGCCCCAGCTAACCAGCTTGTTCCTCTATAGCGCAGGCACTGGAATCATAGAGGAGTTGGAAGGGGCCATGAAGGCCATCTGGTCCACCCCCTGCGCTTGCAGGACACTAACTCACACCATCCCACTCAGAGGGCTGTCCAGGTTCTTTCTGAATGTCTCCAGTGTGGGAAGTTTCTGGCCCTCTAGATGTTTTGACTCCAGGCATCCCTTACCTGCTGATGGGAGCTCTGGACCAAAATACCTGGTGGCCCCAGGTTGCTCACCTCTGTTCCAGAGGCTGTCTTCGTGGGGTTAGAGGAGGAGGAGTGGCAGCAAGCGATCAATCAGAGAGCAGGATGCACTGCTGGCCTGCCTAACAAGGCTGTTGTGGCACAAAGAGCTGCTGCAGTGGCTTCTAAAAGCAATGAGGCAGCCATGCTCACCAGGGTCATTCGTCCAGGCCTCTATCGGACTGCCACTATTACTCACCTACGGGTGGGGCTACTGCTGAGGCTGGCTGAGACGCAGGGTCCACAGGAGGCAGTTCTGTGCTAGCCTGGCCTTTGCCCAGTTCCCCCTGGGGTACCAGCTTGGTGGGAGGCACAGAACTGGAGGCAGGGCCCGTCACGTTCCCAACTGCAGCGTCCGGGACCTGGAGCGTTAAAACATGCAAAAAGTGCAGAAACAGGACAGTGAGATGACAGGTCTGACCCTGAATGGCCCAAATCTATCAGCCAAATAACAAAAAGGCCCCAGATCCTTCTGCTCAAAATGCTCTCAATGCGCGCAAAGATCCCAGCTAACGGAAGCAGATGTTTCCAACAGCCCTCCTTCTCAAGTCCTGTTCCAGGCTGCTGGGAGCATTCCTCTAAGGCAGGAAAGATACACTACACTCCCATGCTGAAGGCCAGCTCGTGGATTTCGAATGGCAGAGGCCGGAAGATGTGCCTCCAGGCCGCCCGGAGGACAAGCAGTCCAGTGAATGCAAGTCTTAATATGGTGCTGGTGCTTGCCAAACCTCTTGCTCTTTGGGGTTGGTGCAAAGGATTTGCGCCAAGGCCGGGCTGATGCCCAGTTCTCACCTGCGGCTGTGCCAGCACCGGCCTCGATGGCGAGCGGGCGCTTGGCGGCTGGGCTCACCTGGGGTGTGGCCAGCAGCAGCTGCTCTTCCAGCTGGGGCTGGATGGCTCCCACGGTGGCCTGGCTGAGGGTGGTGACTCGGCTGGCCTGTCCCCGCAAGGTCACTGTGATGGTGGTTGGGGCCTTTAAGCCTGGCGGAGAGGAAAGAGAAGTCACACGCACACCCTGGGTTGCCCTGGAACACGCATTCTGTCGCAGCCAGCAGATGTCCTTGCCCAGGAAGAGCCCTCAAGGCGGGACTCTGGCCCAGATGTGTGTGCGAAGGCACGGATTCAGGCAGGCCCCTGCCAATGCGCCTCATCATGCGCCAACCTCTCCTCAGTGAGGCTGTTGAGCAGGGAGGCCAACTCTCGTCACCTCGTGCCGTCACTGCTGAATGTGCCAGTGCAAGCTTCCCAGTGGAGAAGTGCCCCCTGCCCCCCCCCGTGTGTGCCACAATGTGGCCTGTGCCTGGGGGTGGGGGTGCGGGTGGGGGTGCTCTCGGATTGCCTCGTTCTCCCACGGCCACTGGCAACATGACCTCTGCACACCCGCGGGGCCTGTCCGAGGAGGCGAGACGAGCTCCCCGGAGCGCGGCCTGCGCCTCCCGCCCCCACAGCCGGGCTCCTACCTGCCCCCTGGCCGGAGATATGAGCCAAGCCGGGAAGGCTGCTCGCCAGCTTTGCCAGTCCCCCGTTTGTGAGCAGCTGGTGAATGGCGGAGGGCTTGGTGCCAGCCGCGGCGCCAAGCGAGGACAAGGATGTGGCCACCGGGATTGTACGGACGATGGTGCCTGCACTGGTGGTGATGAGAGGCGCTGGGGTCTTCAAGGCTGAGCTCTGCACCGTGGGAAAGAGGAACGGGTTGCAACGACAAGCCAAGGACACCCTTGCTCGGCGTGAGGGCTGGCGCATTTCCTTCCATCCTATTAAGACTGCCGAGCATCGCAAGCAAGGTTACAGTTGCCCAGCTGAGCCCCTCCAACAACTGGAGGGCAGGAGGGCTCTGTGCAGACACCGAGCAGAAGACGCAGAAAAAGTCACTGCACGGAGTGAGGAGAAGACAGCCCTCCGGAGGGCCTGCTCTTCAGATGGCCCAGCTTTGAAATCCCCCAGCCAACACCTCCTCTCCAACTTCATAGACTGTTTTCCAGCTGGTCAAATTTGCATGGCCAGCCTCTAAAGGTGCCCCTTTAGTTTTCTGACTGTTCCATCCTTGTGGCCAGCCCACTGAGGTTTCCAAGGGGAGCCAGGAACCAGCCACGGGGAGGCAGCTGTGGCTTGCACAGAGCACCGACCCGCTTCCCCGGCTGCTCCTTGCCAGGCACATACATGGTCTGCTACAACCTGGGCCTCCGTGCTGGGTGCAGGCTCTATTTCCCCCTCGCTGCAGGTCAGGATCCGCAGAACACGAGCCGCGCTGCCTACCTGCACCAAAGGCCCTGTGGGAGCAACGCTTACTGGAAGAGCTGCCGGCTTGCTGCCGATGTCCTGCAGGCTGAAGCTCAAGCCTTGCAACAGGCTGCTCGCCGAGGCCGTTCCTAAAGAGAAGCAGAGAGAGGGAGCCCTTGCTTTGCCTCTGTCGGGAAGCAGGACTGACTGCCGCCTTAAGTGATCACTTCAAGAGCAGCTTTGGACTGACAATCCTGGCCGGCCAGCCATCAGGACCACAAGCTGAAGCCTTGTGAAGCGATCCAAAAAGGCAAGAGCTCCTAAGAGGGCAGACGTGCCTGAGGCCAAGGACCACGAGCAGTGTGCCAAAGCTAAGCGCCTCCCGGGACCATGCAGTCCCATCGATGCCAAGCCCCGGCTCGACTCCACGCACCATCCCCTCCGCTATGGAGAAGGGATCCGATGGGACTCCAGTACTGACACACCAAGTCCTCCAGCTCCCTCCTTCTCGGAGAGCGAGCTCCAGGACCCTCATGCCACTACCAGAGGGCACACCATCAGCTGCCTCAGAACTGAGGTGGGCCACCTCAGCGCCAGCGATCCTGTGTGAAGACATACGCATGAGCCCAGTCACCACAGATACTGGCCACGTTTGCTGCTCTTGGACCAGGGCCGAAGGGCAGACTGGCCACCAGCCCCCCACCCAGGAGGGAACAGGACTCTTGGGACCTCTGCTGGGAACACTGGGTGGCCTAGGTCTCCTGATGCCAGGAGGGACCCTACCGAGCCCAGCCCACTCTGGCCAAGACCGCACACGCTGGGAGACGCAGCAACACCGTGAGTGAGGTCCTGCTGAGAGTCTGTGCTTGGCCCAGAGTCCCCGAGAGACCTTTAGGGCTTCATGGAGACGAGAAGCCAGGTCGCTGGAGTCCCCAGCCCAACACTCCAGCCACTGTGTCACACCAGCTCTCCCTCCCTGTCCCTCCGTCCCTGCTGGCCACCCTGGAAGCACGGCATGCTGAGCTTTTGTAGGAGAAGCACCTCGCGTCTGACCCCTTCCCGTGGGGCACCCGATCAGCAGTTACCTTGGGGCGTGTTGACAGGCGGCGCCTGTGCCGCGTGTGTTCCACTGGCCGCCAGCCGGTTCTGAAGCGTGTGGAAAGCGCTCGGGCCTGTGCTGCCGGGCACTGCAGCCGACGGAGCGGGGCTGATGGGGGGCGTCTCCGCTGCAGAGCTCGGTCTAGAACAACGTGCACATGCGGGACACGAGCAGGGGCTTTGCCCCAGGGCCCCCGACAGGGCCCCCGACAGGGCCCCCGACAGGGCCCCCGACAGGGCCCACACGCACGCCCGAGCCCGGGCAAGAGGGAACGGCACAGCTGCTCCTGCACCCAGCAAGCCTGCTTCCCCTTGGAGCACACGGGCTGCTGCTGGGCATGCAGCTCTAGACCCGCCTGTCTCTGGCTCGCCCTTTTGGGATCCCCAAGCCGCAGGCGAGCTCAGGCCTGCTTCAGCAACTGGTATGCCGGGGCACGTGCATGTGAAAGCTTTAAGCAAACAAATATGATTGCCCTGCAGGTTTCTGTAGAACCTTCAGGTTTTTTGGGAGGTGGTTTTTAAAACTGCACCGGGGGAAAGGAGGCAACCAACTCACAGAGCCTGGCAGATACTCACTTTGGGGTGGCAAGCAGTCCCGAGGTCTCCTTTGCACCTGCCACAGCCTGTCCCAAAGTCGCAGCAAGAGGCTTCCCTGCAGCAACTGGAAAACGAAAGAAGAGGAATCCATCAGGCTCTCCTCTGGCCGACTTGCATAAGCCCCTCTCTAGCAGCCACGCATCTGAAGGATTGGGTAAAAAGGTTAGGTATCAATCTTTACAAGTCTGCAAGATGACATTGCATGAATGATTTAAGAGACACCATGAGAGTGTGCAACTCAGCAGGCGCATAAGATTAAACAGTGCAACAGATTCTGGTGGGTAAGAGGATTAGCCCAACTCAGCCACAGTCTCCAGAGTGCTGGCAACTCAGTCCTGCGTTCCTGTTTCCATGTTTTGTACCTTTGCTTGCTACCCCAGCCAATCATTCAGAGCAGGACTTGTCTTAATGCATCTGCTGTAGTCAGCACTCTCCTAACCCATTTATAAAATACACAGGAACTGAAATGAGTTAAAATTATGCGTTTATTGCAGTATTTTGGATACAAATGAAAATCTGTCTTGCATATTCCTCCTGTCCATATATCATAAGAGGGAATTCTTGTTTTGTTCAAGTTTACTTCTGTATTTCATTATTTTCTGTGGAAAAAAATAAATTTTGGATAATCAAAGAAAAGGAAACAGACTTTCAAAGCTGAGAAATTTGGTTTCAGTGATTAAATACAGCTTAGTTAATTTGGACACTAAAAAAAACCTACTGTTGAATCAAGCAAGGAAGATTTATGTAAGTATAACATTTTGCAGCTTTGGAAGTCTTCATGACTCAGCGTATGCAGACGGGTTCGTCTAGTCCGCACCCACATGCAGGACTGTTGTTGAAGAGTGGCACTAACAGCTTAGTTTGCCTTCGGCTCCGGCGTCCTCGTGGCTCCGCACAGTGATTGGCTCACCTAGTTCACAATTATCTTGGGTCCTAGCATGAACCACTGGACAGTCTACCAAGAATCTGTGTGGTGCCCTCGTCTGGCACAGAGCGTACCACCACATCCCATTTTTAGTCCCGTCCTTGTAACTCATGATGTGTGCCCCCATTTCGGGAGCTGTGACCATTCCCAGCATCAACGAACCCAGCTGCTGCACCCAAACATGCTGTGCATGTACCCCACCGTGGGTGAACGGACCTTTAAAAGGACACCAACCAACATTCTTGCTTGCGTCACGTGGAGCGTAAGAAAACCATGTATAAGTACATCTAACATAGCAGACCACGAGAACATCACCATTATGGCCGCATCTGGAAACAAGCGGTGCTGAAATGCCTGGAAATTATCTGACAACAACGAGCATCAGAGGCCCAAGAACTGCCTATTCTTCTTGGGAGTTCCAGATCTCGGATGGAAGCTCGCTCGCTCGCTCGCTCTCGCGCTCTCTCGCTCACTCTCGCTCTCTCGCGCTCTCTCGCTCGCTCTCGCTCTCTCGCGCTCTCTCGCTCGCTCCCCCTCTCTCCCCCTCCCCCTCTCTCCCCCTCCCCGCCCCCTGTAAAGTCTCCAGCCTGCTGGCTTTAAGAAAGCCAACATGGGAGCCAAAGCGCACGGAAGTACTGAAGAGGCATATTATGAAAAACTGAGCAAGTCTTAGAAAGCCCCAGGCATGTCCCTTGAAGCCATCTTCTGCCTCCCATCAACTGGATCTGTCTGGGGGATGGCAGCATGAGGAATACAAAATAAGTTTGCAACCTGCTCCCCGCATCATGGCAAGACTAAGAGGCAGCTCTTGAAGTGTCATGTAGCATATGCTGAAGGCTCTCTGGGGGCTCAGTTTCACTCTTTACCCCCTCCCTGAGTGCTGCAACTATGCAGCAGCATCTTCAATGGGGATCCATGAGAGATTCTGTTTTGTGAACGTTTACACCATTTGTTATCCAGTTCTTGCAAGGAACGCCATGTAGCTGAGTTCACAGAACGCCTCTCGGCAACAGAACTGGAATCTAATGTGTTAAGGTTCCCTTTCCAAAGTAGGCCGTACTTCTACGAAAGACAGGAAATGCAAGGCGCGCTATTGAGAAATTTAGAGCTGTACCTAGGAGTCACTCACAAGGCATACCATTCCGTCAGCCTCTGGAACCAAGAGAGCGGTCAAATTGTGGCAGGCCAGTGATGGGGTTTCAGGCCCTAGCTTTGCAGTGCACAGCTAGCAGAAGAAACCCTCGGCCCTCCAGCCTCACCCAAGCCTCATCCCGCTGAAATACAATGCATCGCACGCCAGGCTCTTACATGCCCTGCTTCCTCCTCCTATCTCCTGCCTACCGCCTGGGCTTCACACGCTCGCTCCAGTTCCCAAGACTCACTTTCCGACGGCACGTCCAGCGGTGCTCCGTTCCCCGTGCCGGCAGCTTCCCCGTGGGAGACAATGGTCACCTTGATTTTAGCTCGCTTGGAAGCCTTGCTGCAGTGAGTTGGGCTGGGGGCCTGGTGCC
Source organism: Varanus komodoensis (assembly GCF_004798865.1). NCBI lineage: Eukaryota > Metazoa > Chordata > Lepidosauria > Squamata > Varanidae > Varanus > Varanus komodoensis. The sequence goes on along the minus strand of NW_025336576.1, from coordinate 1,705,357 downwards.
TCTTCAGCTGTAGTCGCAGCTCTTCCTTCTCCCCTGCATCCTGCTGCTGTTCTGAAGAGACTGAAACCAGATGAGAAAGGGCAGCTTACTTGGAATGGAGAGCGCAGCGCGGCTCCCCACCAGAAGAGAGTCAGCACAAACTCGGACATGTGCAGCTTACAGCATGCTGCCCTGAGCAAACCGCGCGGCCTCTCACTTCTCAAGCTCTAGGAGCGCTTCTCCATCCTCAGCACTCCTGCAGTCGCCAGCTAGTCAAGCAGTCACTGCCATGAAAAATACATTCTTCTTCAGTGTCCTTCCAATAGCAGAATTGTGGGGTGTGATTAGGGAGGGAGGGATTCTGTGTGATATGGGGCAATCGGCTCATGCAGGGGACAGGAGCCGGAGAGGCAGTACAGGCTTCGTTGCAAGGGAGACAGACTTCATTTCACAACACAAACGTGGTTTTTAATGTAATTATACTTGTACTTAACTCAGTGTGAATTGCTGAGTGTTGTAGCCAAATCCTAACGATTTCTACTTGGAATGAAGTCTTAGAATTTCAGAATGATCTATGTGTGAGTAAACATGGCCAGGGATCAGCTGTTAAGTCTTTGTCTCCGAATATCCATCACCTCGAAGTATATGAAGCAGAAGCGCTTTTCTTACATTCGTACTGCAAGTTCAGGGTTAGAAACAAAGGCGCAGTGTGTTCTAAAACGACACCCTGAACAGAAGCCTGAGCTCCCTCCCCAGCCAGTCTGAACAGCTTCAGCATCTCATTTCTCAGGGAACCAGTCCAGGGAATTTACAAGAACCAACAGCTTTCACTACGTCCTGCACTGTGCATCAGGGAAAGCCTCATGCTATCAACCTGTGGAAGGAAATGGCATTAGGGCTGCACTGAAATCCATAGAAGTGACCATACGGTAAAACAGCATTTTTAAAAATCACCTGTTGGTGGTAAAAAGTTCTGTAACACTCAATTGTGCTAAAAGGATTTCATTTAGTAAATCTGCAAGCCAAATGAAACCCTTTTTCTATTCTGTAGCTGCTCCAGAGCCCCATTTTGATTCTAACAAATATGTATTTTGGGGGTACAGCAGGGAGAGCGGGGGCCCTCCTTGCTTTTAAACTAAAGCAGCAAAAGGAAAAATTACTTGGTATTGAGAAAACATAGCCTGCATCTACTTAAAAGGCATAACAGAAGATCCACCTTCCAGCGAGAGTACTCAGAAACACATCCTTTAAAAGCCAAGGAACAGAAACAGGAAGGGTTTCACACACGAGCAGCCTGTGCCCAGAAATCTGTGTGTAAACCTGAAGTACGCCCCTCGAAACAATAAGTACGCCCCTCGAAACAATGAGTAAACTACACACAAGCATCCCTGCAAGAGATCCTCCATTACTCTGCTTGTATTAAATCAAACGCCAAGAGAAGCTGGACCGTGTGAGGCTCCGGCAGGCATGCCCCTGCCTCGCTCGGTGTGGGTCTGATAAAGGGTTCTGGAGGCTGGCTTGGTGGCAGCTACAAGCGCACGTTCTCCCTCTTGCGGAAGCAGCCTGTCCAATTCTCTTTTTCCACCTGCCCTTCCCAACACACTTCCTGTGCTGCCCGGTTTTGTGCCTCCTTCTTCCCCCACCCAACCTCTCCTGCTTCCTCAGGGACAACTGCTGAGTGAAATAGCCCTAAATCTTGTAGGAGGCCAGAAGACTCAGGCATTCCTTCCAGCCTCTCGGGAGTCTTTCACGGTTCGAGGCTGGTTCATACATAAAGCCTGGATGACAGAGAAACTACAGTAGAGCACAAGGATTTGGGGGGGGGGGCACTCCATTTCGTGGCAGCCTGTGGCCACTTGGCTTAATGGAACAGAGTTCGAGTGCAGCCTGCCCTGACTTTTAAGGCATCCTGTTGCTTTGCGGGACATGCAGCCTTTCCCATCACTCTGGTAACTGCTGCCGCATGGAGAATGCGAATGCTGTTATGGGACCACGTTTTATGCCGAGACGGGAAGAGCCTGGTTAGCCAGGCTTGTTAATGACGACTGTCAAGCAATGAGTAAAAACATTTCTGTGTCTTCAGGCTGCTGAAGAACATGAGGACGAGGTACGTTCGAGGCCTCCTTGTGGCCGTACAGCACAGCCTTGCTTTCTGTGGTGAACAAGCCACTGTCGGTATCCAGGTGCTGGTACTGCACTCTGCCCGGAAGATTATGGGGTGGCTCTGGGCCAGCCAGTGACTCTCAGCCTAACCTACCTCACGGGACTGCTGTGAGGGGAACATGGAGAGGATCGGGGAAGCTGCAAAAAAGCAGGCTATGAAATAAAAAGTAAAGCAGTAAAAGAGTTGACAATACAGCAAACTTTATTTTCATAGCAGGAGTTAGGAGAGAGGCCTCTTACGCTCCCCTAACTCTCGAAGTCTTTTTGAGTGTCGTTCATGCTCATTTTGCTCAGTGGTGTGAACCCTCCTGCCGTGACGGGGCCGAACGTGTCTCCCCACCACTGGCAACTGCTGCAGCTCCTGCTCACTCCAACAGAACTGTCAGGGCGGCTGGTTCCAAAGCCAGCACCTCAAAGTGCACGCGGAGGAAGCAAGCTTCTCCCTCACACACTGGCCCACGGCATCCACCCGGCAGCCGCACCTGGCCATATGGGCACGACCGGGACTGAGCTCTGGCGCACCGGGGAGCCTGCCCTGTGGGGCCACGGACAGGGATGCCACAGGCTGGGCATGGCCTGCCCCCGGTGTCCAGACTTGCTGCTTCGTGGCAGAGCTGCCCCTGGAAGGACAGGTGACGGACAGTCGTGCTGCTGCGCCCAGGACTCCCAGCCGACGGGCAAGCACTGCGAGCCGCTAGTGGCCCGTGGCCGCAGGAACGGGCGTGGGGAGCGAGTGGGAAGGGCGGGGGGCCGCGCAACAGGCCCTGTGCCTGCCACTGATGGGTAGGAAAAGCTGCTCAGAAGCGTGCACTGGACCCTCTACGTGCCAGGGAAGGAGTGCCAAAAGTGTGTGTGTGGGCGGGGGGCGGGGGGGCTCACGTGCCGCACGTGCATGTCCAGCAGCAGCTGCTCTCGGTTGCAGCTGCAGCAGTGCAAGAGGTGGAGGGAGGGGATGATGCAGGCAGAGAGGTGGCAGAGGCAGCAAGTGAGGAGATACTCACCCAAGAGACATGAAGCGGTGCCAGGAGGAAGAGATTTCCTCACCAGCATGTTTTGTTTCAGAAAGGCGGCAAACTGAGCTGAAATGAATCAGAGAGAATTACAGCATCGCAGCTCACGCTTGGGGGGGGGCAGGTGCCCTCCTACCCACCAGGACCAGAGAAATTCTGCACCGGGCTGGCAAGCAGATTCGGCGGGGATCTGTCGCTCGCCTGGCCGCAGGGTGTCGCCGCCCCCCCACCCCATACCCCACGCCCCGGCCAGAAACACGGAGTCATCTGCAAGGGTGATGGCTGCGCGACAGCCGTCATAGGATGGCACATGCAGGCTCCCGAGCTCGTTCAGGCAGACTCAAGGCGGTCACACTGGAGCAGAGTCACCAACACAAGGATTTTCCGTCAGCGTGGGAAACGGCGAGCGAACCGCGAGATGCTTGGAACAAACACATGCGACGCACGAGCCAGCCAGGAGCCGTGCCTGCCTGCCTGCCCGCCTTCGTTTGGGATTAACGCAGCATCTGCTCCACAGCCCTCGGGAAACTGGGCCTCGCAGGACTGAGCCGGCTGGCTTGGTGAAGCCCTGCTTCACGTGCTTCGCTGCCTGAGAGAGGCCTCCCGCCACAGGGAAGGGCGGGCGCACGGCCGCATGGGCACCCGCGTTCTACGTCCCCTGCACACGACTGCTGGGACCGGCACGCGCCATTTCAGAACAACGAAGGCGGAGCCGAATGGGGGGGGCAGTGCACACAGCCGCGCTCCTCAAGGTGTGGTGGTGCCCCTGCAACTGGGGCCTCTGCCCGAGCCTCAGGCTGGTTCTGGCACGTGCACCGGATCCTCCAACCCTTGGTCTCCACGTGAGGCCGGGGGCAGGGCATGGGAACACTCCAAGCATTTGCCTCCGCGGCCTCATGCAGCGGAGCACGCAGACTGGGCGCTCCGAGAAAAGCCAGCCACTGGCCAAGCCGTGCCGGCAGCTCCCGGCTCTGCTGTGCCCTCCGGTGCCTGCCCAGGACCTCTGTTGGTCAGGCGGCCACCGTGACAGGGCGACTGCGAGTGGCCCTGCTGAGGACGCGGGCAGCCGCCTTCTGCCCAGCCACGCTGACGGTCGCTCGGCACGGGGCCTCTTGCCTGCTCCAACTGGCAACCGCTTCCCAGAGGCGCAGAAGACCTGCCCAGCCCCATGGCCCTGAGCCTGAGCCTGAGCCTGGGACCGCCCAGGCAGCACTCCCTGCCACGCCCGGGCCTCCTGCCTTTCCCCTCGGTTCGAGCTCCCCCATTTCCACCAAGAGCCCCCCCCCGGCACTCGTGCACTGGCCTTCTCAGTGCACGTCCCTCCCTGGGGAGGCCATGAAGGGCCAAGCTGTCGGAGCTGCTGTGGCAGGGCGAGCGTGGCCACGGCTGGCCTGTGGCCGAGGCCGATGGTCACAGCAGCCCATCCCAGGCAGGGAAGCCCAGTCAGGTCCCCCGAGGCAGGGAGCCAGCTGTCCTGTTCAACTGCAGTGCCCCCCAGGCTGAGGCAAGCAGACCCCCTCCCACAAAGACCACGCCCGGGTCTTTGAGAGCCCCCGTCACGCTGGCAGCACACATCTGGCCTGGCCCAGTCGACACCGGCGGGCAGCAGCTCTCCAGGGCTCCCGGCGGGAGCTTTTCCAGCCCTGCCCGGTGATGCGGGGATCGAGCCCAGGGCTGCCCCACGCACGGCGGGGCTAAGCAGCAGCTGCTCCCCACAATCTGCTGATGAAACGGCACCGGGTGCACCCTTTCCTTCACAGACCGAGCCACAAACCGGTGAATGCCCAGGCAAACTGCCCTGTCCCTCCCGGTGGAGCCTGCTGCCGCTCCAGCACGTCTTCCCACATACGAGTCAGTCCCGCACCGCCGAGGGGAGTGGCGCACGTGACACTCTATGAGAGACGCAAGCATCGGCGAGAGAGTGCGGAGCAAAGCAGAGGCTGCCGAGACACAGGCTCCCCCGCCCGGGGGGCTTCGGTTTCGGTGCCAGTGTGCTCGGTCTCCCACCCCCTCGGCCGGAGGAGTGTGGGGGCAGGGATGCTACTCCGACGGGCTGGAGGGGACGAACGGCGTAAGCAGGAGCTCTGCTCGGGGCACGGCCCCAACGGAAACATGCGTCGGCCAGCTGGCCAGCACCTCGCCGGTGCGGAGCAGAAAGCAAGCAGGGTGGGCTACCTTGGGAGTGCCTCTGGGCCACGGCCACTTCCGATCGCTGCACAGGCCTCTTCAGCGGCTGGGGAGCCCCAGGCTGGCTGGATTTCAGCACTGCGGACACCGCAGCGACTTTGGCCTTGGGACTGGAGGTGGGGCTGCTGGACACGCTGGACAGATCCTGCCCAAAGGAAGGAAAGCCCCCAGCAGGGCGAGACCGCTCAGCACCCTGGAGGCACAGCCTGCCGCCCGCGATGGAAGAAGAGGGCAGACCATGCTCCGCCGTCCCCCCGCAAGCCCCAGCTGCATGACGGGCCCCTTTCCTCCTCTGGAGAGGCCATGCCTGCCTGAGGACAGTGGGGAACACAGCACGAGCCCTGCCAGACCAGCCCCAGCCCAGCCAGCGCTGACAGGACACCCTGCAACCTCCCCTTCCCCCGGGACTGTCCTCACCTCTGACCCAGAGGGCGAGGCGGGGACCTTGGCCGCAGGGGACGTGGGCCGGCTGCTCCGCTCCGGCATGTCAAAGGACAGGTCCTTCCTGGCCAAGTCCCGCGTGGTCTTCTTCTTCTTCTCGGCATCAAGATCCCGCGGGTCGGGGCCCGGGTGGCTGTCTGCCCGGGTGAGTACTCCTGTCAGGAAGTCTGCGATTTCATCCTGCAGAGCAAACCACACACAGCGAGGCTTTTACCCCCGCGCCCCCCCGTGAGCAGCCGAGCTCAGACTCCTTTCCAGAGCAAGCAAGACGACCGCTACTCCTGGCACTTCCGCAAACTCTCCCTCTTGCTTACGATCCCCATTTCCAGCCCAGGAAACCCTCTCCTGCTGAGACCGATCCAGGCCGATGTGCCCCAATTCTGCTAGGAAGCAGCAGAAAAGAGGCACGTGCTTGTGCATGGGGGAAGGGGGTGGCTATTTACCTGTATGCACCTGTCCACCATACTCTGAGTCAGGCCTTCTGACTTCTTTTTGGCTTTGCTTATCCTGTGAAAACAGACAGCCTGTCAAACATGTTCATCCCTCTTCCTCCTCCTTCTCGCCCCTTCCATCCCTTCTTGTTTTCTGGATAATTCTCCTTCTGAAAGCTCATAGAGGTGCAAGAAATCAGGACATCTCATGAACCAGCTAGAAGGCCGCCTTTTTTTCTAGGAACCAAGCACCAAGTCCTCCTTATTTAAGTCGGTGGTAACTGACAGGATGCAATGTTTTGTAGGACAGTATCTTGTTCACTACGAATTTCGAGTTCTGATGTTCAAACTGACTTCTGCACCATGTGCCCCTAATTCTCTGGGGTGTTCTCCCTTCCTCACTTTTTCTTCAGAACTGTGATGGACATCAATTAGGAGGCAAAGCTGTGCAAACAGAAGGCTCCTGGCTCAGTCCCCATAAAGCACGCGAGATTAAAGGAATACAGCGACCTGGACCGGTGGGCTGGCTCCAGGAAGGGCAGCTGAGGTGGGGGGGGGGCGCACGTGAAGGGGAACGTGCGCAGTGCTGCACCAAGGCAGCCCCCATCTTCCTTTCCTAATGGAGCCGTTTGAGCCCGGGAACGCTCTTGCCATGCCCAAACATACCTGAGGTTATCATCAGCGCCTCCAACGACCACAAGGCTGTTTTCAGCGCGAAGCTTCTCCCGGAAATCTTCCATGGCTTCACTGTTACACTGGAGGGAGTTCTGGCCGATCACGAAGAGAACTGGAGTCTTCATGTCCAAAAGGGGGTCATCAACATCCTGCCCACCAAAACAACGCATCTGGCTTTGACTTTTCTCAACGTTTTGGAAGGTGCCAAGAGGGTGCACCTTCTCTGCTGTAGCTGGCAGGCGGCACAAGCCTGTCTTTAGATGGGGATGTCCATTTTTAGCAGCGCCCGCTGCAACGTGCGCCTAGTCTGCGGCTGGCTCTTTTATTATTTGCAGAGGGTCAATACCCACAATTGCAACTGGAAGCAGAAGCCTGGCCAGCAGAACATCCGCCCCTCTATGCCACGGCAAGGCCAGCTTCTTAGCGCACCGTCCTCATCTGCTCTCACTCATTGCTCCTTACCCCTCTGGGACCGTCCACGGTTAAGAGAGGAAATCCAAGGCAGACCACTGCAGTGACGTCCTCCATCACGGAAACCTAGAAAGGGACAGAGGAGGCCTGCTTTCCGAAACTGCACGCCAGCGTGGCTCAAGGGCAGCACTGCAGATCCAGGCCTGAGAGCGGCAACTGGAGTAGCCTTGATTCTATTTTACTTGTTTTTGTTATTTCCGTGTACCAGAGAGTACCTTTTCTGAGGAAGGAATCCACTGGAACCAAGATGAAGAGCAGGGATTGCTTTAAGCCTCAATTCCCAGCTTAGATGAGGGCCACCCAATCTGGCACCAGAACTTCACTGTTGTCCTCCAGGAAGTGCAAGCATCATATTCTTTCCATGTGCATTCTTTTTATTTGTTCCCTCAATCCCTCAGAAATGTCTGAACATTGGGAATTGTCTCCTAATGGACCAATTCCCTCATGCATACGTTCTGAACTATTAAAAATGCACATTTCTTCATGAACAGAAAAATGATCCAAAAGCAGCTGCTTCTTACTTAATACAGTGGGACCTTGGCTCACGAACTTAATCCGTTTCAGGACTCTGGTCGAGACCCAAATTGGTCATGAGCCAAGTTAAAATTCCCCATAAGGTTCAATGTAAATAAGGTTAATCCATTCTGTAACTATTTTTTTAATCAGAAAAATGGGAAGCAAAGTGACAACAACAAAGATCGCAGCCATCTCCCCACCACCACCCCAAGCACAAGTGCGGCCATCTCCTCACACCCGTCATCCCTGCACCTGCCTGTCATCCTGGCACGTTCGGGGGGGGGGGCGGGACAGGCGCGAGCGTGGGCACGCTGGGAGGGAGATGGGTGCGATTGTGCTGGGCGGGAGAGACGGCCACGATCACAGTTGTGCTCGTGCAGGAAAGACGGGCACGATCTCGGGCACCACTCAATGCGGAGTTCATGACCTAAATCCATTTTTTAATGAAATTTTTGTTTGCAACCCGTTTTGGTCATGAACTGAGGCGTTTGTGAGCCGAGGTACCACTGTATTGTATTACAAAAGCATCAATGTCACCAGAAAACCTCAGAGTAAAAGAAACGATCAAGCATTTTGTTAGCAATTTACAGATTTTTTAATCTGCCCTGTCTTTGACAATGCAAAACATTAATTGCTTCCACTGTGAAACTGTGAACTGCACACAGCAAAGTTGCCCAAGTCATGCTCCCCCTGACCAGGAACTTCAGCCCAGTCCCAGAAGCTGCTCTCCAGATCATCCTGGCTCCCACATCAGGATCTTTGTCTTCCAAGAGGTGGGCAAAGCCAGAGAGTGAGCTGCAATTAAGACCGTGTAGTACAGGGGTGGGCAACCCAGCACATGCAGCCCTTGGGGCCTTCCCTGCAGCCTGCAGGTGCCCCCCTCACGCCCCTGCCGGTGCCTGCGGTACCTTTTGACCTCCGTCTGGAACCTTAAAAAGAGACATTCTGTTGCTCTAGCCTACTGAACATGATGGTTTTCCCCTCAAAAGTAGCATTATTGTGGGAAACGGTACAGTACAGAAGATGAGCGCTATTTTTGATGGTCTAGCCCATTGCCCTCCATAGTTTTGCTCTCCAGAAAACTTGGGAAGCCGTGAAAATGAGCTGTCAAGGCAAGGCTGTGCCTTACTTACATGGCAGGCCACCAAGGCTCCTGTGTTCCAGCCAATCAGGATTACTGGCTTGTGGGAGAAATGGTTGTGGATCTGGGCGAGAAAGAAAAGGCAGGCATTTGCAGCCCATCGGTTATAAGCCCGGGACCACCATGAGCCATGCAAGCCCAGCCGAAGGGAACGGATTGGGGTTTGCAGGCCAAAGGGAAGCTCACCTGCACTCGGGCTGAGCGTCCCAGTGAGCAATCTAGCCATACCTCGAGTACCTTGCCTCTCACGGCCCCAATCATGTGTTCCAGGCACTGTAACACTCCAACTCCACTGCCGTTATTCATTAAATGGGGAGCCACCGGAATCACCTGGGAGAGAAATGGAAGAGAAGCCCAGTGGACTCAACGATGGTCGCTCTACCAGGGCCCAGTGTATACGGACCCTGGCAGTCCCAGCTGAGCATTTCACCTGGGAGCACTAACACAAGGAGCCAGGGCTCTGTGGCCTGGAAATTTCGCATCTTAGACAACTGCCACTTATACCACCTCACATGCTGCTCCTTTCCAGGGTCTCGGGCTTCCTTGCCACACCCCCCTCTACCTCCAGCCTTATGCTCAATATAAGCTCCTCCTGCACACGGACTCCGGAAGCTGAGACTCACCAAGCTGCCCAGGGCCCTGCGTAACTCTTCTGTCATGCGTCCCTGGCCTCTGCCTGTACAAATGGTCGTTCCGCACTTGCGCTCAGTCAAGCCAAACCCAAGAAGGGAACAGGATGGAGGAGGCGGCGGCCAGTGGCCACTAGTCTGGCTGGCTAGGCGCTCCCTCAGAAGCCTGGGCTGGAGAGTCTTGCACCCATCCTGCTGGAGGGATCCTGTGGGCAGCTGGTTTGCCACTCTGAACAGAGCGCTGGAGGGATGGACCTGGGCCTTTGTATGCTCCAACAGAGCCCCAAGCAGATTCCTGTGATTCTGCTAAGGGCAGAGCCAGTGCATGTGCTGGGACTGAGAAGAGCCACCCGCAGAAGAGAGCTCAGCAGTGCAGTCACACAAACCTTTCCCAAGCAAGAGAGCTGGGACTGCCAGAACCGGTGCCGGCGACAAGCGGGGAATGCGGAGCTGGAGGGCCCAGAAGATGCCAGCAGGATAAGTGGCGAGCCGGGCAACTTACCCTTGAAAGGGAAAGAAACACATGTGGACAAAATATTGAGCACGAACCAGCTCTTCTTTCCTTTTACAGGCAAGGCATAGACCAGGTACGAAACGAACCCCCAAGTCTCTGCTCCTCCAGAGAGTCACCATGCGCTTACCGGTTTGTTATGTGAAAGGACACCGACGGCTGGATCCCACGGCCTCTTCAGCAGGAGGGAAAGAGCCTCAGCACCTGCTGCTCCCGTCCTTGTTGTGGACGACAACAACATCCGATCGATCAGGCTGGGAATCTGAAATCCGGTGACAAATACATTATGGGACTTCCTAACTCATTTGTCTGCTCTGCACAGCGCTGCCATCAATGTCTCTTGTCCTCCAGTCGTATTTGCACATGGTTTGTATGCACTGCTCGTTACAACTACAGAAAGAGATGCCTCCTTGGGCTCAAGTGGAAGAGCCCATCTCCACCGATGCCTGCTGGGCAGAAGAGGACACTGTTTCCTTAGCGTTCAGGCAATGCACCTGTACTTATCAACTGAAGCATAACCTAAACTGCAGCACGGCTCAACGTGCCGCATCAGCCTACAGGGAAGGCAGTGTCGCTTTCTGCCATGCCGTCAAAGAGGAGATGCTTTCCCTCACAGAAGCAGCACGGCAAGGAGAGCCGCAAGGAAGCAAACCAAAACGCGCGTCTGCTCATCACCTTTCCCTTGAGAGTCTGCAAAGCATCCAGGTAGGCGGCCAGCATCGGCAAGCTGAGGGTCTCCACCAGAGTCGAGTGCAGCCACTGGATCAGCCTGGCGTCCCAGCTGATGCTGGCCAAAGCCTGACGGACCCGTCGAGCACATTTGTCCACCGCTATCCTTCTGAGCACCGGCTCATTGCAAGCCTGAAGAAAAACAAAGGAGACAAGCTCAAGGTGAAGAAGGCTGCACAGCAACGTGAGCCAGAGCTTGGAGCTCCAGAAGCCAGTTCTCAGATGTAGATGCTGAAGGCTTGGAACTTGGCTTGGGCCAAGGGAAGAATGAGGCACGGATGTGATTAAAAGTCTGGGCACACTCTGTTAGCACGCCTAGGAGCCCTGAAGTCAGCTAACGCAGGCTGAAGGAGAGAGGGCACGAGGAAGTCCTCACCCCTTCGTTGGCTAATCGAGCCAGTCTGTCAGACTGCAGGGCTTTGAGGATTTTATTGAACAGCTTGTTCTGGGCAACCGTCCAGCCAGACCTGCAAAGGAAAACAAAGAGAGCGGTTCAGTTTCCAAACAGCTGGAAGTACAGCTGGAGGAGCCCAGGCATGCCAGGCTCCCAAGGGTGGCACAGGTCAGAGGTGATGGACCGTCACTGTTTCTGCTTGTGGGAAGGTGGCCCAGTAAGCTTTGGGTTCACAAAGCTTGAGAACAAACTACTGCTCTGCTACCACAGCTTGAGCAAAGCAAACTCCCCAAGTTCTGACATGGAGAAATGTGTTCTCTAAGCACAGAAGCCCCACGTGTCTTCCTCTGGTGTATGAAAAGGAGGAGGAGGGCACATGTGCGTGCCAGACTCGCCAAGGTTTTTTCCTGCTGTGGGAAACAGCGGTCTCTCGTAATGCCTGAACCAGGCCTCGCCATCTGAGAGGGCTGATTGAATTGGGAGTTCTGCACTGAGCGGGGCGATGGGCCCTCTGGCCCCTTCCAACTCTACCGCTCCATGATTCCGTGCTTGCCCGCCATCCACTGTGATTCACCTATTTTGCTACATGTACACATACAAAACATGGGACAGGGAAAGTGGTGGCCCTGTGTGTGAGCCTTTGCTGATGGGAGAAGCCCCATCCTTCGAGAAGGGACTGACAGACGGACATGCCAGATAGATCATTCTTGTCCTTGCCTGGCTACCCTCAACAACCTTTATGCCATTTGCTCTATGGAGAGCTGGGGGGGTTGCTCAGTGCAGAAGCTCCATTACCAGAATCGGCGCCCTGCAATTCCATATCATAAGCTACACACAACTGAGCACAAGGGCAAGTCAGCAGAGCGCCAAGAGCAGACAGGAAGCACCAAGTTCCTAACTTGTGGTGGGAAATGTTTATAGTATACTGAATGGGAAAACATTACAACTTCATTTACATCATATAACTTTGAAAATGTGGCTCTGGATGTGTCTGTATACTTCATTGTGGAAGAACCATTACTATAGAATGGGACTTGGAATCCTTCATCATTTTAAACAATGTATTTTTGTAACCACAAAGCACATAAACATGCGCTTAAAGAATTGAATGTACAAGCAGTTAGGTTTTTCACCCTTCAGTACACCGTTTTTTGCTCTGTAGCACACAGTCATGCTCATTTTCAGGCCTTGCAAGCTCAGCGAGCATCCTGCAGTAAACAACCAAAATTCTAGACTCCTGCGTTCTACCAGATGCTTATTTAGTTCTTTGTCGATTCAAATTAATCTCTTCCAAATAAAAACAAGATTTTGGCACCTCAAAGACCACCACATTAATGGATTAGAGTTCACTTTTATGCTATAATAAAACTATCCATGTTTAAGATGCCACAAGATTCTTTTCTGGTTTGGTTTTCAGCTGCTTCTCTGAATATGATTTACCTAAGTCAGAATTTCCCTAGAAGCAAAAATGACAAAACTGAGGCTGCCATACTTTGAACATGTCATCAGAAGGCAAGACACACTGGAGAAGACCATCATGCTAGAGAGCATCAAAGGTGAAAAAAGGGAAGACCAAATATGAAACAGATTGATTCCATAAAAGAAGTCACAGCCTTGAATGTACAACAGCTAAATAATGATGGAATGAATAGGACATTTGCAGGGCGTTAATTTATACGGTCGTCATATGTCAGAGAAAACTTGGTAACACGTAACAACAACTTGCTTATATCATTAACTACGGTAGGCATATCATACAAATTTTATACAAATTAGTAGTGGTCCCCAAACTTTTGGGTGAGTGGGCACCTGACAGGGTTGGAACAGCTGGTAACAAAACCACAGAATGCAAAGTGGCATGAAAAGGAATTTAACTTGCTGAAGAACATGCAAAATCACACTTCTGAATCCACAGATTTCTGTTCAACCCCTTTTTTTGAGAAGGCAAACGGATGAGGAATCAGGGATAAGATCGAGGAACTGCATAAAAGGCAAAGACTGAGCATAAACTCTAAGTCCTGTAGTCGTCTTCAGAAAGCACAACAAAGGATTAGTTTTGCACTCAACTTCAAAAAATGAAAATTAAATATAATTTGCCTACAAGAAACACATATTAAGAAACAACATAGTAAGCTTTTGGAATGCTTAAAGCTTGGAAAGTTATTTATATCTTCTGCTTCTCAAAAGAAAAGAGGTTTAGCATTATACATCAAGGAAAAATTAGACCCTAAACATATATTAGCTGATGAGGATGGTAGGATTCTGATGGCTGAAATCACACTGAAACTTAGAAAGGTGCTTTTGGCGGCGATTTACGCCCCAAACGACCATCAGGAAATGTTCTACCAAAAGCTACGTGCTTTACCCTCACAATTGGACTACCAGACCGTGTGTGTAATGGGGGACGTTAATGCAACTGTGGACAAGAAAATGGATCATAAGAGTGAGACTAAGGACAGAAACTCCTTCATGGGTCACTGCCTTGTCATGGCGAAGGGCTTGCGTAGCGCAATGAAGCTATGAGCTGTGCCGTGCAGGGCCACCCAAGACGGACCGGTCACAGCAGAGAGCTCTGATAAAACGTGATCCCCTGGAGAAGGAAATGGCAGCCCACTCCAGTACCCTTGCCGTGAAAACCCCTGGGACGGTACCAATAGGCAACAGATATGACGCCGGAAGATGAGCCCCTCAGGTCGGAAGGTGTCCAATGTGCTACTGGGGACGCGCAGAGGGCTAGTACTCGTAGCGCCAGAAAGAAGGAAGCGACTGGGTCAAAGCCGAAGGGACACTCAGTTGCGGATGTATCTGGTGGTGAAAGGAAAGTCCGATGCTGCGAAGAGCTATACTCCACAGGAACCCGGAGTGTAAGATCCATGAATCACGGCAAGCTGGATGTGGTCAAACAAGAGATGACAAGACTGAACACCAAAAAGGGATGTCCTTATCATCATGGGGGAATGGAATGCTAAAGTAGGAAGCCAAAAGATAACCGGAATAACAGGCAAGTTTGGCCTTGGGAATACAAAATGAAGCAGGGCACAGGCTGGTAGAATTCTGTCAAGAGAATACGATGGTCATAGCAAACACTCTTTTCCAACAACCCAAGAGACGACTCTACACACGGACATCACCAGACGGTCAACACAGAAATCAGACTGACTGTGTGCTCTGCAGCCAAAGATGGAGAAGCTCTATGCAGTCAGTAAAAACTAGACCAGGAGCTGACTGTGGCTCAGATCATGAGCTTCTTGTTGCAAAATTTAGGCTTAAATTGAAGAAAGTAGGGAAAAGCACTAGGCCACTCAGGTATGACCTAAATCATATCCCTGATGAATATACAATAGAGGTGACAAATAGATTTAAGGAATTAGATCTGATAGACAGAGTGCCTGAAGAATTGGCTAGAGAAACGGGACTTCGTATAGATTCAAATATTTTTTTAAGTTATCATAAATAGAAAAAATGTGGGGGCTGACCTAGCAGGTCCAATGTTTCTTGATGAATGGTATTGTTTTTAGTTTTTCTTTGTATTAGGGTTATTTTGAATAAAACTTATTATTAAAAAAAGGATTAGTTTTGCAGAAAATAAATTGTTGTTCTCTCAGTATTGTCAAGCACTTGCCTATCCTAAGCAACAACAATCACAGCTCAGCTCAAACACGCACCATGTCAAAAGTAAACAAACCAGTCCGCTGTTGTAAGCAGGTAATTTTCCCCTTTTCCCTTTCTTTTGGCAGACTCAGAACAAAACCACAGTTCTTCTGTCAACACTTCACTGAATACAGAACAGTCTAAATCATGATAGCCTCTGTTTGAGATGGGGCAGAAGCATCTGCCCATGTGAAGAGCTGAACTCAAATGGGAACTTCCCTGCCATCCCACAGAGTTTTTGGATCCAGCCTCAGGTGGCTTCTGCTGCTCACGGCTTGATGGCAGGAATGCCAGACGCTTTGTATTCGGGATGCTCTGTAACCTGGCTGCCTGCTTTTCTTGTCATTTGGCCCAGTTAAGCAGTTCCCCTTGAATTCCCCCTTCCATGCCAGTTTGCTACAGCCTTCCTCCCTTTCTGAGGCGGGCTGGTCCTCATACTCTGCCTGAGAAACTTCCTTAGGTAACCTTGAACCTGCCAAGTCTTCTGTCTCCAATTCTCCTTCAACCCCCTCACCAGAATCGAACAAATATATGTGAGAAGACTGCAACGAGCAAGAAACAGTCCCCTTCTTTACCCGTACCAATGGCAGCACATGCAGTGAGCTTCTGCCACCTCTCCCTTAAGTACTACCTGTTCATATGCTCCTCCCAATCATCAGGTGGAGGAGGCGTATCTGTATCCGTGCGGGCAAAGATGACATGGCGCTCACACTCATTCATCACCGTGCGGGCTTTCTGGTTGTCATATAGTGGTACAGGTGTGGGTGTCACTGTTTCTACATCAATGGGAACATCCGCCTCACTGAAAGCAGAGATTGCAATTTCAAGGAACAGAACATTTTTCCTTCACCCCCGTAAATAACTTCTGACCCCACTCCATTTTTTATGTATTCAAAATACCAAATTAAACAGCAGAGGGGACTCTGAAGAATCTAACAGATCAGAAATTATGCTTCAGAGAAAGGAACAACATAATGCAATCATAGATACATGCATATTTGTTCCTTTGATTTATGCCCCTTTCTGTCCAGCAACTGCACTTTGATAATTTTCCTATAGTAGAAAATGAGGCCATCTCACATGGTGCTGTGTTCTTGATGTCTTTTAGGAGTGACAAAGAGCAGGCGAGTGGGGCGGGCATTGCTGGCATCAGGGTGGGCACTCCATGGTTTGGCATAGCTGTGGTCCAGAAAGACCAGGTCTAGCTCCCTCTCATGAACAGACAGCTGGAAAAGCAGCGACGTCCCCATCCTTCGTGCTGAGGTCTGGAAGTCCCGCTCGTTGCCTCGGTAAGTCATGTCTCAATCACTCACTTTTACTTCTAACACCGCACAACTCTTCCACCTTCACATTCTTGCTTGTTTGTGGAAAGAAAGAGAAAAACAAGTGAACAGCATGAAAAGATCCATTTCTGAACCATGTTTGCTGCGCCCATGCACGCTCCCCCACCAGTTGAAACAGCACTGTGGAAGCCCCATTAGCAAACTTGCCAGCAGCACGGGGCCAACACCCAACTACATTTATGGCTTTTCCACAGATAATCCAGAAGCCAGACTAAGTCCCAACGTAACAAACTATTCAGCTCTGTTGCCACCTTCTCCTCCTTAGTCCGACGGTTTGTCTGTCTGTCTGTCTTTCTTTATAAAATGTGTTTGCCATCCAATTACTTACATCTCTGGACGGCTAACAACATAGGTAATTTGACAACCCACTCTGGCTGCAAGTTAATAAAATGCAGCAATAAAAATCAATATTAAAATATTGATTGAAAAGGTCTTAACCTGGCACCGAAAAACATATAATGACGGCACCAGGCGGACCTCTCTGGGGAGTGCCTTCCATAGTCGGGGCGCCACCGCAGAGAAGGCCCTCCTCCGGGTGCTCTGCCTCCTAATGTCTTTCACAGAGGGTTCCCGGAGGAGGGCTTCTGTTGCCGATCTCAAGGGGTGGGAGGGCAAATAGGAAAAAAGGCGTTCCTTTAGGTATCCTGGTCCCAAGCTGTTTAGGGCTTTATAGGTAATAACCAGCACCTTGAATTGAGCCCGGACTTCGATGGGAAGCCAATGAAGCTGATAGAGGACGGGGGTTATATGAGAATAACGCCCAGTCCCTGACAGCATCCTGGCAGCTCTGTTTTGCACCATCTGAAGTATCTGGACTGTCTTCAAGGGCAGCCCCACGTAAAGCACATTACAGAAATCCAACCAGGAAGTAACCAATGCGTGTGTTGCTGTTGCTAGGCAATCCTCCTCCAGGTAGGGAAGAAGCTGATGGATTAGCCGAAGCTGGAGGAAAGTACTCCTCGCCACCACCGTCACTTGGGCTTCCAAAGACAGCTCCGGGCCAAGGAGCACTCCCAAGCTGCGGACCCTGTCTTTTAGAGGGAGTGCAACCCCGTCCAGGGTAGGGCCCAAGTCACCTACCCAGAAGCTCAAATCACCCACCAAAAGAACCTCCGTCTTATCTGAATTGAGCTTCAGTTTTTTGGCCTTCATCCAGCCCATATCCTCGGCCAGGCACCGGTTCAGCACAGCCACTGCCTCACCTGGAGCAGATGTAAATGAGATGTAGAGCTGGGTGTCGTCAGTCTACTGATGACTCCGCAGCCCAAACCTCCTGATGACCTCTCCCAGCGGTTTCATGCAGATGTTAAATAGCAAGGGGGACAGAATGGAACCCTGCAGCACTCCTTGGCAGAGTTGCCGTGGCGCAGAGCCAAAGTCCCCCAGCACCACCTTCTGGATTCGGCCAACAAGGTAGGAGCAGAACCACTGCCAAGCAGTGCCTCCTACTCCCAATCCCACCAGCCTATCCAGGAGGATACCATGGTCGATGGTATCGAAAGCTGCCGAGAGGTCCAGGAGAACCAACAGGGACTGTTTCTCTCCCTGCACAAGTCATCGTACAGGGCAACCAAGGCAGATTCTGTACCATTCCTGGGTCTGGAGCTGGACTGAAATGGGTCCAGATAATCAGTTTCATCCAAGAGTGCTTGGAGTTGTCCCGCCACCACCCGTTCCAACACCTTGCCCAAAAACGGGATGTTGGCCACCGGTCTATAATTGGCGGCCATCTCTGGATCCAGGGATGCCTTCTTTAGGACAGGCCTGATTACCGCCTCCTTTAAAGGAGCGGGCACCCAGCCGTTCCTCAGAGAGGCGTTAATAACCTCCAGGACCCAGGCACCAATCCCGTGTTTGGCTTTAGTCAGCAACCAGGAAGGGCAAGGGTCGAGTAAACAGGTGGTAGGATGACTTGCCATACATTGATTCCCTGCCATCGCATCCCATCTCTCTGACTCTAACCCTAACCCAAATCAAAGGGCAGCTTCCAACAATACATGGTTAACGTCTAGTTTTCAGGGCCAAGTGGGGCACAAATCCAGGACAGAAAAGATTTGTAACCGGTGAGTAAAACTGCACATGAGACGCAAAGGGCAGATCACTGCAATGTCACACATCACGGCCAGGGGAGAAGGAACAGGCTGCCCATCCGCTTACTCCCCGAAGAATCTCGGCCCTTTTCGATGCCCCAGCGGGGCCAAAGCCGCCGGCGCTCGCTTCGAGCGTCTGACCAGGAACGGCTGCCAGCGCGGTGCAGCAGGGCAGAGCAGGGACTGCGCGGACCGCTCCGGTTCTCCAGCCCGAAGGGTCTGCGCGCGCAGGGCGCGATCGCGGACACACGCACGACCCCGAAGGGGTCGGAAATGCCCCGCCACTGCGGCGCCTCGGGTCACGGGCGGCTGCCCTCCGCTGGCAAGCGAGCTGCGCCTACCTGCTCCGGCGCTCGCGGCGGCCTGCCAGGTAAGGCGCCCGGAGCCCCGCGGGAACAGGCGGGCCTCCAAGCGCCCCGGGCATGAGCAAAGGGTCCGGTCTCGCGGGCGGGAAGCCTTCGAAGCCGGCAACCGGAGGAACCGCCGCGCCCCCGCCGGGAAGGAAGGAAAGACGACGAGCAGCCGCAGCGGGCTGCGTCCCCGCCCCGGAACTTCTCGGCGCCAGGTGCGTCCGCGGCCCCCGCGCATGCGCGCCCCTCGCCTCCCACGCGATGCGGACCCCGGATTGGTCGTCGCGCCTCGCGCGGCTGGGGAGGATCTTCCCCACGCGCGCCCTTCCGCCCGCGCGCGCCGATGACGTCACGGGCGCCGCTTTACGTGCCCCGCGCGCGCGGAGGCGGAAGTGGCGCGGCCGGCCGAGATGCGGCGCTTCTCCGCAGCCATGGGCAAGGCCAAGACCGCCGTCCCGGACAGGTGAGCGGCTGGGCCGCGCGGGGCTCGAGCCGAGCCGAGCCGCAGCGCCGCCAGCCCGGCCCTGGCCGGGGCGGCCGCCGCCGGCGCTCGGAGCTCGGACTTTGGGGCGGCAGCCCTCGCGAGGGGAGGGGAGGAGGGGAGGAAGATGTAAGAGCCGCGTTACCTCCGTGTTGTGTGTTCACGGGAGCCCGCCCCGCCCCGCCGGAATGGACAGACGGCGTCTTGGGATGTTGGAAAAGAGGCACGCGGCTTCATCGCAGCTACGTGGCCTGTCCCCCTTTTCAGAGGCAAGATTAGAAAAGAAGGGAGAGGCGCAGTAGGGCAAAACACTTCCGGGAAAAAGTGCAAGAGAAGAAATTATCCATGGCAAAAAGGCTATCACAGTGTAAGCACTAAGAATGCTTTCGGCAGTCAGGGGGTCCTGCATTTGGATGGGAATTGGTGGGGCTTGAGGAAATCGGCAAGGGCATAAACATCCCATTAGATTCCACCCTTAGAAGCACTGTTCTTATGTATCCTCAAATCATGCGTCCTTCTTTGCTGTTCCTTCGTGGTCATGCTTATACAAGAGCAATAAATGATGCCTTCCCCCCCACCCCCAGATGGACAGATTACCTACCCCTTGGGAAAAGAATACCCGGAACTCGCTTTATTGCTTTTAAAGTGCCTCTTAAGAAGGTTGGTAAGCCCCGTGAAAATCATGTTTTCTTATATTGATAGAACGTTGGGGAAAAGCTGGGTACCAGTGATGTAAAATGTCTAGTTGTTATTGTTAGTGAAGAAGTTGTTACTGTTAGCAAAGAGACAAACTATTCATGTTGTAACAGCTTTAGACTTACATGAATCTCAGACAGTAAGCATAATGCTAGTTTTGTATGGCATGTGGGGTGGAACAAAGATTGAGAGAGTCATCTGTATATGAAAGGCTATTTGGGAGAAAAGTGTCATTAGATCTTGATGGGGCTATAGGTATTTAGCCAGGATTATCCCAAGATCTAAAACACCAAGTTAGGAATTTATGAAGCCGTCTTGTAAATAGTTATTTAATTCTTTTAATACACCTTAGCTGAAGTTTCCTGGATGCATTTTTAAAATTTCATAAAAGCCATACACTAAAATCCCATAAAACTCATTCCAAAATGCCAAGAAAGAAAGAAAACAGTTAAAATATCCGTCTTAGATAGGCACCTTGGCATGGTAAAGGTATTTAAGAGTTTCAGAGATGCCAGGAAATCAGACTCAGCAAAAAATTCTATAATGTTGCTTACAGAATTTTTTTAGCATAGAAAAAGATCCAGTAGGTTACAGAACACACTCAAGTAGGATTACACAAATGTAGTAGGGCTCTTCTTGGGTAACTAGCATAGTTTAATTATCTTTCAGAAATTTGAATGGAGGCTTGCCCCAAATGAACGCTTTTCTCCATCAGACCTTCTTGATCAAGTTAGAGAGCAGAAAGAAGAACTTGGCTTAATAATCGACCTAACATACACTACCCGCTATTATGAGCCTGAGGTAACGTCATGTCATCGGACTTTCCTTAAAGGGGTAGATGTTCTTTATGTTTCCACTTGGCAGTGTTCTTAATATGGAATTAGCATCTTGTCCTTTCTGCACTGATGATGATTTGTGCATCGATCGGGGTGTTCAAGGGAGCTCTGAGGAAACGCGTTCAGTTTTTCTGTATGCAGTAGTGGTGAATAGGCTACATGACAGCATGACCCCACAGCCATTGAGGGGAGATTTCTTCCACTGTGCATGTCTTTGGACTTTGGTTCAGTTACCTATCCTTACTGCATGACTGCTAGCTGAAAAGGAGGGTGAGATGAAGATGAGGGTTCCATGCATGGCTGTAAAGGGCAAGTTAGTCTTAGCTATTTTTTCAGGAGGCAGTTGTGGGCATAGCTGGATGCCCTATGTTGCTAAGCCAGTTGTCAGTGGAGCCACTGGAGTATCTCATGATCCAGCTGCTGCCTGCAGGAGCTGGCTTTGGGCTGGTGGGCTGGGCTGGACACGGGATAAAGAGAGAGTGCGTCTCCCCTCTAGACATCGTTGTGGACTCTGGCGGCTGGGCTTGAGTCCTCACTCAGACTAGGCTGGAGATGCCACTGAGGTGGCAGGATGTCTGCATGGAAAGGGATGCAAGTAATCCAGGAGATGCAGGCAGCAAATACCACAACTGGCTTTTGATTTCCTCTGGACTGAAACGTGAGAAGAGTTGAGTAGCCTCATCTGATACCGTTTGTGTTCTGCACGTTTTGCAGGAGCTACCAGACACAGTGCAATACTGCAAGATTTTAACAGTGGGACATGAAGTGCCAGATAATGACACAATATTCAGATTCAAAAGTGCCGTGAAGAAATTCCTTACAGAAAACGAACATAACGGTGAGCAAAATCTGATGACTCAGAATCAGACTTTTTAAAGGTAGCAGAGCAGTTATTCATGTAGTCCTTAATGACACATTCCATACTTCATGGGTTCTTGCTTCATAATATTTTTCTGCAGTGCTTTGATTGGTTGTCTGTCTGTACAATGCCATCCATGTACATGATGGAAGCACATAGGCTCCCTTCCCACGTCTGTCATCTAGCATAAGGATGGGCAAGGACACTCACAAATCTTTGTCAGCATGGGATTGAAATAACAAGCATTTGGGAAATCTGCTTTCTGCCTGCTATGAGCCGAGCCCTTATAAAAACGGCTTAAACTTACTATTTTCCTAGATAAACTTATTGGAGTTCACTGCACACATGGCTTGAACAGAACTGGTTACCTTGTTTGCAGGTAAGTTGACTTGAGGACACTCCTCATCAGTCTGGCTTGATAAGGTTAAATGAACAATTGCCACATGTGGTATTTGCCACATGTTTCCTCTGATGTGGGTAAAGTCAGCAACCCATCCCCAGGGGAAAGGTCTCTGGCTCTGTATGTACAGTGGTACCTTGGCTCACGAACGAAATCTGTTCCAGGATTCTGGTCGAGACCCAAATTGGTTGTGAGCCAAGTTAAAATTCCCCATAAGGTTCAATGTAAATAAGGTTAATCCGTTCTGTAGCTATTTTTTTAATCAGAAAAATGTGAAGCAAAGTGACAAAGAGTAACAAAGATTGCGGCCATCTTCCCCCCCCCCACCTCGAGCATGAGCGCGACCATCTCCCTGCCCCCCCACACACAACCATGATCGTGCCCATCATCCTTGCACACATCCAAGACAGGAGCAAATGGGGTGCGCTGGGGTAGGGAGAATGGGCGCAAACAGGGCGCGCTGGGGGAGGAAGAGGCAGGCACGATCATGCGGCGGGGGGGAGATGGCCAAGATCGCAGTTGCGCTCCTGCAGGAAAGACGGGCGTGATCTCGGCCATCTCCCCACCCGCAGCATGATCCCGGCCATCTCCCCACTCGGGGGGGGGGGGGGGGGAGATGGCCGCGTTCGCGGTCACCACCCAATGTGGAGTTTGCAACCTGAGTGAAAATTTTTATGAATTTTTTGTCCGTGACCTGATTTGGTTGTGAACTGAGGCATTTGTGAGCTGAGGTACCACTGTATTCTGTGAAAATGGATTTCCTGCAGGCATGAGTTCATTGGTTTTCACTGAGTGGCTTGTGATCTAAGACTGAAGTGCAGCTCGGTGGCAAATACACTCTACCCACATTTCAGGCATGTTTTCTCACGAATATTCAGTGTGACTCTACCATCGTTAAGTAAAAATCCTGTGTGCGCTTCCTGAATCCTATAATGCCAAATAAGCAGGCCTAGATTAGGAGAAGTGTTGAGGAGTTAGAACGTCGGCTTTACCATAAGGGTCGTAAGTGCAGAGTAGTAATCCAGGGATATTAGTTTTCTGAGTATTTTCAGGCAATGCATCCTACTTTCTACAAATATTCTAGTGCTGTCTGGTGTTTTGTGGTAGTTCTTTCTATAGCAAAATGTGTTTCTATTGTGGAAGGTACCTCATCGATGTCGAAGGAATGGATCCAAACACGGCAATAGAACGTAAGTGGTGCGCCTTTATTTGCAAAGTTAGAGCATTCACTGCTTTTTCAAAAAACTTCCTATGACTATGAAGGTGGAAGCTGCCCTATTTAGATACTGCCAGAAGAACACAGAGAATCTGCACCAGACTGAACTCCTTCTGAGAGTTCCACGCGTCTTTCCGCCTGTTTTCTTTTTCAAAGAAAGCCAGCACATGCCCAGAATGAACAAGGCTTGGCAATGGAGTGCGAGAGTGGAGCAGGCCTTGTCTCATGCCCCCCTTATGCCAGCTGTGGGCACACGTGCTCTTTCCCAGTGTACCCCACAGGAAGACTCTGATCTGTTTTATCCAGGGCCCCGGCTAGGGCCATTGTGTGTCCACATCATTTTAAGTAAATCTAGAATGCACCCAAACAAACCCAGCATTGCCTTGTATCTGCCCATAGCAAGAGAAAATGGCCTGCCTAAAATTTATCTGAAGCATTTTCATCCTGTTTCTGGGCCAGAAAGCCTTCCAGAGCAGCTTACAAATAATATACTACTCCTGCCTGCGGGCTTACAAGCTAAAAAGCTAAAAAGACATGGTGAACAAGGGAAGGGAATGGAGCAGGAAGAGGGGTGGAAAATTGAGCCTTTCAGCTGGGCCAGCAGAGTGGCCCTGGCTTCCACTAGCCTTCTTCCAGGTAGCATGTGGGTGGGGAAACAGAGCGAGCCAGAAGGGGTCTCCCGGACCATCTAGTCTGACCCCCAGCTCCAGCTGGCTCCGCTCATGACATGCCCGCCATGTGCATGTATAGCCCATCTTTGAACACCCACACCTACAGGGCCCCAACAACCCCTCGTGGAAGCCCATTCCACACCCTCGGGGCCCTGACTGTCAGGAAGTGCTTCGTGGCATCCAAATGGAACCTTGGCTCCCTGAGCTTTGCTCCTTTGGAGCGCATCCTGCCTTCCTCCGCAGGGGAGAACAGGTCTCTGCCCACCTCCGTGCGACATTCCCTCACGTACCTGCATGTCACCAACAGATCCCCTCCGAGTCTCCTCTTCTCCAGGCTGAAGAGACCCAGTTCCCTCAGTCTCGCCTCGTACGGCATCCCCTGCAATCCGGCCACCAACCTTGTGGCCCTACGCTACACTGACTCTAACCTGGCTATATCCTTTCTGTAATGAGGGGCCCAAAACTGAAAACAATACTTCAGTTGCAGGCACACCAGAGTCGTACAGAGTGGTAGTAATACCTCTCTCGATTTAGAAGCCACGCTTCTGGCTATGCAACCAAGGGTGGTGTTGGCCCTCTTGACCACCGCATCACACGGCTGACTCATGTTCAGCCTGCAGTCAACCAGCACCCCGAGGTCCCTTTCACAAGTGCTGCTCTCCAGCCACTTGTCCCCTAACCTGTGCTTATGACACCGATTCCTATGCCCCAAGGGCAAGACCTTGCACTTATCCACATTGAACGCCATCCTGTTGTCTCCTGCCCACTTCCATAGTCTGTCCAGATCCTTTTGGATCTGGAGTACCTGCTCCTCGGTTGTGGCCACTGCCCCAGTTTTAGTGTCGTCTGTGAATTTGATCAGCGGACTGTTCACCCCTTCTTCCATGTCATTGATGAAAAGATTAAACAGGATCGGCCCCAGGACAGAGCCCTGGGGGACCCCCGCTTGTCACTGGCCACCATCCTGATGTTTCCCCACTAATGGTTACCCTCTGCTTTCGGTCAGTCAACCATACCCTAATCCATCGGACAGGGCATTGGTCTATCCCAAAACTCCTCAGTTTCTCCACCAGGATATCATGGGGCACTTTGTCAAAGGCCTTGCTGAAATCCAGGTATACCACATCCACTGCATCCCC
The DNA here is from genome assembly GCF_004798865.1 of Varanus komodoensis. Taxonomy (NCBI): domain Eukaryota; kingdom Metazoa; phylum Chordata; class Lepidosauria; order Squamata; family Varanidae; genus Varanus; species Varanus komodoensis. The sequence continues at coordinate 1,680,348 of NW_025336576.1, read as the reverse complement.
TCCATCCAGCCATCTCAAAACCTTGTCATAGAATTCCACAAGGTTTGTCTGGCAGGACCTGTTTTTGCGGAAGCCGTGTTGTGTGGCTGTCAGCCTCCCTTCCCTATCTAGCATCACTAGATCTCTCTCTCTATTATGAACCTTTCCATTGTTTTTCCTACAATGGATGTAAGGCTAACTGGTCTGTAATTCCCCATGTCCCTTCTACTACCCTTTTTGAAAACTGGGACTACTGACATCACCCTCCAGTCCTCTGAAACTTCACCCGTTCTCCACGAGGCCTTAAAAATGGAGGCCAGCGGGCGTGAGAGAACCCTGCCAACTCTCTAAGTACTCTCGAGTGTAACCCGTCAGGGCCTGGCGCCTTTGTAATGTCCAATGCCCTGAGGAGCCCCTCAACTTCAAGGGGGGGTGACTCTAATCAGTGCCCCTAAGTCCCCAGCCTCATCTAATCTCCTATGCGGATCTCCCCCGTCCTACTTTGGGGAGAACACAGAGGCAAAATAGTCATTTAGCATTTGTGCCTGTTCCCTCATATCAGTCACTGGATCTCCTTCCTGCTTATTAGTGGTCCCACCACTTGTCTCCCCTTACTCTTCCTATTTACATGCTGAAAGAAGCCCTTTTTATTGCTCTTGATATTCTTGGCAAGTCTCAGCTCGTAATCAGCCTTAGCCTTGTGAAGAATCCTTCTGCAACGGGCCTCCTCCTCCCGGTATACCCTTTTGTCTATTTCCACCAGTACCCATTTCCTACGGAGGTTCCTCTTTCCTCTAATCCCTCTAACCACCTCCTTTTGCATCCATGGCGGCACTCTCCTCCGCCTTCCCACCTTACTGACTAGAGGTAGCGTCAAGGCTTGTGCCTCCAAAACCTCCCTTTTGAGTGCTCTCCACCCCTCCTCAACTTGCTTACCTTCCAGTAACCTATCCCAGGAGACTTTCCCCAGTCTGGCCTTCAGTTGGCCAAAGTTGGCCCTCTTGAAGTCCCAGCTTCTTGTGCTTGACCTGCTGCCCGTCCGCAGTCCCGATCTCAAAGCAAAGGATGGAGTGATAACTCGCATCCAGAGCTCCCCTAATTTGTGCTTCATCTATCAGCTCCTCCCTATTGGTCAAGACCAAGTCAAGGATGTTTCCCCCCCTCGTCGCCTCTCGGACCCTCTGTGTGAAAAACCCTCCCTCCATAGCTTCTGGGAAGCGACGTGACCTGGCTGTCACCGCCGAGTGAGTCTCCCAAGTAATATCCGGGAGACTGAAATCTCCCATAATTACTGTGTCTCTCGGGGGAGAGACACAG
>NW_025336576.1:1658250-1678952 GCF_004798865.1 Varanus komodoensis | reverse complement strand
CCCCCCCTCGTCGCCTCTCGGACCCTCTGTGTGAAAAACCCTCCCTCCATAGCTTCTGGGAAGCGACGTGACCTGGCTGTCACCGCCGAGTGAGTCTCCCAAGTAATATCCGGGAGACTGAAATCTCCCATAATTACTGTGTCTCTCCCCCGAGATATCCTTAGAATCTGGCCTGTCAGGACATCATCCAGGGCCTCAAGTTGACCTGGAGGGCGATAACATACCCCCACTGTCAGGTCTCTTTCCCTGTCAAAACCCCTAAGTTTCACCCAGACTGCCTCTGCCGAATCCCCATCTGTGCTGCATCCTGTCTCACTGCATCCTATCCCTTCCCTGACATATAAAGCCACGCCCCCACCTCTCTTTCCCGTCCTGTCCTGTCTAAAAAGGTGATGCCCTTCTATGTTCACATTCCAGTGTTGCCTTTCATCCCACCAAGTTTCTGTGATCCCCACCAGGTCATACCCTCCTATTCCCAGGAGAGCCTCAAGCTCTTTCTGCTTATTACCCATGCTCCTAAGCATTGGTGTACATGCACCTCATCTCCTTCCCACCACTTCCTTTCTTTGGAGTCCCCAGCCTCCTCCTTCCTCCCATCTTCCCTGATACCTGGCCCCTTTCTGTAGGAGTCCTGTCAGTCCCTGCAGTGCCTCTAAAACCCTGCTCCCAGAGCCCTGATCCTCTCCCCACACTTGTCCAGTGCAGACACTTTTCTTGGGGGCCTGAACCCCCCCCCCAGCTCAGTTTAAAGTCTTCGGGACGAAGCTCGCTAGAGCATCTCCAAAGGACCTTTTCCCCTTCCTCATGAGGTGTAACCTGTCCCTTGCCAGAAGTCCATTGGCAAGAAACAGGGTGCCGTGGTCAAGGAACCCGAAGCGTTCCTTCTGGCACCACACCCTAAGCCAGTCGTTCGCCTCGGCGACCCTCCTGTCCCTGCCTGGCCCAAATCCCCAGACCAGTAAGATCGACGAGAAGGCCACTTGGGCCTTTAGGTCCCTGAGTTCCTTCCCCAAGGCCTCGAAGTCCCTGGTGATCCTGACCACCCCCTGCTTGGCCACGTCGTTTGTGCCCACAAGGATTGCCAGAAGTGGCAACTGGCTGTTTCATCCGAGAACCTCCAGGAGCCCCAGAATACCGTTTGGAGTCCAGCAGGCACATGGGTGCAGCATTTTGCATGCTGGGCCATGTAGGCTGGTTTAATTTATGGTGTTTCTGTCCTGCTTCTTCCCTGTAAGGAATCTGAGGCAGTGTGTGTGAGCCTCCTCTCCCCCTTATCCTCACCACCACCTTGAGAACAGCGTTAGGCCAGGAGCGTGTGCTGGCCTGAGCCACTGCTGCTTCCCACACCGTAACTGAAGGAGTGTTTTAGAGGGGGCCTTCCTAGGTTGCCTGGAGCTTGCTGTCAAAGAGAGACAAAGAAACTGTTTTCTTTCACAGTGTTCAACAGGCACAGAGGACATTGTATAGAGAGGAAGAACTATATTGAGGACCTCAGGAGAGGGCTTGGAAGAAGGTAACGGATTTTTTTTTGTATGTTGCAAGCTGGTCTGTTGCCTTTAGCTCAAGAGAGTTCGCTGGAGGAAAGGATCCTGCAGTAATAATTGGCCCCAAGAGTGTGTGTGGTTACAGTACTTATTCTGAAAAATACTAGGGCCCCCAAGTCCAGCCTGTGCAAACAATGCAGCTGGATCTTCACACAGTAGCCTCTCGGCAGGCAAGCCGGAGCTGTGGTGCTCTCCAGCTCACTCCCCAGGTGCCACTGGGGCGGCAAACCTGATGCCTTAGCTGCTCGGTTTGGTTCTTGGGCAGGTGTTGTCCAGGCATGGAGAGACGGGGAGGGGCATTCTCTGGCTTATCATTACACCTCCAAAGAGCTTTAGCACAAAGTCCCTACAAGTGAGAGGCCCAAAGGAGTCTAGCCAGGACTGTGCAGCTCGCTGGCCACAGCCTGCGGTGTCTTTGGCAGGGAGCAGCAGGGAGCAGACATGGAGAGAGGATCCTGCAAAGGGGCTGCCTGGCCAGACGGTCGGGGTACGCCTGCACCCACACGTAACCGGCTCGTGTCCAACTGACGCATGTGAACTGCTGTTCTCAGTCTTGTGCATCCCTCTGAAAGCGGCACTTTCCTTGGATAATGATAATCTCTTGCTTTTTTTTCCTTTTAAAGGAATCATGGCATGCCTGTTCCAAGATGCAGTTGGGTTAAAGGACAGTCTGGTCCCATCCCAAATCCTGGTTTTGAAGCAGCTGAGTACAATTCACAGCACTTGCGGCAGTTCCCACGGGAAGCACCAAGGTTTTGTGTTTTTCCTATCTGCTGCAATCAAGTACATCTAGTGGGAGTCAGAAGGGGCACAATCCAGAGTTCATGGGCGGAGGGTTGGCCCTTGCACACGTTTCCGCCACGGCTGCCTTTGTAAACCACCCGGAGAGCTTCAGCTATGGGCGGGATAGAAATATGTGAGCCGTCCCAAGGCTATGTGGCAAGGGGACGGCATGCAAAAACTTTAAATAAATAAAAGAAAAAATATAATAAATAGTAATGGCAATAGGCATTTGAGTTCCAAAATTTCCTATATTATTTGCATTCTTTTTCTTACAGGCACTTCCCTTCTAAGAGAGGAGGAGGTGGTGGAAACAAGCCACACAGGTAAACTATCAAGCATTCCTGTTTATATCTGAACACACTGCATACCACAGAGAGCGTAATGATCAGATCTCATCCTCAGAATAAATTGTCCAGTCTAATTCTCAGTGTTAGCTTCATTTTGCATCACCTGAGAGCATGTTTCTGAAAGCGCTGTGACGAGCTGGCTGGTGAGAGAAAGAGGGAGCTCTTTGCTGGGGTGGCATGTGTTGCTGAGCCCTGCTTTGGACACTGAGCCTTACCAGGTTCCCTTCAGCAGCGGTGAGGGCAGAGAACATAATGTGAACACATGGGGTGAAGGAGGCAACGTTTTACAGATACGCTTGTGTTGTGGAATCTTGAGTGCCCCAAATGCATGAAACCCTCCCTAAGTCCATACAACGGTTTTCTGGCTCTGCTCTCCTGACCGAGAGCCAGTTATCTCAATTTCTGCAGTGCTGTTGCTGCCACTTTTCTGAATAAAGTAGGCCTCAAGTAAGGAACTTAGCCTCTGCTGAGGAATAGTATCCTGCCAGGGGAAATGCACCCGAGATAAGTAACCTCTCCTAGCATTGTTTCTGCTGTGTGGGGAGTCTTACTGCTCTTTTGCCACAAAGTAAGAGGCTGGCTCCTAAAGACAAGCAGCTGAGTTTCCATTCAGCCTTGTTTGGTAAGGCATGTCCCTGTTCCTAGGCTGAGACTTGCAGGTGCCAGCACTGCTTGTCAGCTTTAATGCTGCTTCCCAGCCATATTGCAGCGGACTCAGTCACTGGAATTTGTGTCATTAACCAGAGCGATTGGAGAAGCACGTCGCAGGGCCCCGATTGTCCTGTGGGTTGCAGGGTTACAGCGCAATTCTGTCATAGCACTTAGAGATAGAGATGTTTTTCTCTTTCTTGTGTCTCTTTTTCAGAAACCTGCATTGTACCAGGAACCCAAATCTCATCACCTGTTACGACAACAGTCAGTCTTACAATCCTCAGCACATCTCTGCAGCCAATGTCCCCCAGCAAAGACCCGGTCACAGAGTCAGTCCCAACCAGGGGTTGTTTTACTCACCTTACCAGCAGCAGTTGCAAGAATACCGAGGACCATATTTTCAAAATCAAAATCGGTATTATCCACGACAGCAAGGGACGTACAAAATAGATAGACGACCCCATCCTTACCCCTAAATGTAACAGGCAAGGAGAACCTGATCTCATACTAATGAAATAGACATCTGACCTTGGCTTGCTCTTTATTCTGTGGATGAGAACCTGCTGGCTGTCTTCTGCAGTCAGTGTGGCCAGCACTCTGTCCTGGGTTGCAAGCAGTGCTACAGCTGTGTGTAATTCCCTTGATCATCATTGTTGTCATCTTCTTTTCTTTCTTTCTGAGTGCCTGGTTACATATAAGATATGGCCGCTATTACCACTAGGAGAAGTCCCACTTCACCTCCTGAAATGTATTTTATTTGCAAATCATCTCTGGGATCTAGAATCTTCCTTGTTTCAGAAGCTGGTTATAGAATTCTATATTTCTATAGAATTATAGAAATTGACCTTAAAATTTGTGTTATGGAATGATTGCCTTCCCCTGCTGTTGTTGAAGATGGAGTGCTACCAAGGCTTCCATAGGGAAGCTGGCTTGAATATTCTTCTGAAATGGATGACTGTCTCATAGATCACTTGCACCCAAATCTGCAACCCAATTTCAGGTTATCGCCTTGCCACTCTTAGGTGATCCTGTTTATCTGGTGGATTGTTTTGGAGCAGTCACTGAACTGATGAAGTTTGTTTCTGGATGCTAGTGAAGCGATGTGAACACAGCCGTCTGTATAGAAGCAATTCCTGCCCTGCAGAGGTAATGGGTCCTGTTTGGGAGTTTCCTTAAAAACAGGTGTGACTCATCTTTGAGATGTGCATAATTATTGTTCTGCCTTCTGCTGTAACAGAGCAGAGCTCACTTAGCTTGGTGCATTGCCCTGCCTATGAGTGTAAAGGTTCTGGGGCTCGCAAAGAAAAAATACGATCCAGGTTAGCTTACAAGAGATGCTCCCATTGGCAAGAATGGATGAGCAGCAAAGCCTGCTGGTCCCAGAAGTCTGAACCAAGTGGCCACGCACCCACCTTCTGTGCCCTCTCTTGCTTATAGGCATGCAAACATTGATGAGCTTTGATGTTACAGGGGTTCCAATGCCTCCACCTTAGGGTGACATCATGCTTAGCCCTATTCACTGGCAAAAGGCTCTTTCTCACTGTAGGCCCTACGTTGGTATTGATGGGCATGGTCATACGGGGCTGAATGATCGAGGCTGTGCTGCAGTTGATGGGAGCAAGGGGAGCCCATGCCGCCATCTGTTTAATGTGGCCTCAGGAAGGAGAGCTTGCCAGCAAGCCTGATAAGCAGGCCCCTGCTCACACTTCAAGCATGTGATACAAGCAGCAGGGAACAAAGGCTTAACTCTCTCTGCATCTGTTTGATGCGGGGTTGTGTATGTGTCGCCTCATACCTGTGTGATACCAGGTGCAGCCTCTGAGACAGAAATGTACTCCTTGGCATTCAGAAGCTAAGATCCAGTGCCTGCCTCTCAGTGTGTCTAGATGGAGAGCTAATTCCACAAGGGAGACGGCCTCATGTGGCTAGTTGGCCTCTTTAACTAATTTTCTACAGTAGAAGAGAAGATGGAACAGGTGTGGGGGGGGGGATGAGGAAGCTATGAATGAAAGATGGCAGCATCTGGACTATCCATAAACTCTTGATTTGACAGTGGTAGGCCTGTTTTTGCTCTGCAGTGCTGTGGATGTCCCTGCAATAAATTTTAAAAATGCATTTTGAAGTGTTTGTATTTGAGCAACTGCTACCCAGAAAATGTTTTTCAGATAGCTTCTACTAATCTCCTTTTGAGAAGAATGGGGGGGGGGCGGTCCTTCACAATAGTTCTTGGTACTATTTCTACAGCTAATTTTACAACCAGGCATCCCAAACATATTTCTCAAGGTTTGGCCCGCCAACCCTGGCTGGCCGTTTGCTCCCGAGCCCAATGGCAAACGCCAGTGCGAGAGTTCGGGCCCCGGTCCCTCGAGGACGGCCTTTCCCCGCAGGCCCCGCCTAGGGCGCCCAGTAATGGCAGGGGTTTGGAAACGGCGTTATTGCGAGAAGGATTTGGGGGGGGGGGGGGCAGAGTAGCCTCCGCCGCGCTAGCCGCGTCGAAGCCGGGCAAGCGACGCAGGGAGCGGCTCCCACCCCGGAAGAAGCTTGCGGCACCGCACTTCCGCCCCTGCTCTTTGTGGCCCGGGAAGGGGCTAGAGAGGCCGGAAGTGGCTGCCTCGGCGCCTCCCGGGAGTGATGCTGGTGCCGCCGCCGCCGCCGCCAGACTGAGGCCCCCGTGCAGGTCAGCGCGGCCGGGAGGTGTTCACGGAGCGGGGAAGAGGGCCGCCCGCCCGCCGGGCGACAGCCCTCCGCCCTCGCCCTCCCCCTGCCCCGAAGGGCTTCCCTCATGGCGGCGGGGCCGTTCCCCTGGGCCGCGCGAGCCGCCCGCCCAGAGCCCCCCTCGCGCTGCCGGCCCTGCGCCTCACTAGGCGGCCCGCCGGCTGGCCGGCCTTCCTCCAGGCGCAGCGAGGCCCGGGCTCCTTCGCGCCGACTCGGGGCGCCCGTCACCGGCCCTCCCTCGTTTCCGCAGGCTCCAGCGAGCTCGGCACGGGCCGCGGCCCTCCACACGCCTGGCCGGCCCCATGCCCGACCACGCGGACGTCAGCCTGCCCCCGGAGCAGCGTGTCCGGGGCTTGATCCAGATGGGAAGCATCGTGGAGGTGAACGAGGAAGTCCCGCCGCGCAGGTACTACCGCTCCGGAGTGGAGATGATCCGGATGGCGGCGATCTATTGCGAGGAAGGCAACATCGAACGGGCCTTCATGCTGTACAACAAGTACATCACGTAAGGAACTCGCGGTGCTCGCCCGCCTGCCCTCGCGGAGCCCCGGTTCCGTGGGCGCTCAAGGTCTCCGGGGCAGCTCCCGGAAACCACCTCGGGACAGCTGTTGTCGCTTGGTCCCGCAGCCCCAGTCTGCAAGCAGAGAAAGGCGGGTGTTGCCTCATCCAGATGAAGCCAGTGGGATCCCAAACCAAAATCTGAGGGTCTGCCCAGCATTTTGACCTTTGCAGAGAGTTTCATCAATTTTGATTCAAAGGCGATGACAAGTGCTCCACCTGCACATAATGAAAGGGACATTGAGTATCTTCATTAGGACTGGTTTGGTTTTTTCCCTTTTTGTTTTACAAGACCTGTGATTCAGGGCTGGAGAGGGGCTATACAGAAAAAAATTGAAACTTTCTAAAATCATGGGCTATTGCTGTCTAAGACTTTGGCTCACATTCAACTTCAGGTTTTTTTAGAAGGCTGTGCATACTTTGGCACAGTTCAGCCTCTGATTTTTTCTTTTTTCTTTTAATGAAAGTTTGTTTACACTATGGTACAGGCATTAGGGAGGTGGTTATCACTAGTGATGTCTCAGACATGGAAAATGGGTAAAATGGGGACATGGGAAGATGTGCATTAAAAACAAACAAAACCACCCTTTCCGTTGGATAGTCTCTGGCTCGTCTCCAGTACCCCATGCTTGACGGAGATGGTGCAGTGTGGTGCTTCCTAGCTGCAGGGCTTTTGGATGAGAGGAACTATCGAGAGGCGTTTCACTCTGGCTTCAGAGCTGGCTATGGGATGGAGGCTTCCTTGGTCGCCTTAGTGGATGATCTAGACTGGGAACTGGACTGAGGAGGAGTGTTTCTCCATTGGGTCTGTTGGACCTTTCAGTGGTGCCTGATAACGTCAGCCATGGTACCTTTCCGAGGCATTCTGGCTTGGGAAGCAATGGCTTTTGTTCTTGGAGGGGAATTTCAGAAGGTGGTAGTGTGGGATACCTGTTCAGTGCTGTGACCATTGGTTTGGGCTGTCTCTCGGGGCTCCATTTTATCTCGCATGCTGTTTTGTATCTTTGTGAAACTGCTGGGGTTAGGATTGGGTTTGGGGGCTCAGCACCTCCAACATTCTAGCAACGCCTCTTTCCATGTAAGTGCAGAGAAGCTGTTTTAGTTCTAAACTGATGCTCGGTGTTAGCAATTGGCTGGATAAGTCAAAGCTTAATCCAGACAAAATAGAGGTGCCGCTGTATAATCACAGGCAGGTCAGGAGATAGGGGTTCAGCCTGTGTTGGATGAGGTACTCGGGCTCAGAGCCTGGCTGTACACCTGAGTTCACCCCTGAACCTGAATGCTCAGCTTTCAGCACGATTGTTTGCACATCTGAGGCACATGCACGGCTCCACCTGTTGCTGGAGAGCAGGCCATCATCCACCATGTCTTAGTCATGTTCTCACTGGATTACCGTAACATGCTCTGTGCTCATCCGCCTTTGGGAACTGTTCTGAATCACCCTAGTACAGCAGGCTGTGGCCACAGTGCTAGCCAGGGCTAACGTCACTGGCATGTTGTTGTTGCCGGTCATGAAGTCGGGTCCGACCCATCGCGACCCCATGGACAGCACTCCTCCCCCAGAGTTCACTCAAGCTCACACCCACTGCCCCAGTGACTCCATCCAGCCACCTCATCCTCTGCCGTCCCCTCCTCCTTTTGCCATCTATTGTTCCCAGCATCAGGCTCTTCTCCAGGGAGTCCTTCCTCTCATTAGGTGGCCAAAGTATTTGAGTTTCATCTTCAGGATCTGGCCTTCTAAAGAGCAGTCAGGGCTGATCTCCTCTAGGACTGACTGGTTTGATCTCCTTGCAATCCAAGGGACTCGCAGGAGTCTCCTCCAGCACCACAATTCAAAGGCCTCAGTCCTTTGGCGCTCAGCCTTCCTTATGGTCCAACTTTCACAGCCATACATTGCAACTGGGAAAATCATGGCCTTGACTATACGCACTTTTGTTAGCAGCGTGATGTCTCTGCTTTTTAGTCTCTGCTGTCTAGATTTGCCATAGCTTTCCTCCCCAGGAGCAAGCATCTTTTAATTTCTTGACTGCAGTCCCCGTCTGCAGTGATCTTGGAGCCCAGGAAAATGAAATCTGTCACTACCTCCATTTCTTCCCCATCTATTTGCCAAGAAGTGAGAGGACCGGATGCCATGATCTTAGTTTTCTTAATGTTGAGTTTCAAGCCAACTTTTGCACTCTCCTCCTTCACCCGCATCAAGAGGCTCTTTAGTTCCTCCTCACTTTCTGCCACAAGAGTGGTATCATCTGCATATCTGAGGTTGTTGATATTTCTCCCGGCTGGCTACCAGTCCTGCTTCTGGGAATGTCAAAGTGCTTGCTGGGATCCATAAAACCCTGTATGGGACCAGGTGCTTGAAAGACTGCCTCCTCCCATTCAAGCTTGTTAGGTTTTTAAGATCTTTGGAGGAGGCCCTTCTCTTGGCCCTGCTGCTATCAGAGGGACATTGCATGGACATAAAACCTCCTGGATCGTGAAGCCCAGGCTTTGAATTCCTTGTCAAGGGAGCTAAGTTGGACCTTTAGATTGGCTTCTCACCATCAGGCAAAAGCATTTCTATTCAGGCAGGCCTGTGGCATATAAGCTGGCCTATTGCTGAAGGCATATTTGATTGGTGCTGTTTATTCCTTTTATTGTCGCATGTTTATTTGTTTTATACTATGTTCTGATTAAGATGTTTTCAAACTTGTATTTATCGTGAAGCACCTTAAGTGAGATATATTTGTATTTTATGTGTGCTTGAATATTAACTTAAATATTTGTATTTTTATGGTTCTTGAATATTAGCTTTTTTTGCTTTGAAGTGCTAAGTGTTATAAGTCAGAGCTGAGGGGAAATGCCCTTTTTTCTCTTGGAAGGCATTATCACTTGTTTTCGTCTCTTGAGATTCTTCCAGTTTTCTTAATAGTGTCTTTTCAATTCTGGCCATCTCCAGCAGTTCCTTAAAATCATTCTCAGGCTCTGTATCCCCAGAGAACTCTTCTTTGTAGCCTTGAAGGTATACTGGTGCTCTTTTCACGGCTTGATGTCCAGGGCGCATCTTGTGCGGGTATTCATTTTCAGATTTACGGGCATTCATTTCCCAAGCAAGGCAGTTTTACTGTCTTGCAGCTGAGACATTTTGGGTGCCTTTCCTCCAAGTCCAGTTTATTTCATTGTTCTTCTTGCCTTCAGTTCTGTGTACTGAGGTTACAAGTTAGCATCCTATGTATAACTCTGAAGTAGCCCTCATATTTATTAGGATGTACTCCCAGATAAGCATTTTTTCCGCTTGAGGATTCTCATCCCAACACAAAGCAGCCCAGCACACCCACTTTCTGCTCCTGCCATTGGTCTCAACTGCTCCCCACCAGGCACTGGTGCATGCGTGAGCTCCCGACCAGAGCCCCAGCACTTTCAGTACATTTTTTCATGATTCGCATCACTGCCTGTCTCCCTGAACCCCTGGCGCTTCCTCCACTTTTATGGGCATTAGTGGCCAAGAGATCTGTCAAGTGTAAAGTCAGCTGGCGTGCTTCCAGCTCCACTCCCTGTGGGCAGGCCTGGGAGCCTCCTTTAACCAAATAGATGCTCTCGTGGTGGTTCTGCCCCATGGGAACAAATGTAGCTCTCTCACTGGCTTGTTTCATCGGTGCCAGTTTTGTTCCGCTGGGCATTGCACACGACCATCCTGGCTGAAAGCAAAATAGACTTGGACATAATTTGGCCGGCCTTCTGTTGTCTTGTGAGTTACACTGTTCCCCAGTTTCAGGTATCCCCTTTGAGAGGCAGCTTGGCAAAGTGGCTTTGTTTCTCAAGAATGCAAACAGTAAAGCTTGTACTGATGTAAATCTGTGAGCAGTTTTGTTTAGAGTGGCTTGGTGGCTTGGTTAGCTTTGGCTCTGGCCTGCGGTTCAGGGTTGATTTTTCTTGGCCGAAATCAGCCCCAGAATAGAAGTAGATTTGGTTTGCTGCATTATGTAATTATAACTGTAATTATTACAGTTATGGGAAGCAAGTAGAACACATTTCATTTGCACAAGCCTGTGCTTGGAGTAACGTGGACAATGCTTAAGGGGAAGGGACTTGCAGAGTAACAATAGCCTCTTCCTTCTTTGCACAAGTCATCTTGACATCCTCTTCACCTGGAGAAACATGATGTAGCGGTTTTCTTGCTGGGGGGAAGCTGCAGAATCCCACCAGCCAGGAGCCCATCTTGCAGAGAGTTACGTTCCTGTTAACCGGTGAGTTGAGGCTCACAGTTGAGCTGTGTGGGCATCACAGGTTCAATTTCCCAGGAAGAATCCAAGGTCCCGTGACTTGACAACTCTTCCAGCCTTGAAACGATGCCTTTAGATGTGAGATGCTGATACTGTTTGAGAGGCAGTTTCCAGAAATGATCTTTTTTGCACTCAGCATTTCTGTGTATCGAAAAGAAGCTGTTTGAGTTGTGAGGAGAGTGTGATTAGCTCTTGAAACTCTCTCTCTCCCATTCTGCTCCTCGACTCCCCACCTGGGCAGCATATGTGAGCTAGATCTTAATCACTGGAATTATCCATATGGGCTTACCCATAGCACAGCACCCCGGAAGCAAGCATCGTTCTCCTTCTTGCACCTTAGCTGCCAGTTCCTTGTATTCCCTTTATTCCTAGGCTCTTCATAGAGAAGCTGCCCAAGCATCGCGATTACAAAACTGCTGTTATTCCAGAGAAGAGAGAGACAGTGAAAGTAAGTGTGAATCCTGGAAAAAAATCAAATTTCCTTTGTGGAAAAGATGTTGCTTCTAGATGTTGGCAGTCAGAAAAAGCAGGTTAAGCTACCCATTTACTGTGTCTCAAGCATATTGTGAAAAACTCGGTGGGAATTTTAACCTGATATATTGGGGTGGGAATCCTCAGGTCAAGGACTAAATGCAGCCCGCTGGGGTCCCCCAGGTGGCCACACACACATTCCCTGCCGTTGGCTCTTTTCCTGGCATTTGTGCAGTTTTTCCCCATACAAGAAAGTTGGAATGCCTCTCCCAAGGCCTTGCTGCTGGCAGGAGACGCTCATAGCGGCCCGTGATTTTAGAGTCCAGGCATCTCCCTCTTTTCCCCGGCACCTACTCGCCAGTGGCAGGCAGTGCTCCTTGCCCCTTGGGTAGTGTTTTTAATGCTTTGCTGCACTGCAGCTTGTCCTGGCATCTGTTCTGAAACACCTGATGCAATGATGTCCTTTTCAACCTAGAAACTAAAAGACGTTGCATTTCCTAGAGCTGAAAAACTGAAAGAGGAGCTTTTAGAAAAATACAACAAAGAATATGCAGAGTACAATGTACAGAAGGTAAGCAAGTGAGCTCCAGCATGAAACCTCACCCCCAAAGGCCTTTGCTTGCAGGAAATGGTTGCTCTCTGGGGAATTGCCCTGTCTGTCCTTTGGCCTGCTTATCTAGTGAAGCTGTAGGGGCCGAGCTCAGCTCTGCTGGTGAGATAACGCCTCTTTATTCATTCTCCCTGCTTTCCTCTAATGAGCCCAAGGTGGTATATATGATCCGTCCCCTTGACTTTACCCTCACAACAATCCTGTGAGGAGGGCTAGTCTGAAAGCCAGTAGCTTTCCCAAAGTCACCCAGTGATCTTCATGGCCAAGCAGGACTAGCCCCCAGGAGTACTGAGTCCTGGTGTTTTCCTTCCCATTTGATTTCTGCCTTCTGTTATTGTGAAGAATACCGTGATCCTGGGCCAGTTCCGGTGAGATCTGTGGGTCCGCAGCGGTGCCAAGGTTCCAGGGCTTCTGGTGTTTTAAGAGGGCTTAATATGTTTGCTGCAACCAAAGTTCAAACAAGGATGTAATCTTTATTTTTAGAGTACCTTATATAAGCCAGGCTAAAACATTAGCTATTTCTAGCTATTTTTTTCTTTGCAACAAACAAGCATATAATTCAGAGGAAATACATACACAACGTAAGATGGATGATGAATGAGTTTACAGAACCAGCTGGCTGTTTTTTGTTGCGTGTTGCTGAGAAAGGAGAATATGGGCCTCTTCTCCTTATACTGCAGCCAGCCAGCCAAGGTGTCCCGCATGTTAACAGAGGTGCTGGTCTTCCCAGAGAGGCGGTTTCCAGGCAGGGTCGGCAGGCTCCTGCAAGATTCCTTGGTGTTTGGCCAACTGTGTTCCAAAGTCTCCCCCACCCTCAATTTAACATCCATAGAAAACAGCTGGGAGGGCTTGAAGATTGGGTCTCCCACATGCAGGGACTCCCAGCCCTTTCCCTCCATCGTCAGAGAGGCTGTGGGTGTTCCATGGGGGCCTGAGATCCATGCAGGGCTGGCCTAGACGCCTGTGCGGCGCATTTCACCTGGTTCTTTACCTCCCGTTCCTGTGGCAGAAGAAGCAGGAAGAAGAGTTTGCGCACAGCCTGGCTCTGCAGCAGCAGCTGGAGGAGGAAAGGCGAAGAGTGGCCCTGATGAAGCAGCAGCAGGCAGAGCAGGAGCAGTTCAGCGCCTTCGAGGAGATGATCCGACGCCAAGAGCTGGAGAAGGAGCGCCTGAAAATTGTGCAGCAGTTTGGGACACCTGCCGCTGAATCCTCGGAAGGCCCCTTGATACCTGGAATGGTCATGCCTCCCACCGACCCGGAGATCCTCGGCCCCCGGAGCCCCAGCGGGGGCGGTGTGCCGCCAAAGGCCCCGACTGTGGACAGGTCCCTGAAGCCTGGCGCATTGGGGAACCTCAGAAACAGTTCGTATGCCTTGGGATGGCCTTGCTCTGCCTTGTTTAGAAGTTTATACCAGTGTGTTAGCCTGTGTTCCAAAGACCCTCGCTTCCCCTCAGCCTCCCGCTGAAACACTATACAATATTCTTTTTCAAAAATCAATATTTTAGTATTTAAAATCAAGATTTTTCCAAGCTATAGAGGTCTTAGCAAATGTCTGGATCCCTTTACTGCCCCTTATTTGTCTCCACAACCTAAGTTTCATAAACAGTTGCCCAGAAAATTCTTCTTCCAGTGGCTTTGCACTCTGCTTCTCCACCCGAGCAATTGTACACAGCGCTTGGAGCCCGGGCAGCCTGCCGGTGGTTCCAAGTCAAGGGACACCTTCTGGAAGCAGATGCAGAGAGGCTGGCTTTCGGTCCCGGGGCCAGGAGCCAAGAGGGCCTTCGCGGGCCGGCCAGGAAGGCTGCCAGAGGCACCGCCTGAGCCGCCCAGCCTACTCCCTGCCACTCCTTCATGTGGGTGGGTTCCCTGTCGCTGCAGGCCAGTTTACCTCAGTGGCTGCCACTGGCTCTGGCTGAAAGGAGCATGGGCTCTTCAGATGTGGCCCTCAAAGCAACCTTTTTCCGCCACTGATGCATGCAGTCAGCAGATGCAATTGCTGCCCTGCCTCCGCAGGGAGCCCCTTCAAGATCGCAAGTGGAGGGGCACACGCACTGGAAAGCTCCTTTTGGAAAAAGGAAGCAATGCCGCGTGGAAAGCTGGTCGGTCCAGGTTGCTAGGCTGGAGCCGGGCCTGACAACCTTGCTCATCACAACGTCTCTCTGCAGATGCTGCCATAGAAGGACTTCGCCATGTTATTGTCCCGAGGGAGCTTTGCCATAAATTTCTTCAGCTGGCAGATGCAAACACCGCACGGGGCGTGGAGACCTGCGGGATCCTTTGTGGAAAGCTGGTAAGGTGCTTTTCTGGGTAGTCGTGTGCAAGCCCCGCCCCAGTGGCTCTCTGCTCCAGGCCTGCTGTGGCGGCCATTTGGAAAGGCCTCTGTCGGTTTTCATCGTGTGCGGAACTTGATTCCGTATCCCAACAATGTTATACATGCATAAAACTAGTTGAGTGGGTGTGATGAACCAAGTTTTTATGGAGCGGTTTTCAGCCTGGGTGGTTCCAAGTTACAGAAATGCGGGTTTAACGAGGAAGAAGAGGCGAGGGCTCCCATGGACTGGAGGGGCAGCAGGTGCCTGTGCTGAGCGGAGGAGCGGAGTGGGCGGGCAGGCAGGCAGACAGGCCCCAGAGGCAGACGCCCATCACAGCTGGGGCTGTGCAGCAGTGGCCCCTTGCTGCTGGGCAGATGGTCTGGGCGAACGTCTTTATGCTGCAGTGTGTGTTAGTACCACACCTGGTGGATGTTATTTTAAACTTAATTTTTGAGGATCTTATTTCAGTTCGGATTTTTTCAGGGCAACTTGTTTCTGTTGGTTTTTAAGTTCAAGCTGCTCATATCGCTTGAGTCCAATGTTAGGCTTTAACAGATAGCAGAGTGCCAACCCCTCGGGGCGCGTTTGAAGCTGCGTGGTGCGACGCGTGTGGGGCCAGGGGGCAGCAGGCCCTCCGCAGCCCTGCGAAAGAGGAGAGTGCATCTGAACAGGGAGAAGCTGTTCCTTTGCCGCCTCTGCTTGGTGGTGGGTGCCCTGAATCTACCTGGCTGTAGGCACACTGGTGTCCCCTCACCCCGCCAGCACCGTTTCCCCTGCCACCGTCATCACACGGACCGATGCCCCGTGATCTCCCTGCTTGACCCCATGGCCTTCCCCCCAGGCATGCGTTAGCTTGGAGCCGCCCGGTGATACAGAACCAGGACCAAAGACAACTCGGGGCGCCTCACCCGTACGGTCCCTTGAAGGAGCCAGCTCCGGCAGTGGCCTGCCGCCATCCCCGGGCGGCTGGGAGCGCCGTGGGCCAGGGATGCACACTGGGGAGGCCAGGGAGGATTTCTGGGGTGCAGTCACTTCCCCAAGCCTCTTCCTCCAACCATGGGGGTGTCCACCCCATGGCTGGAGCCCGAGACCTGCCCTGTTAATTCCATGGTGCCTCGTAGGAGCACTGGGGGAGATCTAATTGAGGACTGTGGAACCCGGTGGTTCCCCCCCGCTGCCACCCCCAGGTGAGTGCCCTGGGAGGGCCCTGATGGAGAAGGGCTGCCAGCGGGCGGGACTGTGCCCGCTCAGGCCTGGGGGAGTGCTCATGTGAATGTGGATGGAGGAGGAAGTGCCGGAGGAAAGAGGGGCAGGATCTGGAGAATGCCGTCGCAGAGGCCTGCAGCATGGGAAGGGCGGTGGAGTGCCGCCGGGAGGGAAGTGCAAGCCCGGTGGGCCGGGCAGGAGGCAGGCGTTCTCTGGGACAGAGCGCAGCAGCAGGGCCACACGGCGCTGCCCTGGCTGGCTGGCTGGCTGGCTGGCTGGCTGGCTGGCTGCCTGCCTCTGAAGGGGGTGGCCTGGCGCTGGCGCTGGACAACCGGGGCGGGTCTGTGTGCTGAGCACCCCTGGAGCAGCATGGCCAGTCGCCTCCGGTGCAGCCCTGGCAGCCGCCGGGCCTTCTGACGGGGTGCGCGGCTGGCCTTGTCTGGGTGCCTCAGGAGGGCCGATGCCACTCTGCCCCCAGGTGAGGGACGAGTTCACAGTGACCCACGTCATCGTCCCCAAGCAGTCAGGGGGGCCCGACTACTGCAACACGGAGAATGAAGAGGAGCTCTTCGTGATCCAGGACCAGTGCAGCCTCATCACCTTGGGGTGGATCCATGTGCGTCTTCACTCCAGGCCCGCGGGGCGCGCGGTCCGCATGGGGGTGGGGTGTGGCCAGCCTGGGCCGAGAGGGACAGGGGCAAGTGCCCGGGCTGGCAGCACGGTCCCTGCTGCCCTGGCGCCTGCGGGGGGACTCCTGGTGGGGAGAGCATCCCTGTGGGGCGCTCCCCGTTGCCCTTCTGCTGGAGGCATCGAGCAAGCTTGCGCCACCGTGGTGCTTAGTTCCCCTGCCAACCAGGTACCTCTCGGTTGGTGCTGGGGAGGATCGGGTGCGACTCTCTTGGGGCCTGGCTCTAGTTTCCTCCCCTCCTTGCGCAGACCCACCCGACCCAAACAGCGTTCCTTTCCAGCGTGGACCTGCACACACACTGTTCCTACCAGATGATGATGCCCGAGTCCGTAGCTGTTGTCTGCTCACCGAAATATCAAGAGTGAGTATCTGGCGCTTTATCTGCACAGCACGGCCCGGCAAAAGTGTGTGAGCCGCCCCTCCATCCTGCACTGTGTCCTCCTCCTCCTCCTGGGAGTTTGGCCAGGCCCAAAGAGTCCATCCAGCAGAGGAGACCTCAAGTGATCCAGTCGGAGCCACGGAAGGGATCCTTCGAAAGCTGGAGCTGCTTCTTGCTGTACACGGGCGTGCAAGGAGCACCTTCATGGCCCTTTCTCTCAAATGCGTCCAACACGCTCCTGGCCCTGTTTAAGAGGAGCAAAAGAAACTTGTCCCCCTGAAGCCATCTGCCAGCTTGGCATTCCACTGATTTTGGTTCCAATTGCTTTTCTAGGACAGGATTCTTTAAATTGACGGATCACGGCATGGAAGTGATCTCTTCCTGTAGGCAAAAAGGCTTCCATCCACACTGCAAAGATCCTCCTCTCTTCACTGTGAGTATTCCGTGAGAAGAGCCCGTGTTTCCTGCTATTTGCTCTGTTCTGGCCAGGTCTCCAAAGTCTTCATTGTAGCGCCAGATCTTCTGTGCTGGTCAGAAGATCCCCATCCCAATTCCTGCTGACATCAGAGGGATCCTCCTCCCCAACAGTCCCATTATTTTAGGCTCTCCCCTTCTAGGGAGGATCAAACTGCCATGGGGGCAAAACACTGTAGATTTTCTCCTGACTCTTTCAGGTCAGACCTGAAAAAGCTGGAGGAGCTGCGGCAGTGCCTTCTGGTAACAGCTGCAGCCCAAGTCCCCGTGCCACGTGGCAGGCGGCTTCATGGTGGCAGGCAGAATCTGGAGCCCTTTGTGCGAGGAGCGGTTGCGTGGGGTGCCGGCCCAGAGCAGATGGGGGAGAGGCAGGGAGCCGTGGCCTCCCGGCCGGGCCATCGCTCACCAGGATTTTCATGGCGGGCAGGCAAAGTGTGCCCCACAGAATGACCCTTGCTTGCTTCTTCCCGCCGCACATTTCACTCGGAACGTTACTGAGCTGAGCGATGCTTTCAGACCTGGTGTTAAGCGTCCTTCAAGTGTGGCCATTTCATGAATTTTGCTGAAAGTTTGCATCTCGGCCTGCTGGCAGCCCATGAGCCTGGCCCGTATCTGATGTTCTGTGGTCCATGTCTTAAATTCTGAAGGCTTTCCTGCCCCTTGCCACGTGTGTTTGGAGGGTCACCCACCAAAGCGTGGCTCTGGAATGTTCCGCGCTAAGCGTTGCTGAGCTCATGTGAGAGGGACGGGAGGCCCATGGAAGCAGCGCTGCAGTGCAGCTGCCGCCTTCCTCAGGTCAGGGGCAGCCGTGAATGTTGCTGTCGTGACCCTCGGCTCGCTTCTCTCCCTTCCAGACCTGCAACCACGTGACCGTCATGGAGCGCGAAGTGGTGGTGCTGGACCTTCGGTAGAGCAGATGCTTCCCTGCGAGCCCGCCTGTTAACATAGCTAACTAGGACCCATCTATGCAGCCATTCCT
Organism: Varanus komodoensis; assembly: GCF_004798865.1. Lineage (NCBI taxonomy): Eukaryota > Metazoa > Chordata > Lepidosauria > Squamata > Varanidae > Varanus > Varanus komodoensis. Next base: position 1,660,976 of record NW_025336576.1, on the reverse strand, counting down.
AAGAGTTTACCTGCGGTTTTGCATTCCCTTGGATCCCCTGCTGTTGTTGAACTTGGGGGTCCGGAGGAGGACAACTGAATTCAAGGGGAAAATGTGTATATGTATGTATATAACTTGCGCTGACACTAAACCTTGATTCAGCTAGCCTTCTGCTGATCACACTCCTCAGGCTGTGCTCTGCCAAACTGTACTCCCAGGCACAAAGGCGGAATTGGATCCATTAAAGACCCTTTAAAAGGAGGCCTGCAGACTTCAGGCTCATCAAAACATATCCCTTGGGATTCTCTCCAATACTCTTCAGTATTGATGGGACGCCTTTGGCAGATGCCTGGAGTTTTCAGGCTCAACAATACGGTGCCACAATTCAGAATAATATTTACACTAGGGGGGGGGGAATTATGTGGGGAGAAGATTGTGCCATTTTGTTTCTTTAAGGAAAATGACAGTCGCTTCAGGCGTTCTTTCCAGGGAAGAGGTGGTGAGCTTGGGAAAAGGAATCCAGAGAAGAGGATTCATAAAATAGCTCCTCCGTGCCATTCCTAGTGAGCTCTGCTCTAGGATGCTGCTGCGCGTTGGTTGTGCTAGGAGCATTCAGTCCCAGCAAGTGCCAGAATGAGCTGTGCACTGGATTATCTCACTCCAGGGCACAGTCCTGGGCGTGGTTGGACAGGAAGAATTCAGCAAATTTCTGTGCACCCAGCTAGCCATTTATAAGACTAGGGCTGCTGTCTAAACATATTTAGGGTTGGCACCACCTTATGCAAGTATGCCAGGGCTCAGTTAATACATCTGCACCTATAAAAAGTGTGTGTGTGTGTGTGTGTGTGTGTGTGTGTGTGTGTGTGAAAGAGAGAGCGAGTGAGCGAGCGAGTACACATGCAGTACACTCAGGATGCATGTGAATTCCATCCATCTGCCTAGTTTTTTCCAGTCTGGACAATGGAAATGAGTTGGTATGATCTAAGAGCAAACCTTTCCTTTCAGCTAAGAAACATTGCAAGAATTATTCTGCACGTGCCTGGGAATCATACAGGATAGTAGTTCTGCAGGTGTGCTAGTTCTTGCCATCAGTCTATCAAGAATAAGTAATTCCAAACACTTGTACCTCAATTTTTTTTGGTGAACTTTGTTAAATTTGGCGCGTGGCATGACCTGAGCACTGGCTTCAGAGAGGGCCAGTGCAGCAGCTTTGCACCTACTGTCCTGCATTGCAATGCATCTGAAATGAAAATTCACCTGATCTGAGCCTAGCAATGCATTTCAGGTTCGGGAGTGGCTCACAGCAACAATTAGCGGGCAGTGGCTGCAAAGTTGCGGTCCCCGTGACCCCCCCGGACCTTCTGCCACTGGCCATATGAAGAGCAGGCCTGTGACCTGCGGGCCAGCTCAAAACTCTCGTTCTGCATGCTGGTGGTTCCATCTCGGTATATGAAATGTATATGCATCCCTGTGTATGGAGCAGGCAGGCCTGTCTGAGAATTCGGTGCCCAGAGCTAGTCTTCATCCGCTCCTTCCTCTGCTCGTGCGTGCGCATCACTGCTGTTCGAAATCATCCTGCCAGGAATTCTGCACACGCTGCTGACTGTGTCTTTGCTACCTGATCAGATCTGATTCTCCACTTGGGGTATATGGTGCTGTATCAAAACATATTCTCAGATGTATATGAGATTGAATGATCTCACGTTCTCTGAAAATAAACTAATTTTGCGCTTTGCAAGTAGGGCAACCCAGACCAAGCCCTTCCTTGTACCACATAGTACAGTCTTCAAACTTTGCACTATTTTGTATAAGGTGTTTTGATGAAAAGATACCATGAACTAGAGACTGGTGGCTTTTAAAGTATTTTGTTCCTTTAAATGAAGATAATTCTGTCCATAACTAAGGCTCCCCAGACCTCTGGCCAGGATGCATCCCAGGTCATGCAGAAAAGTCGTGGGAAGTCCAAGGTGCTCGCAGGATGATTTAGTGCATGGGTCCTCAGAGTATGGCCCGGGGGCCGGATCTGGCCCGCCATGCCCATTTATCCTTAGAGGTGTTGGACTTGCCGGGTCTGCACGCACACACACGCACGCGCACACACACGCACGCACAGTGAGGCACCTGCTTGCTCGCACAGAGATCGTTTTGGACTTGCTTGGAGAAAACGATTCTGCGTGAGCAACGGGCGCCTTGCGCCCCTGCCTTGTGGTGCATGCTCGCCTCGCCTCGCCTCGCCTCCCCTCCCCTCCCCGCGCACGCATGCATGCGCCTCGCCTCGCCGCCTTTGTGCAGGTGCGCACCCCCCCGCCCCCATCCCTTCGCTGGCGCCACGGGCACCACCTTTCCAGCCCGCGCCCAGCCCCCTGGTGAAAGAGTTCGAGGACCCCTGATTTAGTGGGACGGTGCACGCATTGTGTTCGCAATGTGTGAGCCGAATGTGACGGAAGTTGGCGTGGTGGCTGCGGGCACTGACGGCCTGTGCCCGAGCGGAGCAGGCCAACCCCAGCGGGCGAGTGGGTGCGCATCTCGGCGTCTGGCCGTGGGAGCGGCGGCGGCGGCGGCGGCGGGAGTGGAACCCGGCCAAGGCCGCTAGGCCAGGAGCGCCCGCGCGGCTGGAGCGCGCATGCGGCCTCCCCGGGGTGCGCGCGCGCGCGCCTTTTCCGGGTCCCCGGGCGACGGGGCGCCTTGCCCGGCCCGGCCCGGCCCGGCCGCGCGGGCGCTGCTCCAGCGGGGCGGGGGCGCCGCGG
>NW_025336576.1:1638901-1658150 GCF_004798865.1 Varanus komodoensis | reverse complement strand
CGGGGGCGCCGCGGATGCCTGGCGTTCCCGGGGCGCGCCGGCCGCGTGTGCCACGCACTGATTGCAGCGGCGCGGGCGCGGGCGGCCGCCGGCCAGATTCTTCCTTATTAGGCGGTCGGGCGCCGCCCGGGCCCGCCGAGCCGCCTCGCGCTCCCCGCGGGGCGCCGGGGCCGGGGCCCAGGGGCCGGGGCCGGGCGGCTCCCTCGCATAGGCTGCCTGGCGGCGGCGCTTCCCTCCCGCGGCGCCCCGAGACGCGTCCCGACCCCGGCGAGCGGCCCCGGGCGGCCTCCCTCTCCGCAGCTGCGCGCCCCGCTCTCCCGGAAAGGTGACGTGTCCGCAGCTGTCCGTATTTTTAGCATACTTCTGTGCCGCCTTTTTTTCTTTCAAGGAACGCAAGGCGACTTGTACAGCCCTCCTCCTCCTCTCAGTGCTCGCCTTTCAACAACCACCCTGCGAGGTAGGCCAGGCGTCGAGGCTGTCACTGGCCCACAGTCGCCCAAGGAGCTCCATGGCTGAGAGGGGGCTCGAACCCAGAGCACCCCGATCCCCTGTCCAGCGCTTGCACCACTGTGCCACACTGTCCCCCGTGCGGCAGTAGAAGGCAGATCCAGCTGCGGTCTGTCTCCACAGAGGTGTTACTTCGTATGCAAGTGCCCGCCTGCCCGCCCGCCTTCCTTCCACCTACATTGTCATATATGGCAACTTTCTCCCTGGTGACCTCATCTTTGGATGCGGGCCATTTGGGCATTGGCAAGCTGGGGTGTAGCTTCCCCCTCATGATGGATTTTTTTCTGCCTCCTGCCAAGAGAAAAGTCTTTTCTGCTTAAGAAGAATGAGGCCGGGCTGCAGCGATCCTTGCAGGCCTTGCGGGCTCACCGCCACGGGCAGGGGGACGAGTTGGGTCTTCTCTGCTGTGCGGTGCACGTGCAGCAGAGCAGGTGCGGAGACAGGGCCTCATTGGCAGAGGGCGACTGACTAAACGGTGCGCCTGTATGTGGGTCCTTTGCAAGCCCCGATCTGCTTGGCATGATCTCTCTTCTCAGGCACCTGCCTCCTGTCACTTAGTGCCCGCTTTGCCTGTTGGCGCGTTTTTGGGTCTCCCTCCCTCTCCTTCTCTAGGTCTTTCGAGGTGAACATTCCCACTTGCAGGGCAGCAGGGCAGCAGGGATGGATGCCTGCGTGCTGCTGCTCTGAGCACTCACATCCATGCATGTCCAGGCTGCTGTTCCATGCACTGCACAACCTGTACACAACATGTTGTAAAACTGTGGAATTTGCTGCTGCTGCTGCTGCTGCTGCAGGAAGTGGTGATGACTTTAAAAAGGGGTTGGGCAGCTGGTTTGCCAGTGTGTGTGTAGCATGGACCGGATGGACCTTGGGCCTGATCCGGCATGGCTCCGCTTGTGTTCTTATGTACAGTTACTGAGGCTTGTTTGCGGCAGTGAGCATATTACAGAACAGGTGAGCTTCTCTAGCTTGCTACTGTCGATGAAAAGGGCCAAAGCTCTGTCCTCACGCACAACAGATGGTCTCAGAGCAAAGCAGAAAATGCACAGTAGGAGATGTACTGGGTTCATTTTGTCAATTCATAGGCCGCCCTTCAATAAGATAAAAAACATGGTGGTGAAAAGCAACCATTCATACAATCATGCTTATTTTATGAGTCAGGAAGCACATTTTTAATTTTATTGGCAAGATCGGGCCATTTTAAGAGTTGGGGTGGGAATATTTTGTGTGAGAGGTGTGCAGGAGTGGTCCCTCCCTCTCTGTGGGAGCCATTGAATAAGAGACGCAGCTTTGAGAGGGTGCGGATGGACTTAACGGGGAGAGGATGTTGGAATTCAGGCATCCTGTCTCTGATGTTTCTGGGAGAGCCAGTGGGGAACTGTGAGCTGGAGCTGTGTTCTAGATGCCGGGGGTTAATTCTGCTCTCTGCCCTCAGTGCCAGCCTGCACCCAATTTCTACCCCAGAACGTTATACGCATCTGAGACCATGGGACACCCTTCCCTGCAGCCACTGATGGGCATCTGAATCTATGCACAGCATGAGCCTTCCAGTTTCCTTGCTGCTCCCTTGCAGGAGCACGCCTCGTTCTCTTAAAAAGGCAACCGGGAGTTTCTCAGGATCTGGTTGGATCTTTTAGGCGTCTGCTCGCCAGTCTTACTTTGCTAAGAATGTCTGTAATCAAAGCCAGCAGTGCTGCAGCAGGGGAACTGGGCTGAAGTGCAGGCCGTGCCATTGCAGGAAGCTGCTCTCGAGGACGGCAGTGTCCGGATACCGTGGAGGGTAGTAAAGCGAGAGAAGGCAGACCTGGGGCTGCCAGGTAGTTGTTCTCGACAACCCCCCGAGGGGCTTCAGGAGACCATTCCAAGAGGCGTGTGTGGGAGGCCTCCTGCCTTCCCCTCCATCCCTCCCCACCTTCTGAGCCATACTTGTATAGCAGCAGATAGATTTTTAAAATCTGGTCACCAGCCACTTTGGAGGGCGTGGATACCAGCTGCCCCTTTCACTGCCCAAAGGTATTTTGTTAGGGGATGGGAAGGATTTGGGTTCCTCACTCAGCAAGAATAATTATGTTGTTCATTCAGGGTTAGTGTGCATTTTAAAAGGTGCACATTTTTCAAAATATGCACACTCTGAAAGTAATGTTTGCACTTGTCAATGGGGGGAAAGTGTGCCCTTGTGAAAAGTGCACTTTTCCTCTTTGGACAGACAAACTGGATAAGAAACCTGAAAGGCTGTGAGGAGAATCTAGCTCTGAGAATGCCTGCAAGCTTCCGTGAGCGTCACTGCCTCGCCCATCAGCACCTGGGGTGGCTCCAGCGGCCCTGCCTTGCTGGCGCAGCAGCAGTTCCACTGGCCCCTTGGCCACTGGTCAGTCTCGGTCCATTGCCAGCACAAGCCGAAGTGCAGCACTGCCTTGATGGCTTGGGGTCAGGCTGATGGAGTGAGAGCCCCCTCCCGCCAAGCCTGCCCCTCCATGCAGGTGCCCCGTCTTTGCAGGTGTTGCACCAGCTGACGGGAGGCAGGCTGTGGGGAAGGCCATCGCAGTGGTGAAGCCCCAACTCTGGCAGCCCCGCTTTCTCCAGGTCTTCAGTGCCAGGCAAAGCCTTTCTATTCTTGCAGTCGTTTAAAGCTCTGACACAATTAGATTAAATCGTTAGATTTAATGCTGCATTGCAGCTGCTGTGGTGTTGTGTCACAGCACTGGCATTCTACGCTATCCAAGAAATACTTAAAGGTGAACTAGAATTTTCTAGGATTGTTTATAGGTAAATGTTTTAGCATGGCTTGTTCATGCAGAGATTTCTGTGTGTGCTGCTTATCGGCTAAAAGAAGACTTTTCCTTGCCTGCTCGCTATAGCTGGGTTCACACGCCACAGCAAGCCGTTGCGGGTTGTTGTGTTCTGCAGTGCCAGGCCAATTTTTCTAGGGTGGCCTGTGCATGGGCAATGAGCTGCCCTAACAAGCCATGGGTTGATCCCTGGATTGCCACCTCATCCAAGCCCTGATGGGCAGCCTCATCATGGGTAGGGAAATTGGCTGGAAAGCTCCGGGGCTGGAGTGGCAAGCGATTCTCGCCATGGGTGGCCAGACATGTACCAGGGCCGGCCGCCTCCATCCAAGTGGGCAGCCAGCGCTGAGTGCCTCCACGGCCCGCACAAGTGGCACTCTGCCCGAGTTCAGAGGCTGTGGAGCCGTGGGATAGCATGGCCTGTGCTTTGTAGCCTGGACCCTCCTCTGCCTGTCACCAAGCTGCCTGGGCTAATTTCTAGCAGGCAGTGTGGCTCGTGGTGGGTGGCACGTGGCTTCCCATGACAGCCCTTCTGTGGAAGCCCTCCTCGCAGCCCCGCAGTGCTCCCATTCATTGCCATGAGAGGTGGCCCAGCGGCCCTCCCAGTGAAGGGGGCCCTGGGCGGGTGAACCACGGGAGGAAGCCGCTTGGATTCCCTGCTGGGGGTACCAGAGCATCTTGGGCGGCTCTGGCCATTCTTGGTAACTTTCTCACCTCTGGGCTGCTGCAGCTGCTACTTCCCTTCCCAATGGCGCTTATAAGGACTTGCCCCTCGCTTGTTTATTGAAGTGGAGCATAAAAGGAGCATATTCATAAATGAGCAGTTGCTTTCCAACTTTTTCCCTGCATACATTTTTCTAATGATAATAATTCACCGGGCTCTCTTCTACCACCAGCCCAAGGTCAATATAATGAAATAAAAGACCTTATATGGCTAACATACTATCCGTTGGCCTTTTTAGGGTCTTGGTTTGGGGAAGATCCGCCTCTGGAGTTTTACAGTCTCACTGGTATTTATACCAAACGCATTGTTGGGAAAGAGTGCTCGAGGAAAGGAGCTTCTAGTGCACTCGGTGAGTAACCACAGAAAGATTTTGCTTGCTTTTGCTCCCATAGTCTTGCGGAGAGAGGGAACGGCTGCCCCGGGACAACGTGGCCGTCGACTGCAGCAGCAGAAGCGCTCGCAGCTTGTCTCTGCCTAGCCAGACGTGGACTCCCTGAGAATTGCTCCCTGCCTCTGTTTTGTGGAGAACTGGACCAGAGGGCTGGACCAGGCAATGTCCGCTCATGATCCGTGCTTGCTTTAGATCTGCTCCACCTGGTAGTCCTTAGAGGAAACCTTTGGGCTGTGGAGTGTGATGCCCCACCGTTTTGTGGAAGAATGTGCCTCTGCGTTCGCACTTAAGTGCATCTTTGTGAGTTAGTTACAGGAGACGTGCGAAATTCCAGGGTTGCGTTGCGGCCCGGCATGGGTGCCTGTTCTCTGCACTGAGTGTCTTTACAGGCACTGGAGAGGCCAGACCGGGGTGCTGGATGAACAGGAGATTTTGGGACAACTTTTAGGTGAAGCCCTAAGTGGCTGCTCTGTGGATGTCATGCAACCTGAGTAGAATCGGCCGTGCGTCGTTGCCACTACCTTGTTCGTTTCCCCCCTGCTTCTCGAGTGCTTGCCTGCTTCCATCGGCATGGCTCTCAGTGCGGTTAGTGTGGTGCCAGCTCCTCGTACGATCTGGCTGCTTCACTTTGCCTCACATGGGAAAAAAGTCTCGCCAGATCTGGAGGGAGGGTGCAGGGAGGGTTCTTTTCTGGAAGCAAGGGACTGCAGAGAGTATTTCCATTTTTGGGAAAAGCCTGTGATACACCTCATGTGTCTGTTTACTCTCATCCAGAATGGAGTGGCCAGCTGCTACACTCCCTCTCTGATTCATGCTGGTAGCTTTCTGGAATGAAGAGCGAGCAGGGTCTGTGGCATGCATCCCGGGAGGGAACTTTAGGAATTTCCAGAGTACAGATCACAGTGTGTATGTGTATCGCAGAAAGAAAAACCAAGTTTGCCAGGGGGACAATTCAGCACTAGAACGACTGTAGGGAAAGTTCTCAAGATCCACAGTTCAGGGTTTGGATTCTGCCAGGCTCGGGCTGCTCCGAGGAGACAGTCTTTAATTTTAGACAGATCTGAGCCCCAGCATCTGTTTTCCTGGAAATACCGCCCTCCGATCTGGCAATCCCTCCTTCAGCTCCTGCAGTGTGAGATGTCTCCGTAGTGGCTTGTCTCCCCAGCCTAAGTGGGGAAGGAGGCTGTGACTGAGCATTGCTGAGCCCTGGCAGAATGAGGCCCCATCCTGGAACTAACCAGCCCTTAAAGCATCCTCAAGTCTGCCCTTTTATTTCAGGCACCCCTAACCCCTTGTGTGAGAAGTTGGAATATCCGTTTCCTTGTAGAAGTAGCACTTCATAATCCGCCTCTGTGTTAGAGCGTCCTAGTCCCGATCTGATGTTGTTTATTTCATTTTTATTTTATACATGTATTTATAGGCCACCTATAACTGCCGAGGCCTTCCTAGGCGGCTAGGAAGGTTGCTCATCTCCTGAGCCTGCCTGGATGACCAGGGCAAATGCGAGAACCTGGAGAATCAAGCATGGGGCACCGAGGGAGGCGGGGGGTTGTTCCTGGTCATAAAAGACCTTTGACCGGGGAAGAAGTAAGGGAAATATGGAGCCTGACTTGGGAGCTGGTGGCTTCAAGAGGGGAACCGCACTGCTTAGGGCAGGGAGGTCGAAGCCCTGCCTTGTTGGAGCAGGCCGACGGGGGGTCCCCGAGACCAGCTTTCCCTCCCAGCAGAAGCCGTGCAGATGCGCCAGCAGGGGCTGAAGCGGGTGCTCCCTTCTTTGCGTGGCTTTTAGGGGGATGCTGCCTGTTGAGCAGGGCAGGTCTGCGTGGATCACAGCTGAGGATGGCCGGTAGCCCTCGCCTGCATGCGCGCGTCTGCTCTGCTGCTGCAGAGCCATCCAGAGCAGGAAGCACCTTGCGTCTTCCAGCTTGTGGCAGAGTCCCCCAACCTCTCCGTGAAGGGAAGTGATCCAAGCCACGCCAGCTTGGCATCAGAGCCACTGCCCAGGGAGGCTCCAGCCCGGCCAGGCTCCACCGCATGCTCACCAGCTTCTCAGAGCAGAGCAGTGGGTTGCTTTGCTGTGACCCCCCCCAGCCCCCTTCCCCAGGCAGTGTGTTCCCTGCTCCCCGTTGGGCCCCACGCCTGCTTTGCCACCCTCCCTGTGCCTGGTCCCCACCGGCAGCGCGAAGCAGTGGGGGATCGGGAGGCTCCGTCCTGCGCAAGCCGGGCGCCGTGTGTCGCGCCCGTGCCGACGGCCGCCGCGGCTCCAGCAGGAATCCCGAGAACTGGCACCTTGGGACCGAGCTGGCTGTGGCTCAGCCGGGATGCCCGGCTGCCCATTCACCTCCTGGGGCTACCTGCGGAGCAGCAGGGCTCCCAAGCGGAACGCAGCTCTACCTGGGGGCAGCTCCGTGGCTGCTCTGGGCTGGTCCCTCCCCGTCAGGAGCTCGCCCACGTGGTCCCGGGCCTAAGAATCGCGTTCTTCCTCCAGGTCTCGGTGTCCCAGCACCACTCTTGCTCCAGCCATGTGTGAAGAGGAGACCACCGCTCTGGTCTGTGACAACGGCTCGGGGCTCTGCAAGGCCGGCTTTGCTGGGGACGATGCGCCCCGCGCAGTCTTCCCCTCCATCGTGGGCCGCCCCCGTCACCAGGTTTGTGCACGGGCTCCCTCTGGGGGCTTCCCACACGGGCTGCCTGCCTGCCGGCATCTCCTCCAAAAGCCCCAGACCGGGCAGGATGGACGGGATGGAGCGAGCGGGTTGGGTTGGGCCAAGCACTTGCTGTCCGGAACAAAGCGTGGGCCCCACATGACACCGTGAACTGCAGAAAGGTTATTACCAGAGCAAAAACACACACTGCAAGGTATCCAAAGAAACTTAAGGTGGGGAATGCTAAATCCGCAGAAGATGAGACACTGCAGTAACGAGGAAGGACATGCCGTGGGTGATGAGGATGGCTTGAAGGCCGCTCTCGCTTCCGGCCAGGGGAGGGAAGGCTGAGCTTGCTTCTGTTTGGCTCTCCAGGGCGTGATGGTGGGCATGGGCCAGAAGGACAGCTATGTGGGGGACGAGGCCCAGAGCAAGAGAGGAATCCTGACCCTCAAGTACCCCATCGAGCATGGCATCATCACCAACTGGGACGACATGGAGAAGGTGTGCTGAGGGCTGGGCGCCTCCTTTGCTCAGTTGTGGGTTTTCTGGAAGTTTTATATTAAAGGAGAGGTTAATCAGCATGCAAGCACAGCCAAAACGTATTTGCATTCACTTGTGATTTAGTTTGAGTCCAGGAAGAAGCAAAAGGACTTCCTGGAGTCTTTCATAATCTGCCCATCAGCAGACCAGGCCTGAGCTTCTTTCCCCCCTTTTCAATTGTGGGGTTGTCGCTCCCACTTTTATATTTTATAAAAGTCGTATAGCCAAATCAGGTGGTGGTCTGAAAGCACAAAGCAGACAGCTCGGTGAAGGGGATTGGGCTGGTCTGATCAGAGCCTGGACAGGAGTTTGTAAAATTTACAACTGCCACTCCTTAAAAACCATATTTGTCCATTAAATGGGTGCAAAGTACACATTCTCTGTTCCGCTGGTATATCCTGGGGACCCACCTGATCTTCGCAGCCTGTATGCTTTCGAGGGCTTAATTCAGCAGATCCGTCGGGGCTTGGCCCACTCCCAGGTTGCCATCCCGGGCAGAAGCTGCCATAAAGCGGGTGTCATTCTGCTGTCAGAGCGCAGCAGCCACGGAGCCCTGGCATTGCTGCTCGTGGAGGGTGGGGCCCGAGGAGCCTGGGGCCGAAACCTGGCATGGCTGCAGTGGCTCTGCAGCCCCCGGCCTGCCGTGTGTGGGCTTTGGAGGCAGGCCCTGCGACAGGCATGACAGGCCTCCGCCTCAGGCCGCACCTGCCACAGATGTCAGGGAGGGGGCTGGCTGCACAGCCGGGCGACCCCCCCATCTGTCCCTTGACTCCAGATCTGGCACCATTCTTTCTACAATGAACTCCGAGTGGCTCCTGAGGAACATCCCACGCTCCTCACAGAGGCTCCCCTGAACCCCAAGGCAAACCGGGAAAAGATGACCCAGGTAAGCCCTCCCACCCCACCTTGCAAGGTGAGAGGCTGCAAAGGGGGCTGCCCTCCCTCAGGCTGTGGGCTCCTCTGGCTGCGCAGGAAGCTTGGCTGAGGCCAGCGGGGCTCTGGGTCACCGGCGCACAGCCTGGGCAGCCCCCCCCCCCCCCGATCGTGGGAGAAGCTGCAGGGCAGGGTGGGTGAGGTCTTCCCTCCCTGGAGTGTGGGGGACCTGTGGCCCATGTGCACGGCTGGGATGCTCAGGTGTGGTGCTGGCACATGGTGCCAGGCGAAGGCCCCCCAGTTGGGGGGCCCATTCACACCATGCAGAGCCAGAGACGAGGCCAGGCAGCTCCGGACGCCGTGCCCTCGCCGTCCCAGCAAGGCTGGTGCAGGACAACACCGCAGCAGCGAACGGTGCTCCGTCCCGGTTCCTGCGGGAAAGGTGCCCTTGTGGTACGGCCCCAGCTGGCCCCCGCGCAGCAGCGCTGGCCGAGAGCATCCCTGGCCATCTGGGAGGCAGATCAAGAGGGCGCGGCTGCTCTTCCATCCGACCTGCATCGCAATCCCTCCTCTTCCCCAGATTATGTTTGAAACCTTCAACGTCCCTGCCATGTACGTCGCCATCCAGGCTGTGCTGTCCCTTTATGCATCGGGCCGCACTACCGGTGAGAGCTCTGCCCCCTTGGTCTGAGTGTGTCTGTGTTTCCGTGCGGGTCAGAGGGGTCACGGGAACATCTGGAAGACACTTGCCCCCGGGTGCTTGCGGTGTGCCAGCGGCTGTCCTCCCTGGGGAGGTGGAGCCTTCCTGCTGCTCTCAGAGCACGCTGGCTCCGAGCAGGCTCGTGCCGCGCGGGGGGCTGGCCGCACTGGCCGTCCTGCTGCAGCTCTTTGGGGGGCCGATGCACGCGCCGTTCGGGGAACGTGTCGCTGCCTGTCGCTCAGCGGTGTCTCCAGGTCTGTCCCCGTGGGGGGCAGAGGCGGTGTTTGCGGCCACCGGAGTCACGCAGGTGCAGAAAGCCGCTGGACAGACCTGTGGAGGGAGACGGCACCACTAGTGGTGGCGACTGTGGTGCAGAAAACATGTGACTTGCCAGAGCTTCCAAACTAGAGGGAAAACCATAGAAGATTACGTAAGACAAGGACAGAATTTCTTTCCCTGGAGGTTGTAGGGTGTGCGGCCTTGCCTGCCCACCTGCCGCCGTACAGGTTGGCCCACCTGTTCTCCTGTGGTCGGTCAGATGTTTGTCCAGGGAAGCTTCCCAGTTCCCTGCTTCCCCCTCCACGCCAGCAGAGTGCCTCTTTTGAGGAAGCACCCTGCCAAACTGGGGACCGGCAGCTCCCTGGACTCCGAGAGCCATCTCTCGATCTAAAGGTGGAAGCTGGCACTGATGGCTTCTCCGTCGGCGCGCTCTAGGTATAGTCCTGGACTCCGGCGATGGCGTCACTCACAACGTGCCCATCTACGAGGGCTACGCCCTGCCCCACGCCATCATGCGCCTTGACCTGGCTGGCCGCGACCTCACGGACTACCTCATGAAGATTCTCACGGAACGGGGCTACTCCTTCGTCACAACCGGTAGGAAGTGGGCGGATGGAGGGACTGGAGCTGTCCTTTCCCAGCGCTCCTTTCTCCGACCGACCGGGTGACCAGCTCCCGGGTTGCAGGAGGGGCTGAGCAAGCACTGGCCCCCAAGTGCTCGTGCGGGCCTCGTGAGCCGAGGCGCTTCCTGCCGAGCACGAGCACAGAGCGGCTCTCGATGGGTCCCGAATCGCAGGACCAGCTCTCCAAGCCTGTTCTCTCCACCACTGCGTGATGCCTGTGAAAAACTGAGAGTAGGAGGGGGGCTGGCGGACTAACGCAGGAGCAGCGGCTCCCAAGGTCAGCTGTCCCTGCGCTGCTCCTCCCCACTGGAGCCCCACAATTCAGGGCCGGCCCGACCGAGTTCACCGCCTGACCAGCACCGCCCCCTAGCCGTTGCCCGTGCAAGCCCCACTGAGCCGAGCATTGCTCTCCCACGGCCCGTTCCCAGCAGGGCAGGGCAGACAAGTGGGCACGCAGGCAGGCGAGGTGCTCCCCAGTCGGCTGCCTTCAATTTCCCTTCCGGCTCCGCCGGCTCCGGGGCCTTGCCCCGGCTTTGGCACGAACCACTTCTGTGCTTGACAGCCGAACGAGAGATTGTGCGTGACATCAAGGAGAAGCTGTGCTACGTCGCTCTGGACTTTGAGAACGAAATGGCAACTGCGGCCTCCTCGTCTTCCCTGGAGAAGAGCTACGAGCTGCCGGACGGACAGGTCATCACCATCGGCAACGAGCGATTCCGTTGCCCGGAAACCCTCTTCCAGCCATCCTTCATTGGTGAGTCTCCCAGTCCGGCATGACAAGTGAGCTCAGGGCCAGGTGCAGTGCTGGAACAAGGCATCTCTTGCTAATCAGCGATCCTTTCTCGAAGCGGATCTGTGCAATGGTCTTTGATTTTGAAATAAAAATGTCAGTAAATCCTGAAAGGGAACATAAAAAAGGATAACCACTTTCCATTTCTGTTTTAGAAGGGTGCATGAGCATGAAATAATACTATGGGAAATGTTTAAATTAAGCTACCAAGTACACTGAATTTCATTGTAATTAAGCAGCAAGTGGTTTTGGAGACAAACAGCAGCTAGTTTTGTTTCCTTACTGCCAGGTGAGCATTAAAGCAGCAAAAGGAGAGCAGGTGTCCAAAGGGGGCAGAATCCCAGAGTATAATTTGGTGCGGCCTTTGTGGCAGCTGAGCAGTAAGCCGCTCGCAGATGGAAGTCTAAGCTGGGCTTCCCGAATTCTGTCCGAACGGGGACAGAAAGACACGCTGCTGAGCATGTTCCATTTCCCGCAGGCATGGAATCCGCGGGCATCCATGAGACGACCTACAACTCCATCATGAAGTGCGATATCGACATCCGCAAGGATCTCTATGCCAATAACGTCCTTTCGGGGGGCACCACCATGTACCCCGGCATCGCGGACAGGATGCAGAAGGAGATCACGGCCTTGGCACCCAGCACAATGAAGATCAAGGCAAGTCTCTTGGGGGATTCAGAGCACTCGCCCTCCCGGTGGCTGGCAGAGCGCGGGAGGGGGCACTGGCCAGGTGTGCGCTCGGGTGACCCACTGCCCGGGCACACAGGCCGGTTCTCCTTCCGCAAGTGGCCCATGGGGAAGCCACGCACTGGTGTGCCGCCGGATGCTCACTCACGGTCACAGGTTCTGGTCCGCCATCGCGCTCATGTGCCTTCTCCAACTCCTGGCGCCCCCGTGGAGGTGCACCCTTCACCATGCCCTGCCCTCCGCAGGGATGCTCCTCCAGGCAGCGGCCTCTCATAGCTGGCCTCCCTCTTCCGCTGCTGCCTTCCTCTTCCTCTTCCTCTTCCCTGGCACGCTTGCTTTGTCCAGTGAGGCTTGCCTGAAGCGCGGCAGCTTCAGTTTGGCCATTTTAAACATCCCCGGTCCTCACACACGCATTGCACGAACCGGGCAAACACGCTGCTTCCGTCATCAGGTATCCGTGCAGGTCTTGGCAGTTGTTCTGGTCGGTCCTGCATATCCCTTAGCGAGTTGCCGACGGACGAACGACGTGACTGCACCTGCCTTGCACCTTCACCATCAGCCTGATGCACGGCAATCAGCAGGCAGGGCTTTGATGGGCCTGCAGATGCCACTGCTTACCAAATGCTGCCTGTCAAGCTGCTGTTAAAGACAGAAGAGCAGGGCTCAGTCTAGCAGTTGGCAACTTCCTGCTTTCCCTTTGGAGCCTCAGACCCTAGTAGCAGAGAGCTGGGACACCAGAGCACTGGCACCGGTTTCGCAGGCAGCTTCCCAGCGGCCTCGTTTGCGCTGCACGCCCTGTCCCTTGCGCAGTGTAGAATCGCTGTGCTGCTCGTTAACCCTGATTTGTAAATGTCTCAACAGATTATTGCTCCTCCTGAGCGCAAATATTCCGTTTGGATCGGAGGCTCCATCCTGGCTTCCCTCTCCACCTTCCAGCAGATGTGGATCAGCAAACCAGAGTATGACGAAGCCGGCCCTTCAATTGTGCACAGGAAGTGCTTCTAAAGAGCAGAGCTAGATTCTTCCGGAACACGGACCCCCTTCCTCTTCTTCTTTTGCAATTCTTTCTAACCTTTAATAAGCATTAAAACTTTTTTCAAGCCAGCCACTGTCTGTGCTACTTTGTCTTTTCATGTCATTGAGCTACAGCTGAGACCAACTGCCCTCTTTGTCCCTTAGAAATTGTCACAAGGAAGCGGTGAGATTCGCATTTAGAAAACTGGGAGACTGACTGTCCAATGGCCTTTCACCCTCTCCCGGAAGCTTGCCAGTCCGGTGGACGCTGAGGATGAGCAGCAGAGTCCATGGCCCATGCCCCCGTAACAGCGGGGGCTTTTCGGGGGCCAGAGCACTCTCTGCCGGCCTTGCTTCCTTTAAATCAGAGTCCTCAAACTGTTCCACTGGGGGCCAGCTGAAAGGTGCCTGTGCCGGGTGCGGGCCAAGGTGGTGCTGGCGGTGCACGCGGGCTGGCTTGGGGGCGGGGTGGGGTGGGGCGGCGCGGGCGGCGCACGGCGAGGGGAAGCAAGGCAAGGCAAGGCAGGGGCGGGCACGTGCCGCAAGGTGGGGGCTCGAGGCAGCAGCTTGCTCGCTTGGAGATAGTTTTCGCCAAGTGAGCAAACCGCTGCCTCCCCGCTCGCGGGGCGAGGTAGCAAGTGGTGGGCACGCGCATGGGCGCCCGTGCACGGCGGATCCAAATGGGCACGGCGGGCCAGATCCGGCCCCCAGGCCGTAGGTTGAGGACCCATGCTTTAAATGCTGCTGCACAGAAAGCAAAGCCCATCAGAAAGACTCGGCCGCAAAGCGTTTGGCCAGGAGCTGGGTTCTCCAGAGCTCCTTCTAATCAGGCAGGGAGCCAGCAGCAGGGCCAGGGCGGGGGAGAGCGGGCTCTGAGGTCCCCCTCCACGGGGGTGGCTGAGGCCCCATCGGTGCGGGTGCTCAAGGACAGGCTGGACGTGCACACGGTGGGCATGTCGTGAGTGGGGCCGGCTGGAGCCGGGGTCAGACTAGATGGCCCGGGAGGCCCCTTCTGCCTCGCGCTGTTTCTGTGTCGACAGCACAGCAGGCCGGCCCGGAAACGCGGGCTGCGCAGTCCCGGGCTGCTGCGCTGTCCGCCCCCGGCCCGGCCCCCCGCGCCCGCCCGCCCGGCTGCGCGCCCAGAGGGGGCCGCAGGGAGGCCTCACCGGAGCCGCGCAGGGCTACCTTTCCGCGCACGCGGCCCGCGCCGGCCTTGCGCCCTGGCCGCGTCCGCCGCGCCCCCACGGCCGGGCACGCGCGCCCCTTCCTCGCCCCCGCCTGCGCGTCCCGGCGGAGGGCGGCGCCCGGCCCCTTCCGGCAGGCTCCGGAAAAGCCCGCGCGGCGGGGTGGGGGCGGGAGCGGGAGCAGCCGCCCCGGCGCCGGAGCTCCATGGCCGGGGCGCGGGCCGCCCGGAGGCTCTCCGTCGAGGGCAACATCGGTACGGGGGCGCGGGGCGCGGGCGCGTACCCTCCGCGCCGTCGGCTGTGGTTCGCTGCCGCTCTCTGCACATGCCCAGAGGCGCCGCATTGGCCTGGGGTGCCCCTCGCTGGACTCGGGAGGAGCGAGGGATGGCCCGTGGCGGCGCCGGGGTGCGGCGGGGCGATGCGCCGCCCCTGCGGCCCCTCCCGCCGCCGCGCCGCCGCCGCCGCGCCGCCCCTTGCGCCCAGCCTGCGCTTCTCTCCCTCCAGCCGTGGGGAAGTCCACCTTCGTGCGCCTGCTCAGAAGAGCCTTTCCCAGCTGGCAGGTGGTGCTGGAGCCCGTCTCCAAGTGGCAGAAGCTGCGGGCCGCCGGGTCCCGACAGGTAAGAGCCGAGGGAGCAGCCCTCCCGCAGCCTGGGCGCCCCTGAGCCCGCCGAGCCGAGCCCTGCAGTCACCCCGTCCTCGTCCTTCTGAGGGACCGGCAGGCGTGTCCTCGGGCCCCCACAGCTGAAAGCGGCCAGGTGGGAAGAATGGGGGGGGGGTTGGAAGGAAAGGGTGAGGGGCTGCCCTGCAGGTGTCTGTGGACGGAAGCCGCTGGGCGAGGACTGGCCTGAGAGAGTGGTACAGCCTGCAGGGTGCAGGCTTTGGTGCTTTATAGTCCAGCGTTGCGCCTTTCCCGTTGGAGCAGCTTATGGGCTAGTCTGGCTGCGTCGGGGTGGGGGGTTCTCCAAGCCAAAGGGATGTTCTCCGTGCAGCTGCAAACACAGACGCCCCTCCACCGTTGCTTCCACTCCTCACAGAACGCAGCACAAGCCACCAACAGAACGCACCATGGCCTCCCGCGCCTGGTCACATTTTGCTTTTAAACATGGCATCTCCCAGCAGGCCGCACCTTCTCAGAGTATTGGAAACCTGCTGCAATTGCTCTATCAGGATCCCTCCCGCTGGTCCTACACTTTCCAGACCTACTCGTGCCTGAGTCGGCTCAAGGCCCAGCTGCAGCCCCTCTCAGCAAATCCCGCAAAGACCCTGGAAGCCGTGCAGGTGTTTGAGAGGTCCGTCTACAGCGACAGGTATGGAGAGGAAACTCTGTGGCACCTCCTAGTGGTGGCACTGGGGCCACCCATAAAGGAAGGTTGGGAGCGCTTTGCGGCTCAACAGCGGTGCAGTCTTTGTGGTACATCCCTGTTGCGCTTTCCTTCCTTGCCGGTTCTGCTGCCTGCTGCGTGCGGCCATGGCAGGGAGCCAGAGGAAAAGGGGCAACCCCCTCGCTGCCTTGATCGCATGCAGGCTGCCCCTGCCCCGGGGGGGGGGGTGCCGCTCTTCTTCCCTCCCCTTCCCCAAGAGTGTGTGTGGGCTGTTGACTTGCCAGGTGTGGCTTTCAAGTGGCGGCTGCTTTGGGGAAGATTCACTGTTTTGTCCTCTGGCAGGTTTGTGTTTGCGAAAAACCTCTTTGAGATTGGCCACCTGACAGAAATCGAGTGGACCATCTACCAGCACTGGCACACCTTCCTTCTGCAGGCGTTTGGGGACCAGCTTGGCCTGCACGGCTTCCTTTATCTCCGGGCACCTCCAGAGGTAACTGAAAATGTGGCTCACAGAGAATGTTGCAGCTCTGGCTGAAGCCTTACCGGGGAGCCAGCCTGCGCCCGCCACAAGGGCTGGCGTGTGTACCTGGGGGTGCAGTGGCGTGGGTGTCTCTTTTGCGCCCTCCGCTGGCATCCCTCCTCTTCTGGCAGTGCGGGGCCGGTGAACGAGTGTTTCCCCCGCCAGGTGTGCATGGAGCGGCTGTGCCGAAGAGCGAGGCCAGAAGAGCAGGAGCTGCAGCTGTGCTACCTGGAGCAGCTTCACACGCAGCATGAGGACTGGCTCCTGAGGAGAAGCCCCATGTGAGTGACTGGTGGGGGGGGGGTCCTGGCCTGCCTGCTGCGGCTGGCGGGGCTTCCCCTGCCACCTGCTTCTTGCGTCTGAGCTGCCTGGCTGCGAGCTGGTGCTGGGGACTGACACAGGCAGCTTCTGGGGTGCCCCGTGGCCCCGGCCCAGCCCTGACCTGACCTGGGGAGAGGACTGCCGGGCTGAGGCTGTGCTCCCCACCCTGGGAGGAGGCATCACGGAGGAGGGGGGCAGGAAGGTGCAGGGCGACGACCTGTGCAGACACATCCCTTTGATCCCCAGGTCCCGACTGGATGGCTTAGGGGACGTGCCAGTTTTGGTGCTGGACGTGTCCAGAGATTTTGAGCATGACCCGAGTGAGCAAGGGAAGCTCGTCAGTCAGGTGAGCACCTGCAGGGGGCTCCTGTGGCACAGGAAAACTCCGGTGGAATGGGAAAACACGGATGGGATGGTCTCACAGAGGAGTAAGGTTGGCACGAGGACTGCTGACTTCACCCTGCTCTTTGTCTGGCCTGCCATGGAAATGGCTCACTGGGCAGAACCGCCTGGACATCTTTCTAAAGCTCTGTCCCCCTTTTTCACAGGTGCGCACTTTTGTGGAGAGTGGCCCTCTTGCTGCTTTGCCCTCTGCGGCCGCCTCTTAACTCAGCATCTCGTTCAAGGAGTAGCTGACTCTGCTGGGCCGGGAGCTGTGGTGGAAACAGGTCACCCTCTTTGGGTCTCGGCAGGCCAGAACCGCCTGGAATTAAGGGTGGCGTCAACACTGTGTGCGTTGTAAATAAATGTGTGTGTAGAGGAACTGAGTCCAGGGACCCACGAGGTCTGGAATCTGCACCCCATGGAGCAGACTGCATGGAAGCGCAGGCAGGGGCTGTGAAGACGCTTCTCAGCCCCAGAGCCTCGTGTTCTTGGGGGCTGTTGTCCCGTTTGCTCTTCCCCATGCACTTCCGGGTGCATGGGGAGGGCCGAGGCTTCCTGGGGTGGTGGCTTCTGGTTAGCCAGGCACTCACCAGACTTGCTTCAGTGTGTAAGGGATGCAAACCCTAGCAGGGCTCACCTAACCCCTTTCGGCGTCGGGAGCGTTGGGGGCTGTACCTGAAAAACCTGGACGGAACCAGTTGCTGGACTGCTGAGGCAGTTTCTGACCTTGTTGGCCAGTTTGCAGCATGAATTGCAGCATTTGGAGCAATTGAGAGTTCAGAAGCTGCCGCCGCCGCCACCTCTGTAGCATCCCTAGAAATCTTTGGGCAAGCCCAAATAGCTCAGGCCAAGCCAGGGATGGCAAATAGGCTTCTAAGGGGGGCACCTTGGGTGTGGCCGGCCAGGGAATGCTGGGAAGGGTCCGGCTTTTTCTGTGCAAATGTCCACAGGCTGCGCCTTCAGCGGCTCACACTTGCTTTCACGGGCAACGTCAGCGCTTACTGCTGCTCGGTGCTCGTCTACACACAACCATCTTTCATGGCGCCTTTCAAGGGTGTGGTCGCGTGCACACAAAAACGCTTGCAGTGGTGTGGGCGCAACTGCAGAAGCATTGCTGGTTGTGCAAGTGCACTACCTTGGTTGCCTCATCCCGAACGACTGCCTCCTGCTTTCACTAGCTTTGGCTGCTGGGGAAGCATTTCAAGGATTCCTTGCCCTTTCTGCAGCGGAGTTCCCTGAAGTGCAGAGCGCGGCGTTCACCATAATAAAAGGGACCACTTTGAAAATGGCTTGTTCATGTCTTATTGGCGAAGGCGGTGGAGGAACACTGAGCGGGAGGCGCGGGGTCTCTTTGGTGCAATCTGCTGTGGCTGAGAGCGCGCAAGTGACCTCAAGTTCCCTGTGCCACGCTTGGCCTCTCAGTAGTACTTCAGATGCAGTCCCGTCCCACCCCCTAGTATAGCCACAGGTGCTACCTGTGATGCCAGACAGCAGAGCCCTGCAGAGTACCCCGGATAAAAGCGGTTCATGCCTTGCTAGCGTAACGGGTAGTGCAGAGGACTGGCTGCTTAACTCTGCCTCTTCCTTGGGCCATGCATTAACAGGCGGCAGTTTTAAATGGTTTTTAGCTGAGAAAGAAGTATTTGCATCCAGTCTGGTAAACACAGGCTTGTAGCAAGGGAGGCCCACTAGATGGCCCCCTCCTTCAAGCCCTCTTTTCCAGAGACAGAAGTTTCAAGAGATGCTTCCAGCCGAAGCGGGACGGTGTTGCAAGAGGACTTGAAGCGTGAGTGGGGGGCTCCTGGGACAGGAGTCATCTCACGGCCTTCCAGCGTTGCTTCTTGGTGGGTCAGAGAAACACACACAAAAATGCACGGGGGGCTCGGGCAGGTTCCGTGTGCTCTGGAGCAGGCCTGGGTGGGTGCAGGGCTTCTCTCTCACGGGCCTGTGGGCAAGAGCTGCAGACGCAGTCCCCGGCGACCAGCAGGCCGTGTGGCTTGGCGTGTTTGCTGGCAAGGGCTCCTGCCACCTTTTGGTCTCGGCCTTTCCGCGGGCATCGCGGAGCCTGTGCTGGAGCGCCTTCCCAGCAGAGGGGTGCTCGCACAAGCCGTGCTTCAGAAGGAGCGGCTGGGCCTGGTGTCACAACACGTGCCCCCGGCACCCCATGGGATGATAGAGCCTGACCCCTTGACTCACGGCCAGGATTCGGAAGACCTCAAGGCACCAGGCAACTGGCCCCAAGTAGATCGGCCTCTGCCGCCCACCCATCTACCTCAGCCTTGCCTGCACAGACTGGCAGTGGCCGCTGTCCAGGAGGAGGCAGCCAGGGGCCCTTTCGCAGGATGGCACAGCTTGGCGGAGGCGCCCCCCGCCCCCCCAGGGCTGTTCCTGTACAAGAGGCAGAAGCACATCCGGGTTTCCCCAAAAAAAGCAGGCAGGGCCGCGCGGGGGCTCCCTTTGACCCGCGTCAGTTTGGCTGTTCGAGGTGCATCTCGTCTGAACGGTGCCGCCGCCGCCTAACGCAGGGCCTACGAGAGGCAGAGGGAGGCCTGCGGGTGGCGCCACCGCGGCCGCGCTCCTTCCGTGCAGCCCCGCGGAGACGGCGCCCACCGCGGGCCGCCGGCCGGGTGGAGGCCGCCAGGGCGCCAGCTCCCGCGGCCTACGCGTGCCGGGCGCGCACAAGCGGCGCCCCGACGCTTCCCGCTGGGCTCCTGGCTCCGCGCGCGGGCAGGCGGCGCGCTTCCCTTGGCGGGGCTCCTCCGGAACGAAGAGGCGGTCGGCGCCGCTTCGAGGGCCCTCCGCGCCGCTGCTGCGCGGCGCTACGGGCCCTTTGCGCGCGCTCAGGCGGCGCGAGGCGGAGGGGCGCCTCTGCGGAACGGGGCCGCTTGCTTCCGGGCGGCCCGCCGCCGCCGCCGCCCCCGGGGCCGGGGCCCGAGCGGCGCGCGCGCGG
>NW_025336576.1:1611546-1638801 GCF_004798865.1 Varanus komodoensis | reverse complement strand
GGGGGGGCGGCCCGCTCCGCCTCCCGGGCGTGCAGCGCGCAGCGCCTGCTCCGTGCCCCGAACTCGCTTTCCTGAAGTTTTCGTTCGCAGGAGCGCAGCGGGGCGGCGCCCACGGGGGCGGCGGCTGCGGCGCCGGCTTTGCTCGCGAGGAGGCTCGTGGGCGGCTCGGGTCGCCCCCTCGCCCAGCGCGAGGCCACACGGAGATGCTGGGCCGGGCCGGCGGGGGCTTGGCTGCGGCGCTGCCGCGTGCCTGCTCCCCGCCCCGCAGAAAGCGCCGGCGCTGCGGGCGCTGCGCCCCGTGCCTGCGGAGGGAGAACTGCGGGGCCTGCCGCCACTGCCTGAACCGAAGCACCGGGCACCAGGCCTGCAAGATGCGGAAGTGCGAGGCGCTGGCGAGGACGCGGCCGGGGCGCGCCGGAGAGGTGAGTGCGCCGTCCTTTGCCCGGTAGCCTCCGGAGCGGCCGGGCGCTGCGTAGGCCGCCGCGGGAGCTCCTCCGCCCTTCTGCCGTTTCCCGCGCTGCTTACTCTGGGGGCGAGCGCAGGGCCCCCGGCGGGCCGGCGGCAGCTCCAGGCTGCGCACATGATCCCCGAGGGTAGCGTTCCTCCCGCTAGGAGCTGTAGCGGCAGAAGCGCCTCCGGGTCAGGAGCCCGCAGTGGGGCTGGAAGACGGTGGATCTGAAGAGCTGCGGGCCTCTTTCCACGGGAGGGCCAGTTCCACCTCACGGGCTCGCCCTGTACGGGAAGGC
The DNA here is from genome assembly GCF_004798865.1 of Varanus komodoensis. Classification (NCBI taxonomy): domain Eukaryota; kingdom Metazoa; phylum Chordata; class Lepidosauria; order Squamata; family Varanidae; genus Varanus; species Varanus komodoensis. The sequence goes on along the minus strand of NW_025336576.1, from coordinate 1,638,055 downwards.
GCAGCGGAAGGTGCAAGCGGTGGAGACAGAGCCTGCGGCTCTTGCTGCCATGAACCCGGAGAGGCGCCTCAGCCGTTTGGGGAGGGGGAAGATCCCGCGCAAAAGCTGGGAAAGCCCCGCGCAAGAGGCTGGCGGGGCACTGGCCTGAGCTTCCCCGCCCGCACCACCTGCTCTGGCGCGCGTGCTGCAGCCTTTAAAGTGAAAGGCCTGGCTGCCGCCCGCCGCTGCTGCTGGTGGGAGTGACAAAGAGTGGGAGGACGAGGGGGGGAGCTGAGCCCCCCCCCCCCCCCCGGGAGACGGCCAGGCCTTCTGCTCCTCTTCCCTGGTCAGGGGCACAAGCGAGAAGTGGCGGCCCGCGGTGGTGGAGCCACGCACTGCCGGAGTCTTGGCAGCTGCTGGGGGTCCCTTTTGGCAGGGCACGTGGGAGCAGGAAGCACCGGCGCTCCACGTGGACATGGAGTGCTTTGTGCAAGCTGTGAGTCACAGGGGGTTTGCCCTGCCGGCCGTCCTCCTGCGTCTCCCTCTGCAGGTGGCGTGCTTCTGTTAAAGAGCCACTCTCCGTGCAAGAGCGAACGTATCGCGGGACTGCCCACGCTGGCTCTTCTCTGGGCACTTTTTGGGTTGTCCAGGGCATTGCAATGTGGCTGTGAGCATCCCGTTCTAAACCTCCATTCAGAAGTGTGCTCAGGAGAGCTTTCCAGAGCAAATGTGCTGGCCAGTCCTGAATGGCATTGCTCGATGTGAGGTGACGTGCAGCCCGAGGCTGAGTGTCCGGTTCCCTGGCTGGGGGTTCTGTGCAGTTGGCTGGATTGGTTGTGCGTGGGAGTTAGTTATCACTTGGGGGCCCTGCAGGCCCCATAAGGACCTCTGCCACTGCATGGCAGCTGTGGGTCCCTCAGCTGCTGCCAGGCCGATAAAAGGACGTCCGAAATATTTCGCCCACAAGGGTGCACTGTGGAGACACGGCGGCTGCCTGGTCTGGAGGTATATCACGCACATGATTGCAGAACATGGAACGATAAGCAGTGGATAAGCAGTGGCCCGTGTGGGTGGAAGCCGGTCACTGGTTTTCTGCGATGAGTCTCTGCAAGATGAGTGGCCGCCCTGCCCCTCCACCAGCTCGTGTTTCCCAAGCCTGGCCTGGCCAGAGATAACAGACCTTCAAAGCTAACTGAAGTGGCAGCGCTTGATTGTATTAATGGCCCCGTGATTAAGGTAAAGGTTTCCCCTTGATGTTAAGTCCTGACTCTAGGGGACGGTGCTCATCTCCATTTCCTAGCTGAGGGAGCCCTCGTTTATCCGCAGACAGTCTCCGTGGTCATGTGGCCGGCATGACTAAACACCAAGGTGCACGGAATGCTGTTATCTGCCCACCGAAGTGGCAACTTTTTATCTACCTGCACTTGCATGCTTTCGAACTGCAAGGCTGGCAGGAGCTGGGACAGAGCAGCAGGAACTCACTCCGTTGTGCAGATTCGAACCGGCAACCTTTGGATCAACCAGCCCAGCAGCACAGCGGTTTAAACCACTGCGCCACCTGCAGTCCCCGGCCCCGTGATTGCTGCCTTGCAAATTTGCGGGATGTTTCCTGGCCCAGAAGCTTTTCTCTTCAGTCAGGGGGCAGTGCTGGAACTTGCACACATCTTTTTCCATTCAAACGTCTTTAGCTGCCGGGGAAGAGGAGAGGGGGGTCCTCCTTGCCCCTTTCGCTTCGTGGAAGGTCAAAAAGTGATGCCTTGTCCCGATCCCCGTGCCTTCCCTCAGTTGAAGCTGCATGTCAGTCCAGCCCTCTCCCGTTTTCTTGATTCTGGAAAAAATGCTTGCATGGCCAGAACTAAGGCCGATTGGCTGTTTGGTGAACCGGTCACATGGCTGACGATAATACCAGGGGGTGGCTCCGTGGATAGGCTGCAGACCCCCCGGTGTGGCGGGGAGGGAGCGAAGAAAGGGTGGATGGTCCTTTTGGTGGTGGGACAGTAGCTGTTGGGCAGGGGAGGAGAAGAGTGGTTTCGTCTGGGAACCCAGTGAGGCTTCAGGCTGGCCGGTGTGTGCCTTCGTGAATGAATGCTGAGTAAGCGTGGAAATAAAAACCCGTCATGCTCGAAGTACGGTTTCCTTCTGTTAGACCGAGAATCTTGCCTCATGCTCTTACTCTGCGTTTGGCTTGGCTGTGCGGAGCATGTGTTTGAAATGAGGACGGTGGCAGGGAAGGAAGGCACCTCAGGGAAAGGCCGGGTCAGGCTGCCCGGCTGCCGCGCTGTGGTGTTGTGTGGTCCTGCTTCACAAGGAGGAGCCTCTGTCGGCCTTTCCGTCTTGTAAGCCCTCGCTCTGGCCTTCCTGTCAGTTAATGACTCACATTCTGGTTTCTGCATGTTGCGGTTGTGCGGCCGAAGGAAAGAAGCCGAAAGAAGCCGTTGCGAGCAGGAATGTCTGAATCACGCCCTCCACCTCCGCGGGGGAGTCAGAGGAAGGAGCCCTTTTCTCGGGGCTGTCCCGTGCTGCATTGTGCCTGCCAGTTTTGGGGACCTGCATTGCCCTTTGGGCCGCACGTATCTCATGTGGCCAAGTGCTCAAGCCTCGTGCATGTGGCCAGGTGCTCAGGCCTTGCGGGACCTCCGGGGAAGGCCGTGACGGAGGCAGCCCTCTCCCGCCTCCCTTGCCCTTCTTCCAGCGCAGTGCGCTTTCCGCGCGTGAGTCGCAGCGTGAGTCAGAGCGCCCCTGTGGCTGCCCGGTGGCACGTTCGCCCTGGGCCTGGGATCTCACAGCCCTGGAGGGGCGTGGGCAGGGGTGAGTGATGCACCGCGCAGCGGCCGGGCGAGGAGGCGCACGTGATGTCAGGGCTGCCCACGTGTCCCCCGCTGCCTCGGCATGCTGGTTCCCCCTCGGAAAGACGCTTCGAGGGCCCACCTGCGGGGCCAGCCGTCAAGTCCACGCACACAGCTGCGCCGGTGGTGGCCCTTGCCTCCACGGCTCACTTGTGACCCTTTCCTTTCTGCCTGTGCTCCTGCCTTGTCTTCTCTCTGCACAGTCAGAGGCAGCCAAGACCTTTGGTGCCTGAGGCAGGGCAACCAAATGCCCCGCAGCAGGGGAAGGCTTCGGCTCAGCAGCAGCGCTTCGCCACCCCGGTCGGCGGGGAGAGCTCTGATGGCCCGCCGCTGCTGCTCGGCTGGGGACGAGACTGAGCTGAGCGGGCCAGTAGAAGGCACATCCCAAGTGTCCAACTCTGTTGTCCTTTTTCTGCCCTCCAGGACCCACCTCTCAGGCGGCCTTCCGCAGGCAGCCTGCTCCCTGTGCTGGCACACGCCTGGGCCCCATCTATGCTTCCTCTCCCCAGTCGCCGGGCCTTGGAATCCAAGCTCAAGCTCCTCTGGTCAGTTTTTTCTGTGCAAGGGGTCTGTCTCCGATGGACCTGGAGGTCGTGTGGTTAGAGGGCTCTGGAGGCTTCCTCTGAGCTCACTCCCCCCTATTCTGAGAGTTCGGGTCTTGTGTAGCTGCTGCTCTGAGCCTACTGTGGGTCTTGAACTGGTGACATGAGGGGTGGAAGATGGGGATGTGCCCCATGCGGCACTACGTCCTCCAGAGGGACTTGCGTGTGGGCAGTTGCGAGTCACACGAAATGTTGCTTTCAGCCCTCCTGCCAGGCCCCCTTGCAAGAGGCTCCCGTCATGCCTGGCCTGGAGGCACTGCTGGCCTAGGTTTTTTTTTAATAGTGATTTCAGAAGGCCTGGGGCTTATGACATCCCGAATTCTTACATTCTAGCAATGTATTTGGGAATGTTTAAATAATAGTCACTGGGCAGGAGTGGTGCCTGGGCTTTTGCTGAAGTCCGTCACCAAAGGCTCCTGAGCAAACTTTGCAATTATGGACTTAGGGGAGGGGTCCTCTTAGTCGCTGGCTAAGGAACAGTCAGAGAGAGCAGGGCTAAATGGCAGCTTCTCCCAGTTCAGCAACACAAGCAGTGGGGCAGGGCCTGTACTGGGACCAGTGCCGCTTTTCGGCTGTTGCATAGATGATCTGGGATTAGGAGCAAGCCGTGAAGTACGTGGCCACATTTGCTGACGACACCAAATTATTTAAGAGGGTCAAAAAGGGGGATTGTGAAGGGAGAATTCTTCAGCTGGGAAAATGGGCATGAAAATGGCAGTGCAAGTCTGTATAAGTGAGTGTAAGGCGATGCATGTCGTGGGAGAAAAATCGACATTCAGATATAAGCTGATGGGATCTGAGCTAGCCATAACCGACCAAGAAAGAGATCTCGGGGTTGTGGTGAACTGCCCAGTGCAAATGTCCATCCGGAGCGCAGTGGCTGCAAGAAAAGGAAACTCCGTGCTAGGCATAATTGGGAACAGACTAGAAAATAGAGCTGCCGAGCTCTTATTCCTCTTATGCAAGTCTCTGGGGCAGCTGCACGTGGAGTATCGCACACCTGGGAAAGGACGTTACTGAGTTGGAAAGGGTGCAGAGAATGGCAACTAAAATGATCCGGGGGCTGGAGCAAGGCTTCGCGAGGAGCAGCTGCAACAGCTGGGATAGTTTTGCGTAGAAAAGGGGAGTAACGGAAGACGTGAGGAAGAGGTTGGAACTCATGCATGGGGTGGAGAAAGTGGGGGGGACCCTTTGCTTCCCCTCTTGCAATACTACAGCACCAGTGGGGCCAGCGGGTGGAACTGGCCGGTGGGAGATGTCGCACAATTACAAGATCGTCCCTCTTCGCACAGCACTTGGTTGAACTATGACGTTCACTGCCACAAGGAGGAGTGCAGGTCAGCAATGTGGGTGGCCTTACGGGGGGGCGGGGGCTGGAGAAAGGCGTGGCGGCGGCGAAGCCTCAGCCCTTTCTGCCGCCTGTGCAGAAATTGAACGTGTGAAGGATTTTGCTCACCTCGGGCTCAGACATCAATTCAAAGGGAGGTTGCAGCCGAGAAATTCAGAGAAGGCCGAGATGTGGAAGGGCAGCAAGCGAGGGAACTAGGAAAGCTCCTCGAGTGTAAAGATGGTTCACTGGAGAAGAAGGCCAAGGCAAAGCGGTCAGACGGGAGATTTTGGAGGGCCCTCAAGTCTCAGGGCCTCCATAAATTGGGGAGGATTTGATGGCACATAACAACAGTGGCAACTGTGCCAGATGCGCACAGCTGCATTGAACGTGTCATTATGGACAATCGAACAATATTTTAATTTGTGAAGATTTTGCTGAAACTTAATCATGCAGCTTTGAGCAATACAAACTGGAATTTCCAATCAACATGATCAAACACAGATGGAATAATCAGAAATTGCTGCAAGCTACGATTACACACCAGGCATTGCAAACACAGAAGGCCCATGAAGGAGGGCAGTGGGATTGCTGGAGCATCACGGGGCATTTCGTTTGAGACATCAGGGTGGGAAGGAGAAGTCCCAGTTGGTTGTCCTGCATTTACCTGAGCTACACCTGCCGTCTCTGCTAACATCCATCCACCATGATGTGCTTGGCCTCCAGACGTGGCCCTGCTCCGCCCAGCACACAACCCTGCAATGCTCTGCTCCGGGAAATTGCTGCAGCTCCGCCCCCCGTTCCCACTCACTTCAGGGAGAGGCTTGAGCATTCTTGCCAAAGTGCCGCTGTTTTCACTCTTCAGCAATCCACAGAGCGCCTCAGTGGCCACGGACCACCGAACGTGTCCTGCATGTCCCTGTGGCCAGTGGATTTCGGTGGAGACGACACCCACCCACTTCTCTCCCAGCTGGCATCCCTGGTCATTTGAGAGCCGTGCTTCCCTTGGGAACGTGCAAGCACTGTTACCATGTTGACGGGGCTGCGGGCTAAAGTTGCTTTCTGGCAAATTCACTCTGGTGTGGAGGCTGCCGGGGAGCTGAAGTCACTGCCCGCGACTGCAGAAGAGTCCTGTGTGGCTCAGAAGGGCCGTCCTGGCTCCGTACTGTGTGCTCTGCCAGGCGGTGGGGTGACGAGTGACTCCAGCCCTGATCTTTGCCTCTTGAGGCGCTTTCAGGGGGTGCTTGAAGTTGTGGAAGGCTGGGGGGAAGAGGGCCGAGCTTTGAGGGTTCCTGTAGCAAGCGGATGGGTTTCCTGCCGTGGGTGTCCTGGAATGCTGGCAGAGGCCGGGGAGGTTCGTTCTTCTGGAGGTCACAGGTGATGGATGGAGGAAAGGCAGGTGAGGACCGCTGTCTGTGGCTGGAAGAGGGGAAGGCTGCTCCTGCATGGAAACAAGCCGGTGGCATCTCAGCAACGGCCGCCCTGCAGATGAGGAGCTTGCTAGCGGGAATCAGCCGCCGGGTGGGCTGGGCGATCGCTGCTGGCCTCCGCCGGGGGAGCAGCTGCAGGGCCCCTTGCGGCTGCCTGCGTGCCTTTGAAAAAGTGCAGCGGGCCCTGTGAGGGACTGGTCCCCGGGCGAGGACCGTGGGAGGAGGCTTGTGATGGTCCACCTGCACCCAGATCCCTCCTGCTGCCAGAGGGCCGCTCGACAGTGTCCGTGCTTCCATGCAGAGGCCCGCAGGGCCGCCGCAGCCTCAGTGGCTTCCCGTGGCAGAAGCCGACCTTCTCATTGGAGCAACCCTCCTGCCGTGCTGCATGGTGAAGCGTGCAAAATGCTCCACGCGGGGCTGCCCGTGCGTCGCGGCGGCCTGTGTCACGGCGCTGCCCACCTGGGTCAGCGCGTCGCAGCGGGTGTGGGGCACTGAGCCAGCTGCGGAGGGCTGGGCGTCCCGCCGAGCTGCGAACCTCTCCAGCAGACGCTGGGCTGCGTGAGACACTGCCCTTGCAGCCCTCAGCACCCTGTGACCTGGCCCTTGCGCAAGCCTGTGGAATATGTGTAGGCATGGGGTCAAGGCAGTGCCGTCGAGCCGCTCCTTTGGAATTTGCCCAAGAGCTGGAGCAAACTTTTATCAGATCTTTGCTGGGGAAAGTTGCTACTTCATTGGATACCCAGCCGTGAGCAGCAAGGGGCACTGATTCGGAGCAGTGCCGGTGCTTTGCAGATGCCTGGGGCTGGCCGGAGTTGCAAGCCAGGTCCTCGAGAAATCCAAAGCCCCGGCCCGAGAGACGGCTGCAGGGGAAGCGAGCACCTCGCTGTCTCATCTTAGCCAGATTCAGCCTCCAGCATGCCCGAACTGGTTCCACAACCCATTGACGTGCACCTGCAGATCCCAGAAAGGTACCAGCCAGGTTGCAAGGCGGCTGATTCCTTTAGTGCAGGCAGGTGATCTCAGACTGGGAGGGGTTTCGCTGTTGGACGGGGCAAGTCCGAGCAAATCTTGCTGCACAGAATAGGACTTAGGTGTGGAGCTTCCCCTTCAAGAACACACTTCCCTGAGGGCTCCTGGCAGACCACCTGATCCTGTGAGTGTGTGCCTGTGCGAAGGCGTGTGGAGCCGGCCGGGGACCCACTTCCGTGCCCGGCCAGGGCCTTGGGAAGCGGGGGGGGGGGGAACAGCTCGGGGAGGGCTGCCCTGCCAGTCCACATGTGGGTTCCCTTGGCCGGGAGGTCCAGGCCCTTTTCTCTTCCCACTCCAGTGGCCAGTCCCCACTGCTCTTCCAGGCCAGTCTCGCCCGGAGCTGATCTGCACAGCGCTTCGGAGACCCGGGTGCAAGCGCCAGGCTGCCGAAGTTGCGCCCGCTGCACCACAGGGGCCGCCTCCGTTAAGAGTGGTTGCCCCGCCACTGACCCAGCCCAAAGGCCCGCTTGGCCAGCCAGGCCCCTTTGCTGTGGACGGGCACGGGGATGGAGGGCTTCCCCTGCGGCTTGCCTCCCGCTGCTGCCCCTGGGCAGACAGAGGCCGCGCATGCTGTGTCTTAGCAGCGGTCCCCGTGTCCTGGGAACTTTTCTCTGCCCTCCACCCAAAATGCTGCTTTTGAAGCGTGCCCTGCCTTGGCTTGAGTAAAGAGGGTTGTGAAGGCATTGGAAGCGAGGTGCGCCCCTTGGCAACTAGCAGTAGGGTACACAAAGGAGCCCCACGGTCTTCGTTCGGTGGCAACAGGCCCTCCGACGCACGGGGGCCCCATCTCTTTTGAGCCTCCTGCGGAGGGGCTCTGGACTGCCACTTTCTCCATGCAGGGCCTGGCCTGCCTCCCGGGGAAGATGGGCGCCCCCAACACCGTCCTGCTGTGCGGGGGTGATCACGCCGGCCTTACCTGAAGGAGGCCAAACGGCTCTGGACGCTCAGACGCGCGGAGCCTCCCCGGTGGACGTGTGCTGGGGCAGCGCCCCCTGCCCCGAGCCCCCCACAGGCCCGAACGCGGCCCCCTCGCTTTGGCACTCCGCCGCCGCCCGGGCGAGCGCCCTTCCCGGCTCTTCCCCCTGAAATCCCACCTCTCGAGCGAGGGGCGCCCCCGAAGCCGGAGGGCGGGGAGCGCTTCGATCGCTGGCCGGCCCGGGAGGGGTGCGGGTCCGGGGCGCCGGCCGCCGGCTGGCAGGTGAGGGCCGAGCGCGCCAGGCAGGGCCAAGCCCAGCCCCCTCCGCCTCCCCCGCCCGCCCGCCCGCCCGCCCTGCAGGCTGCGAGGCAGGGCTGGCTCTCCTCCCCGGCTGGGACTCGGCGGGAGGCTGGCCATGCGTGTCACGTCCACTCCGCTCGCTTCTCGGGCAGGGGGCGCGGGCGCGGGCCGAGCGGCGAGCATGACAATGACTCTCCGCGCGCCTGGCGAGGGAGAGGCGCCCGCCTGCGCCCGGGCGCCTGTGCTGCGGCTTCGAGGAGAATGAGGCAAGATGGCTGCTCGGTAGCGGCGGAGGCTCGCGAGGGCTGAGCGGGGCCGGGCGACGCTGCCGGGGCTGGCGGCCGGGCGGGGAGCGGGCAGCCCGCCGGCCGAGGGGGAGTGCGGCGGACACGCTCGGCAAGGTAAAGCGGCGCGCCTTCCTCGTGCTCCGGCCCGGAGCCCCACCGCCACGCGGGGTCCCCTTCCTCCGCCGCCTCGCCGCCGCCTCCTGGCAGGAGGATTATCTTAAATGGAGGACGGTCCTCTGAACAGCCCCCCGCAGTGCTTGCGCCCCGGCACCTCGCGGGGCAGGTCTGCGAGCCCACTGCTGGCGAAGCGGCTTTGATCGCGCGTGTGCTCGCTTCCCCTTTCCCTCTTTGCAGGTGGAATAAAGGACCGGATAGCCACCGGCACGTCGGCGGCAGCAGAGGTACCGTTTCTCCTCATTCTGCTCAAGACAAAAGCACGGAGGGGGAGACGGGGGGCGGCGTGTGCAGTGGCGCCCGAGTGCCCGGTTTCGTGCTCGTGGGAAATGCCTGCCGGGGTGCCCGTCTCCTCCACCACAGTGTGCCTGTTTTGTTCTCTGGCGCTCAGGCGCATCCCGGAAGGCGCTCGTTACCCTGGGCTCACTCGTGAGGGCACGGCTTTGCTCGTGCTCGGCTTCTCCCCTCTGCCCTTAGCCTGGTGTGGAGCCTGCGGCTGGCGAAGGCGAGGAGGCCGTTGGGGCAGGTGTGACATCATCCTGACGCAACCGCAGGGACCGTGACCGTGAGGTGGCTCGCCGGCCCTTCTGGTGGAGGCACCAAGCAGCGGCCCGGGGCCTGCATGGGGGCAGATGTCAGAGGCGCGTGCGGCTGGCCATTTGCCCGCTGGCGGCGTGGACTGCGGGGCGTCACTTGACTGCTGCGCTGAGGCTTCCCTGGACCCCCAGCGGTGGGTGGGTGGGCAGGCGGCTGGCCTCCTGGGATGCCCGAGCCCTGTGGGAAGATCCCTCAGAGTCGGCAGTTAATGGCAATGATGAAATAGCGGCGGCTCTTGGCAGTTGGGTGTGCTTGGTGAATACACGAGTGGGGAGAGGAGCGCGTGCCAGGGAGGAGGAGTTTTGTGGCCGGTTTGATGGCGTGCCAGCGGCAGGGACAGCTGATGAGGGCAAGATGGGAAGAGGCACGTGGGGCGGACCCCCAGCCAAGTTTTCCAGGGCCTGATCCTGGGCTCGCTTGATGCTCCCCCTGCCGGGACCCAGAGACTTCCTCCAGTGGGAGGTCCCCTGGGTCGGTCCCAGCCACGTGGGGCACATCGTCCATACCCTCTTTCAAGCATGGTCAGCTCTGCCGGCCCCCAGGTGGGGAGGAGGGGACCCCAGTCCTGTGGCTGGGCATGCCTGCATCCAAACTCCTGGGCACACGCTTAAGTTCCTCGGGACTCTGCCAGGCAGGCTGAAGGTGCAAGGGAGGAGGGTGCAGAGGAAAACCCGGAAGTGGTGCAGTTTCTGCCCAGGTCTGTGGTTCATAACAACTGGAGTGGGAACGCAGGTGGAGCTTTGCAGGCATAACCTGATCAGCCTGTTGAAGCGGAGACGGGTTGCAGGTCGCGCCCAGCGGGGTGTGGAGCCTGAATGGGCGCTTCCCCCCGCCCCGTTCTAAGCTTGTTTGGCCTGGTCTTCACTCCAGCTTGGCTCAACTCTGCCCGGGGAGCAAATATTGCTTGGCCAACAGTTGATGAGTAGGGGGAATACTACTGAAAAGGTCAGGTAGCATGACCTAGTGGTAGGAAGGCAGCTCACCGCAAAATAACACCCCGTTTTCAGGAGGCAGACATAATTTGCAATGCCCAAATGGTCCCCTTGCCATGCATTTCCAGCTGGGCAGTTCTGATCCCAGGATACAGTGAAGAGCCCCGAAGAGTGAAGAGCCCAGCGTGGCCCCTACGTGGCCGGATCATTTACTGATGCCATTTGTCAGACTTCACAGCATCTCTACAGCACGTGGATCTTTTCCAATGCAGAAGCAAACGCTGCTGCTGTTCTTCACCAGGTTTATATATGGCTTCCTATTCCAGTTTGCAGAAATAATGCTTGATTTTGCCAGCCCGTGGCCTAGAAGTGCCTCACGGGATGTTCTGTGCCTTTTTTACATTTTCTGAGCCAGCTTCTCTAAGAGAAACGTGCTTTGTGACAAGCCTGGCACATGCCCAGGGAAGGGATCTTGGGGAGCAGGAGTCGGTCGGTGTCTGGCCTGGCAAAGCAGGTCCAAGAACTTAACACGCTGCGTGGAGGAAGCCCGGCTGCCGGAGGGCAGGCCCCTCTCCCTGAAGCATTCCGAGTGGCTGCTTAGGGGCAGCTCGTTGCGGGGTCTGAAGTAGCAGTCCAGCTCCCCTCGTAGGTGATGGTGACCCCATCGTCGCTGATTCAGCTTCCTTCCCGAACACCCAACTTAGATCTGGCCTATCTGTGCCGTGATGGCAGCGCTCAAATGAACCCGCACTCCTTCCCTTGCTTGTGGGTGGGTGAGGTGGCCCAGTCCGGTGTGCATCCACCGCTGCGTGGCTGGGGCTAGGGCCGGGGCCGGGGCCGGGGCGTGGCTGGCTACGAGCTGCCCTTGTGGGTCCCCTCTGGAAGCAGGACTGTGGGAGGTGAGAGCATGATGCCCGTCGTGCCGGCTGCGATGGAAAGGTCGCGAGTTGCCACCTGCTTGCCTGAATCTCCAAATTTTGTGGGGGTGGGGACTTGGTTCTCCCATCCCACGGGTCGGGGGAGCATAGAAATTAGTTTCGTGGGAGAGAGAAATGGTTTCTTGGCTGTGACTGCTATGTGCGTGTGTGCGGCAGCAGCAACTGTCTTCCCACTCGTTCCTTTTGGCATTTATGAATCAAAGAAGTGGCTTCCCCCGCCTTGCGAGCGCCATTTGATGTGGTGAAGGGTCAGTTGCAGTGCATTGCAGAAGTGTTCCCCCCCTTTGACTTTTCAGTGGATTGAGCAGGCGCTGCTGCCGCTTGACCTGTGCAAGATGCCCAGTACTGTGAAGGTGCAAAACATTTTTATTGTGGTGCAAAGCCAAGGCAAGCTGACTGCAAGGGCAGGCGCTGCATTTGTTGCGAGGTGTCCAAATGCACTTGCACACCCTGCCGCCGCATGTTGCGTGGAGTCCCCGTGTGCTGGTCCAGGAATCTCCCTCCGGCTCAGTGTGTCTGCGTCAGGAAGGCGCAAGAGGGCATAGCCATGCAAGCAGCGTCAGGAGGACCAACTCCAAGGATAAAGTTCTGCAGAAGCAGCAAGCGAACTTGGCTTGTGGACGGCGGCAACATTCCCCAGAGCACTGTTAGCACCGGGATTACAAGACAGAAACATGCTGGCCAACCAGCAGAGAAGGGCGTTGGTCCGAGGAGTTGGTGCAGGTGGGAAAAAGCATCCACCTCTCACCTGTCTGGAGGCTGCACAAAGCTCAGTTGCAGGAAAGAGAGGAAAGAAGAAACGCACTGGGGAAACAAAGCCTGTTTGGAGTTGCAAAACGGTGTGTGGTCAACATCTGCTCTGGTGCGCCCAAAACCAGACTTGTAGGCCTTGATGTTAGGCGTGGTGCACGGCCAACACGATCCCTGCGAGGAAGCCCAGGGTGGCGACCTGATGTGGCGCATCCTGGAGCTTCAGCGAAGACTTGGAAAGCAACCAGGAGTGAGGGCAAGATGGGAGGGGGCCAGTGCCGGGGGATTCTCGAGGAAAACCTGTTCCAGTCGGCAAAGGGCAGAGCCTGGGCGGAAGCTCACCCTCCACGGGACAGCGCCCTCAACAGTTGCCACAGGAACCCTGGAGAGTGTCCAGAAATGGTCTCAGTGTGGCCTAGGCCAAGCCCGGGAAGTCTGTGGCAAGACTCGAAAGCTGCTGTCACTGGTGGTCCCAATCCGCTCTGTCGGGAAGTGGGGCCAAATGCAGCAAACAGCAGGCTCCGCTTGGGCAAAGCTGATGAATCTTGGCCACGGAAACTGCCAGCTGCAGTTGCTTCTGCCCGTCTTGGACCAGAGGGGGATGCTGGTAGCCAGCTAGCACCTGTTGATGCTTGCTTTGTGGCACCATACACAATATTTTGCTCCAATCCAGAGGGGAGAATCAAGCGCACATCATCAGGTGGGAGCACTGCCACTGAAATCCGTCTCGGTTCCAGGCTGTAACTCAGCAGAATGTGGAAAAACTGAAGGGAGTGTGGTGCATCTGTCTGTTTGTGAATACTTTGCACGGCCTTGTTGGACGGTCGGGCCGTCCTGGCAGTCTTGCTCAGTTGAGCCAAGCTTCTCACACCGTATGGCCAGTGGTAGAGGGAGGCATGAAGGGGGGCACCACATCTGGAGGGGAACAGCTTGCCCAGCTGCACATGGCTCTGACTGGCAGCAGCTTTCTGAGTTCCCTGGGAGGGGCTTTTCCCATCTTTGCACCCTGTGACCTTCGTGCCTGGATGAGACCTCCTGAACTGGACCTGGAACTTTCTGTGCTCCGTCTGGGCCCGCAAACGTCTAACTTGACCTGCTGGGCGCAAACAGGAACGCTGCGAAGGACGGACCTGTGCTGGAAGCAAAGTGAAAGGGTTTTTGCGTGCTTGGGTGATACTGTTGGGAGGGGAAGAGGGTGTGTGTCCCCGTAGATCAAAGGCTTCTCTCGGAGGCAGACAGCCATTCATTTCACTTTTGGGAGCTTCCCATCCAGCACTCCAGCTTGAAGCAAACAGTCTCCCCTATAGCGAGCGTGGGGTCCTCTGAGTCAAACGGGCACGCGTGCGTCTAGGTAGGATATGCCTGCACAGCCTATTAAATGGGTCGTGCATGTGCCTAGCCGGGGCTCCATGAGTGGCTCGGTTGTGCCCAGGCGCAGAACGTGATGTTGGGCACAGAAATGAGAAGCTGATCCTGGGATTCGGTTTTTGTTCTGCTAAAAATCAGCCTATCTTCTCACCGCCGTGGGTCACACCCGGTGGAATTCTGGAAGCCTCAAAGCCTGGGGCTGGCGGATTGTGGGCAGAGGCTGGCAGGCCAGGGGAAGTGGCCTTACTGGCCATCCGGGGTCCGCTTCTTGACATAGCGCCTTCGTGAGAACTTTTCTGGATCCCACCAGCCTCCTTTCTGCAAGTTGTTCAGTTGCTCTGGAGGGGCCGGGAGCCTCGGAGCAGGTGCTTCTCCCGCGGGCGAGGCAGGTGATGCAGCTGAGCAGTAGTGGCAGCGGAAACGCTTTGCAAGCAGAACGTCATTTTGTTGTTGTTGAAAAAGGCGAATCTGCGGCTGGGGAACAGGGAGAATGGGGAAGGCAAATGCTGTATACTGGGAGAAGGCCAGCCAGTTGTGATGAGCCGAACCACCTAATAAAATGTGCCCCCTTGAGCCCCGGCCCTCTTTGGCCCCTGGGCATATTTGGAATGCACCTGCTCTGGGTAGAACCTACACCTTGACCGAATGGCGAATCCACCATCTCTTTCCCAGGATCCCCTTCCCAACCAATCTCTCTCTGTTCCCCACATCCCCTGCACAAAACTTTCTTCCACCTTTCAGAATCACCCCCAACCTCCTCTTTGTTTCTCCCTGCCCCCCAGGGCACACCTGACCCATCCCCCACGCATGCCTCCTGTCCTCCTCTTCCTCCCGGGGTTGGTTACTTAGACTGCCCCATACGTCCCCGTATCCTATCAGGCATTTGATGTCCCCAGTTCTTCTGCATGCAGAAAGGCATGGGGGGTGTTGGGTGCACTGCAGAGCGCCCCCCCCAACTGCACAGAAGGCCCCTCATTTTAACTCCTCCCCCAAATCGGAAGGAGGCGGGGCGCACTCTCACTGGGTGCAGAGGAGCCTGCAGCTGCGGGGGGGGGGGTGGCGGGCCTGGAGCCAGCCCAGTTCGGGAGGTACCTTGTCGGCCCGGAGGGTGCGGCCGAGAGGCCCGGCTGCCTGCCTTCCAAGCTGCACTTCGCTGGTGGCCCTGCCCCTGGAGTGAGCCTGAGACAGGCTGAGCTCCGCCGCCCAGTTCCCTCAGTGGCTGGATTTGGAGAGGGCCTTTTCTACGGGAACTATTTTTAGCCTCCCGTCTCCAGGCATTAATGGCGAACGGAGTGACGGCATGCGCAAGATTCCCCTTGCAGCGCACGCACGTTTGTTGCTGTGGCGTGTGGGGGCGGGCGGAGGGAGGGGGGAGGCAGGCAGGCGGGCGGGCGGGCGGCGGAAAACAAGATGCGAGCGTGGTGGGGAGCCTTGTTTTCCTCCATTTCAGGAATCCGCCAGTATCTGCTGTGTCCGTGGCCTGCTGATCCCCTGACCCGCCCGGAGAATGCCTTCCTGCGTTAGCGGGGCAGCACGACTGTTGTGAGAGGCAGAGGAATTCCTGCTGCGGGCATATTCTGAGCCTCTTCGCCCACATCAGCCCTTCAGCCCAGCCGAGTGCAGGTGCTGCGATTCCCTGGCTGTCTGGAGCTCTTGAGGGGCTCTCCACGGAGCTGCCTGGTGCTGCGGGAAGCTTCATCATGAGCTGTATTGTGCCTGGCGGGTGGATTTGCTCCATGGGGCGCAGCCCTGCAGAAAGTTCTTCTGGACAAGCGGTTTTGAAATCAGTTTAGCCAGGAGCAGTCATGCCTGTGGGAAACTCCCGTGCACAAGAGACCTTCTAGCATGTTGTGGGAAGGGAGGGGTGCCCCTGGGCTGTCCAGCTCGGAGTGCTTTGGGCAAAGTCCAGTTGAAACCGGAACCGGTGTCCGCAAGGGCCTGCAAACACCGTGCAAAACCGAGCCCTTCCCTGCAAGACCCGAGGGTACGCTGCTGTCCAGACTAATTTAATGGGCTTATTGAGTCACGGGACCAGACCCAGCTTCTTCCCGGTGCATTTGTGCAGATGGGTTCTCAGGGACTAGAGCTGGGCTTAAACCAGTGTGTTGGTCAGACAGCCAGTCAGCAAGCGTGTGCGCGCTTTCCTCTTGCCGCGGGAACCAGCTTTGCGTTCGTTCGTCCTTTGAAACCGATGCTCCCTGCTAAATGTCCCTGCTCCCCAGCAGCCACGCTTTCCTGCGCATACGCTCCACGGCTGGGACAGAAGTGCTGGAGCCCAAGGGGACCTGCTCCAGGCTCCCTCTGAGCCTTCCTCACAGAGGCTACCTGGCACCAATTCCCTCTTCTGCTGAACTGCCTCACATTTAATTGGCTGGCCGGGGGAGGGGGCGGTGGGGGGGGGCTTTGCATGCCTTCGGGGGAAGCCTACCCTTTGGAATTGCTCAGCTTGGGAAAAAGCTCTGGCGACCCCGCCCCCCCAGTTCAAAACTTAGGCCAGGCTTTGCAGCCATGGGGTTGATAGTCTGACCTCAGTTCCAAAATGGGGGTAAAATCGTGGCTGTGGCCTGCAGAAGCCACTGCCGTTTGCTGCAGGAGTCAGCCGGGATCTTCCGCCGGACAAAGCGGCAACGTTTCGCCTGTCCTGCGGTTCAGGTCCGCCTCGGCACCGGTCTTGGAGCAGCAGAGTAAAGAGAAGGACGGCAGCCTTTATATTTCGGAGGCGTCCAGGTACAGAAGCCAGTTGAAAGTGAACGGTGCGGCATTGCTGGTGGCGGGAAGGCAAGGAAACCTCGGGATGGAAAAGACCTCCTTCAGGTGGTGGAAGATCGAATTACTCTGGTTGTGGAGTCTGCCTGGAGTATTTTCCAGCACTCATCAGAACAGCCGATTCATGAGTGAAACATCCACACTCCAAGCTGGGGAGAAGGCAGGAATCCAGGAAGCACAGTTGGGCAACACCGCAGCCGCCACGCCACGCCACCATCCTCCTTTCAGCTGTTCCATTATTAAACCAACACCAGCCTTTGTGGCATCTTCTCACAGCTGCTGGAATGCTGTTGGCTGTGGGACGGAAGCTGTGTGGCTTCTGGGGAACCGGGATGGCCAAGGAGGGCCAGGGCAAAATTGTCGCCTTTGCACAGGGGAACCTCAGCGGCCTCTGCGAGACGTCATTCCAGTGCTGCCCGGAGTTCGTGGCATGCACCTGTTTAGGTGAATATCCTGGATCAGTATCTTTATGAAGAGTCAGGATGGCTGATAAGGATATCCCTCCCATCAAGGGCGCTGTGCTTTGCGGGGAGTCAAAAATCCAGACTGGGCATTCAAGAGCATCTATGCTTTATTTACAATATCTTTTCCCAAAGCAACTGGAAACTTGGCGTTACTGCTTTTTGAATGTGGACAGTCACAGAAAGCTCTCTTCTGGATAATCTATTCTTAGTCCTTCCTCATTCTGCACAAAGAAATCCCAAAGTAGCATTGAAAGGCTAGCTCAGAAGCCAGCCGCGTCTCTGCTGCAGGAGGCAGCTGGGCAAGATGAGAGCAAGATGAGAGCGAGAGGACCGATGCCAAGACTTTTTATTTACTTGGAACCTGCTCCGTCAAGTTCCGACTCAAACAGCTGCTGGAAGGAGTCTGGAAAGTTCAGAGGCTTGCCTGCCAGTTGGCGCTCTCCAGGACACACTTGTGCCGGCTGTGAGCTGTGTGGATACTGTGATGGGGGGTTCAGGTTACAGTTTGGGCACCGGCATGAATGGCCACATTCCTGAGCAGAGCCCTCTCTTCCCCAGCGGCCTGGGATTTCTGGCATTGCGGTTTCACCTCAAATTGTGCACACAAGCCTCCGGATGGCAATTTACAGTGAGATCCATCAGCAGCTTCTGTAAGTGTGCCGCGTTGAGCTCATCCGTCCATCTTCGCGGTGCCACCTGCCCTCCTGGTTCTCGGTGGAGAGCTCGCTCGGACATTCGGCACCTTACCGGCAGGCAGTGAAATCCCTCTCAGTGTGACATTGCTCCGCAAGGTCATTCTTAGGGGCCACTTTCCATGCAGTTGGGCTGCCTTTGTGGACAGACTCCACAAGCAACCTGTGGGACAATAGCCCTCCCTCCCTGTCGCGTCTCACAAAGTATTTTTGGAGTGTGGAGGCAGGATAGACTCATCATGTCCAGTCACCAGTGATAACTCCTCAGTGAATCAATCCGACTGCCCTTGAAGATGATCTAAGCTCCTGGCCATCACAACATCCCGTAAAACAAACATCCATGAGCTGATCATGCCTCGTGTGAGGAAGGGCTTTCTTTTGTCTGTTATGAATGACTTGGCCAGTCATCTCCGCTTGAGTTCTCATGTTGGGAGAGAATGAGGGAAGGCT
This sequence comes from Varanus komodoensis, assembly GCF_004798865.1. Classification (NCBI taxonomy): domain Eukaryota; kingdom Metazoa; phylum Chordata; class Lepidosauria; order Squamata; family Varanidae; genus Varanus; species Varanus komodoensis. The sequence goes on along the minus strand of NW_025336576.1, from coordinate 1,620,208 downwards.
CCTGCTCTGTCCACTCCCTGCCTGCAAACTTGCGTTTACGCACCTCTTGTCGTGTATGTCCTTAAGCTTAAGAGCACGTGATGTTGGCAGGGACATCTTCGTGCCATTAGTGGGATGCATGTGGTGAGTTCAAGCTCTCGGGAGTTTCCCAGCTGGAGGTGCCCTCCAGCAGTCTCCGGCTTCTGGGGGACTTTAAGGGTGGCTGGGCCACTAGCAGGAGACGCTGTGGGGTGAGCTGGACGCGGCACGCAGTTGGCTGCCCCCTTTTTCCTGCCATGCCTTTCAAAGAAATAAACAAAAGGTATCCTTAGGACATTAGGCTTGGGATCAGAAGAACAGCCAGTGACCTTGGATCTCACCCATGAGTGTAAAAGCGGCTGGAGGAGAGGCCTGGGGCAGCCCTTCCTCTCCGCTGCCCCTCCACACCCAGCTGAGGCTGCTGCTTCATTAAAACGACAATTTTATTCTACTCTGAACTGACACACACAACCTGTGCAGGGCTTTTTACAAGCGGTGTCCCACTTGTGAGGGTATGGAGACCGTTGCGGCCTTTTTAAAAGTCTTTACGCCTTTATGTAAAGCCTTTATGCAAACTAGCAGAAAATGCCAAAAAATTATACCGAGAAAGAAGAAAATATGCAAGTTCTACAGGTGTACTCACCGGCTTTCCTGGGTTCATAGTGTGAGTGTCAAAATCTTAGTCTGGTTAGTGAATTACCCATGTGACTCTGTGCTGGGGAGGAGGGGAAGCAAACGTGTTTAGCCATGTCTCCTGCCGGTGCAGATGTCTCTTAGAAAGTTGGCCTCCTCGATCATCAGCTGGTTTCAGGTGGGCAGAGGACTGAAAGAGGTCTGGCTTCTAGGCACGCCTGCAACCCTTTTCCAGAAAGTGCAGCCAGGAGATGGAGGATTGCTGTTGCTGCACTCTGCCGGGCTTGGAGTGCTGGCGGTTCCGAACTGCCCAGGCTTTCTTTACAAAGAACCTGGGGCGGATTAGCAACAGATGCCCTGAAACGCCCTCCCTGTGCTTTGGTGGGGGCAAAAGGGAGAGTCTGTCAGGACCCTGTGTGCTTGGGGATCGCGTCCTGTCTCTATTTAACCTTTCCTTGGGTGTTCTCAGCTCTTAGCCTTTTTGATGTTCTTGGAATTCTTGGACTGCATTCTTGCCCAAAGATTAAGGGGGATTCTGCAGTAGGTGAGATTACCGGGGGGGGGGGGTGTGGCAGGGGCTGCAAAGGCAAATGTTTGCTAAAGGACATTGATCAGTCTTAGAAACAGGCTTGCCTCTTGCAAACATCTTTCTCGCCTTCTGTGAACCAGTCTACAGACTGAAAGCAAGAAAGGGAGAGGTCCAGGAATACCACATGGTGCCTGCTGAAGGTTCTGGCACCACTGAATCTTGTCAGCATAAGCTGTATTTGGCATAGAGGTCGGGGCTTGAATCCCCACTAGCCACGAGGTGCATCGGATGAACACAAACCAGTCCCACACTGCCGTCCACCCTCCTCCACTGAGCTAAAATGCAGGGCAGGGGAGAGGACTCAGTATGGTGCCCTGAGCTGCTTGAGGGAAAGTGAGGGGACAGTGCGATGGCAGCCAGTCAGGTGGTCTGCCTGGTCACCTGGAGAGGCTTCTCACTCCTCAAAAGGGGCCAGACGCATTAGGCGGCTTCGCACCCGGCACAAATGAGGGTGCCCCTTTTCCTTTGCTCTTGACCACTTGACCGCTCTTGTCCGATTCAGAAGCAGGTGCCCCTGCCAGAGTTCACAGCTTCTTCGCTGTGGTACCAAATGCAGGTGTCTCCAGACGGGGCTCAAACACGACCCACCAAGAGGCTTTGCGCCACGATTCCTCCTTTGCCCCTTCAGGAGCTCTGCTGTGGAAAGAGGCGAAGGAACCAGAGGTGGGAGGACAGGAGGAGGCTACGAGCCTGTACTCCTCAGCCCCATGAAACTCTGTGATTCGTGCAGGCACAAGGACTGCCTCATCTGGACGCCCCCAGCCCCGAGCCTAGCTGCATTCTGTCTGTGACTCACCAGGGAGAGCGTGGTGAACCCGATTGTCTCTGCCGCAAACCGAGTTTTCTCGTGCAGCCTGGGCTGCCTGGCCCGTCGCTCTCTCGCTCGCTCCTGTCTTCCTGCTGCCCGTGCCAGCTGCCCTGCATTTGCCCCACCGTGAAACAGTGGCTGACCCAAAGGCCTCAGGTCAGAGGAGACTGAGGGAGGGGAGCAGGAATGCCATCCGGTTTCACGACGCGAGAGCCAAGCCGTGCGCTGGGAGGAAGAGCCCGGCGATTGCTGCAGCTGTGCTCTTGGATCCCTGCTGGCGGCCCCGGGCAAGCAGATGAGGCACGATCTGGGAGGAACTCTTTCTGGAGGGACACACGTGGGTGTGAGCTGCGCGATGGAGAGCCGCGTTTCTCTGCTAGCCCCCTCGTGTGCAGCAGGGAAGTTTTCCTGGAGTGCAGCATTTCATGATGGAAGTGCCACGTTCAAATGCTCTGTGCACGTGAGGTTGGTGTGAAGGGCTGAGCCCGCTTTCTCACCGACACGCCGGGTTTCTGCTTACGGGCAGCAAGTTGGATGCAGGTGTCCAGAAAGCGCCTCCTGCTTTCTGCCCTGGCGGTGGGGCCTTACCACTAGGTGAGCCCATCCCCATTTCTCTGCAAGCGGCATTAACAACTTTTCCTGGGCATGTGGCTGGGAGTTGTGTAGCCAACCCTGGGAAGAGATGACGCGTGTGGGAGCAGGCCAGGAAAACCACGCACGTGGGGCCTGGTTCGCAAGGGCGCCATGTTTCCTTGCAGAAGCTCCAGGCACAGATTCAAGAGGTCTGACTCTGTGTGGAAGGCTGAGGCGCCAGGCGGCCTGTGTCAGGCGTGCCCCTCGGCCGTCCCCAGCTGCTGCAGGATCCTCTTGGAAGCCCAGTTGCTTCCCAGGCCCGGGCCGTGGTGCAGGCAGCGCTCCGCCTCGCTCCTCCTCTCTCCATGACTGGCCAGGCAAGTGGCATGCAGGCCCCCCCCCCCCGTCAAGCATAAACACGTGTGTGTGTTAGCAAGAGCAAGGAAGACCCGCCTCTTCAGATTCCAAAAGCACCACCTCTTGAGAGCACCACCCCTTCAGATTCCAGACCCGCTGGCAGGGATAGATAAGGAGGTGCGCAAATGGATGGGATTCTTTCCCACAACCGCCTCCACCCGGGCCTGGCCCGTCCCTGTTTGAGGCACGGCACAGCGGTCGGTCGTCAGAGGGAGTCCAGGCCTCCCTGTTCCGAGGCTGGTGCGAAGTTCCCTGTCCCCCCGCGTGGGATTGGGGAAGAGACATCCAGCAGTGTCCACCCGAGACTGAACTGGCTGGAGAGCATTTGGGGCAGTGGGGCTCCTGGCCGGCTTTGCCTGGGTTTGCTTGCGTGTGGAAGAGTGGCAGAAAAGGGGGCTCGCCGGCTTCAGCCTGAGCCAGTGGCGTAGAAAGACTTGTGCACCAGGCCCCCGGTGTTTTGAGGCTGTCGCGTTCAGCTGCGCGTGGGAAAGCTCTCGGAGGACTGCGCCTCAACTGGTTAACTAAATGGGGAGAACTGGGTTTACCTCCAGGCAACAATCCTTTTACTGGCTTCTGTCCCTTTGCCTCCCCAGGCTCTTGCCTGCTGCTTGAGTGGGATGTCAGAACCGGCTCGTGCAGTCCTGGCCCATTCTAATGTTTAAATCCCTTTGTTTTCTTTTGGGGAGTTGGCAGGAATGCTCTTTGGCTCTTTAAAGACTCAGAACCTGCTGAGGCAGCTCCAAGCCCTCCTTCTCTCTCTGCTCCCCAATCCAGTATTTGCGTTTGCCATTAAAAAAAAATAAGTGAGCCATTAACAGGCTTGGTTCAGCCTCAGAGCCAGTTCCAAGGTTGATCCTGATTGTAACCATGTGGAGGAGGAGGAGCTGTCTCAAGGCTGCGAATGCAGGGCCCTTTCGCTCACTGCACAGGCCAAAGTTGTCACAGGAGCTCTGTGCAAACACTTTTCGGCAGCTCTTAAGAAACCGGTTTGCAGCCCCCACCCTCCAGCTGGAGAGCAGGACCCCCCCCCCCCCGAGAATTGCAGAAGAATTCAGAGAAGGCTCTTGGATCGGAGTTTGCGCACTTGTCCCGCTTCTGATTCTGTGAAACCGGTTTGGCATGTGTGAAGTTTCAAAACCTCTGACTGGAGCATCCGTGAGACAAAAGTGGTGTGAGAGAAGACGCATGGGCCTGGGGAGAGGTTTCTTCTCACGTTGCTGTTGATTTCCCCAAAAGTTCTGCTCTGCCTCTCTCTTAAAACAATGCCTGGGCAAAACCACTTTCCAGCAACTGTCGTGATGGACACTGGGCAATTATGCTGCTCTCAATAATGCTGTTAGTACCTGCCGCCGTTTCTTGTCGTTAAGCCAAGCTCTCCGACGTGTCTCCCTGAGTCATCTCTCCAGTGGCTCCTTCGGAAGGTCCATTTTATGGCTTCCAAACTTAGTGAGGCTGAAAAGCCAGTGGCATGATGGGGTTCCCGACAGGAAAGAAACTTAGTTATCCGTGGATGAAAAATGGGACGAGAACGGTGCTAAATGTTATTCTACGTAAAGACTTGAACAGGCGCGGCCACAGCATTTGCAGAGGGGGTTTCGGGGAGCTGTGCAAGTGTATTGTCACGAATCCTTCCAAATTCATCGGGTGGGTCTCCATGGTGCAGACGCGGGTGGACGGTTCCGGTGCAGGAAGGGCGAGTGGCTCTCCGGGAGCAAGTCGGTTGGCTGGGACTCCCCAGCTGAACGTGTGCGTTTGGTGTCACGGTGCCCGACCGTGGAGAGGCTGGCTGGCAACGCTCTGTCCAGTGGCTGAGGCCAGGGCCCCCCTTGCGTGGGACACGTGTGGGACATGTGACTGCCGACTGGAAAAGACCCTCCCTTCCGCTCTCTGGCTGCTGGGAAGCCCTCCTGGCCATGGGGCATGCTGGAAGAGAGATGTAGAGGGAATATTTCAGATGACGCCAGAAATTTCCCCACCTGAGAAGACACTGCGGATCGAAACTGATACATTTCCGCGACTTGTACTGCGCTTATCACTTTCCCTTCCTCCTTGGTGAGTCAGGCTCCGGATGAAGGGAGGTCCGTCAGCCACCAGGCAAACTCTGGAGGCAAGGCAAGGGCAGGCTTGGTTCTTCGCAAACCTGCCAGCTCATTTCCACTAAGATCTTGAGAAATAGGAAGGATGGGACAGGCATCCCAAGGGCAGCACCTGTGGGTACCACAATGCCCATGGAAGCCCCCCCCCCCCAGGTGTGACAGCTGTGGACCCTCCCACCTTTTCATTTGTGTACCTGGCTTTGTGTGAAATGTATATAGGCTGCTGGGGATTGCACGTGGAGGCAGCTAAAGTAGACCAAACATCTGGACAAGCATCCATTTAAAGGTGACATCTGTGCGCCACCACTTTGAATACCAGAAGCATCCTAAGGGCCTAAATCCACTTCATAATTAGAAGTGAGAGTTTATCCTAAAGTATTTCAGCTGTAAAAAGGGCACAGATAATCCATTTCATACTAACAACCCTGTGCTAATTTCCATGACACAGGTACATCGTTTAAGAGAGGGCTAAAGGCTTGCCTGGTGCAACATTGGCCTGTGCCCAGAAGAGGCAGCGCCAAGGCATGGCTGAAGCGCACTTTCAGAGAGCTGGGGTGACATTGCGCTGGGGAGGTGGGGGGCTGCCTCTGAGAGGCCCTGGCTGAAGCGAGGCCATGGGCCTGGCAGGCACAGACCTGAAGTTTTTGCTGAGTCTGGTGCATCCAGAGAGGTGGCAGGTAGATGCCACACGACTCTCCATGGATTAGGTGCTCTCTGGTGGCACCTGCAGCAATTTCTCGAACTCCAGAAAGAGCCACAAAGGGTTGGGGACCCTGAACTAGAGTGCTGTGGTTGGCATGCTGTGTTTGTATGCTTTAATGGGCACTTAGGGTGCAGGCCGACAATTGTCTTAAAAGTTGACATGCCGTAATCTGGACTGCGCCTGGCAGAACACCCCAGGATGGGCTTCCCGGTGTCTGTAAATGCGATGCAGCTTCTGGTGCCCAGTGTTGATGGCCCCAAAGACCCTGGCCATAGAGGCCAAAAATTCTGCATGGAGCACTTGATCTGTTCCCTTAGCCAAACATGTGAGGCGCAACTCTCTGTCCCTCTCTGCTCATGTGGCAGCTGCTGGTCGGAGAACCTACGCAATTTCCAGAACCAAATACCTCTCTCCATGTGTATTTCCTTGCCTGTGCTGGTAAATGAACCCTGCCGGTTGGCAGTTTCTCACTTTTCCGTTCTGAATTCTTGCATGCCAAGAATGTGCACCCGTTTTGCACAATGCGCTTTACATAGTTTGAATCGAGCATGCCAGGGGGACAGGTAAGGGATAGCAAGTTAGCAAGGTCAGGTGGGCAGCTGTCTGCGATTGCTTCCAGGCGGTTGCTCTGGGCCTGTTCAGCAGTGTGGTGGCTGAGAGACAGCCACAAGTTGGGAAGTCTGGCATAGCCAATCCACTCTCTCCCAGCCTCAGTTCCCCTCTGACTTTATGGGCTGGATGTTAAGAATCTCACGTAGATAATGCAAGAAAAGCACTTCTGAACATTGGGTAGCCATTCTCACAATTACAATGAACTGACAAAATTTATACTGCAAGATAGTAGTAGCCACCAGCTTAATTAGCTTCTGAAAGACTGCCTCACGTTTTTGTGATCATTGGCAGCTGTTGGCTGTCATGGTGAGATGGTGCTTACAGGACTGGAGCTTGCCTGCCACTGCCCTTGCTCAGTGCTCCCGTTTCACCCAGGATGCAGCCGGTTTTCTGCCCATGCCTGCTTTTTGGGCCTTTGAGGATGGCTCAGTCCATGAAGGCGCTCTGTGGCACGTGTTTTGCCATTCCAGCTGCCACGGTGGAATGGCATAATTATCCCTAGACTACTAGGGATGTGGGGAGGTTGGGAAGGGGGCAGCACCGCCGTTGAGAACGTGGTTTTGCTGGCCACATTTTGGGCTTATGCTGAGAACTGGATCTGGGGCACGTGCCCCTATTGGTTCTCTTGAATCTCTCGTTGGCTTCTTGGACTGTGGGCCACCGTGGTGCTGGCTTTGGGGCGACATTTTGTAGTGGCTCTTTCTGTCAGGCCGAGCTGCTGCTGGAGAGACACCCGAGAGGGGTGGTTTAAGGGGGAGTCCTGCACAAGCAGGGGGCTGGGCGGCAGTCCTTCTGGTCCAACTCTCCGAGTCAGCGTTTCTGTGTCCTGCAAGCAGCGCTGGAGGATTCCAGTTTGGCTCCATGATCACTGGCCCGTGAGTCCTGCAGGACTCTGTCTTGCGCACCCAGTTGCTTAAATTCCCACGGATCTCTCTCTGCTGGGAGAGGCCATTTGGAGCCAGCTCTGTTGCTTTTTGTCACCTAACACTAGGAAGGCCGTTGCGGCTCTTGGACTTTGCCTGGGGTTGATAAGAGGTGGAGTGAGCATGAGCGAGCAGCAGTTCAACCCAGACGAGTTAGAGGTGCCTGGCCAGGAGCAAGCCTGGCTCAGGGGCCGGGATTCACCCTGTCGGGGAAGGAGTCATGCTCTCCTGAAGGACGGTCCCCGCGCAGAGCGCCGCTTGACCCTGTGCTGTCCTGGATCTTCAGGCAGCAGGGAGTGCGTTTGCAGGTGAGCCTGGCACACCTGCTGCAACCTGACCTGCTTGGCAGCAGCCCTCTGCTCCTTGGTTACCCTGTGCCAGCTTGATGTGACGCGCTCATGTGCTCGCTGTGGGGCTGGGCCCGAAGGGTGCTGAAGAGTTTCCATCAGTGCAACAAGCCTCATTCAAGCTGCTAATTGGCACACTGTGTTGGGGTCATATTACACCTCATCCCAAAGACCTGTTCTTTCGTTTGTCAGCTGCTTTCCGGCTCGATTCAAGGGGCTGGTCTTCACCTCGAACGCCCTAAAGGAGCCCGGGCCAGGCTGCCTGGGGGACTGTCTGTCTCCTGATGAACTTGCTGGGTGTTCAGACTGTCAGGAACGGCCCTTGGAGGGCCCTGTGCATGCAGAAGGGCTTTCTCCTGTGTTGCCCCCAGACTGTGTGACCATCCCCCATCGAGACCTGCCCCTGGCCCCATTTTCCTCTTTAGGAAGAAGCATCTCCACAACTCAGCCTTTTAAATGTTATTTTCCAAAATGTTTGCATTGTTGCACAATATTATTGTCTTACATTGAATCCTACACTGGCAGCGTCTTGGCAGAGTAAGTGGCTTATAAATATTTTGTTGCAGTGGGCAGAGCAAAGCGTAAAGTAGCGTGTGTGAGACAGTATAAACGGAGGTGTTGCAAGCACCTTCCAGTTTTCATCTGTCAACTGTTGGAAAACCAAGTGGCCGACTGACCAGTCATTCTCCGATCAGCTAAAACTCTGCCCATTCGGTGGTTCAGCAGCTTCCCAGGTACAGAACTGTCCTGAACACGGGTGCGTGTTTTCCACCCTGGCCAAGTGCAGGGAGGAAGCACCGCATGCAATGGAGAGGCTTTCAATTCAGCGTATGTCGCATATAAGCCATGACTTTTCTGTACCTGCTGGAGCTTGGCTGCATGTAGTTCCAGGCAGCGGCATTTGTGTGCCTAACCTGGGTGCGACCCTCCCCCCCCCCCCCCC
>NW_025336576.1:1575005-1611446 GCF_004798865.1 Varanus komodoensis | reverse complement strand
CCCCGGGGGCGCGGCACCCCGGAGCCCGGCCCCGGCTGGCTCGGGCGGGGCGGCGAGAGGGGCCGGGGCGGCCGAGAGCGCCGCGGCCGGACGCGGAGCGAGCGAGCCGGAGAAAGACGGGCCGTTTCGCTGCTGTGACCTTGTCGTTCCGCGCGCGCGCGCGCGCGCGTGTCTGTGCGCGCGCATTTTTCGGTCCTGCAGCTGCACAGGGGACTTTTCCTATAATTACAGGGAAGCGACAAATGGCTGCTAACTTTTTGAAGTAGCCAAGCTGGACATGGACTCTCTGCCCGCCCCTCGCAGGGTTTCCCCCCTTTCGTGTTGGCGGCTGCATTTTTTCCAAAGGAGGCAAAGTTTTAATGCTGCAGGTAAATTATGTGGCTTCTAAAATTTTAATCTCCCCCCCCCCCCCCCCATATCTTTTTCCTTTTGTGCAAGGATGCAGCGGTGCGGAGGGGAGCGAGGCTTCCTGAGCTTAGGACAGGCTCGCAACTTGGGCTGTACGGTCCTCAGTTCTTTGGGGTCTTGTCAGGGCCGGGGCGGCCCCGGCATCCCCTCCCTCCCGGGGATCTGCGCCTGGAGGAGGGAGGAGGGGGGACGGCGCGGGGGCTCGCGCTGACCGGGGAGTTTTGAGCAGGCGAGGTGGGAGGAGGCGGCGCGCACAAAGACCCGGGCAGCCCCTGCCGCCGCCGCCGCCGCGCCGCGAAGGAACAAAGGGGACGGATTTCTAAAAACGTCCAGGGCTCGTTCAGCAAACGGACGAATCCGAGGCGCTCTCCCCAGGAACGATGCCCGATCCCTCGGCGGGGACCCATCGCAGTGCTGCATTAGTAATGCACCGCGCTGGAAGTTGGCCGCTGGCCCAAGTGGGGCAGGGAAATGGAACGGAATCGGGCCGCTTTGTCGCCAGAACCGGGGTTTCGTTGCAGGCCGAGCGCATCGGTGGTGCGGCTGCCTTTTCAAAGCACTTCCCCCCCCCCCCCCCGCGCTGCTCTCGCGGCTCAGTTTCCTGATCCTGCCCCAAGTTTTTGCAGAGGCGGCCACACCCTTCCGTGGCTCAGGCCCGCACAGCAGGAGCCCGGAGAAGCCCCCGAAGCCCCCCGTTCCCGTGGAGCATTCCGGTGCGGAGCTGCCCTGCCTTCTGCGGGGCGAGGCGGCTGCTTTGTTTGGCTGGCAGGGAGACCCCTGCTCCTTCGCTTGTGGAGGAGTCCTCCCCGGGCGGTCCCCGAGCGCCTCGCCGGCATCCGTGCCGCACGGCGCAGAGCCATTTGGACAGTGCCTCTTTCGCCAGGCCGGGAGCAGGTTGTGTTGTTTCCCAGGATGGCATTTTCAGATCTGACACGGAGACGAGGGCCGGGTGGGGAGCAGAGGAGCGGGCTTGAGCATGCAGAAGCCCACTGCCCAGGGTGGTCTGTCTCGGAAAGGGTGTTTGTGGCTGGAGACAACATGGGACCCTGGCGGAGGACTGGGCACCTTCCAGAGGCTGGCTCGTGGTCTCGGCCCGCCACTCACTGCCGGCTGAAGGCCCGTGAGCGTTCTGGTACACGATGGCGGGGTGTCCGCCCGTATGGGCTTGGGGCGCAAAGGTGCAGGCTCTCCTGCATCTGTGGGACCCCAGGTGGTAGTTCTGCTCCCTGTTTCTGTTCCCCTAAGAACCTGCGGTGTGCTGGCCCGTGCCGTCTTGCTGAGCCTGAGCGGGACTCAAACCCAGACCTTCCAGGGCAGGATCCAGAGAAGCCCTCGCATGCGCCCTGCCTCCCACTCCAGGCAGTGCTGGCAGGCAGTGCAGAGCGGAGGCAGTTGCGAGGAGGGGCTGCAGCCGCCCTGCTCAGTCTCTTTCGCCTCCCCTGGGACTGCATCCCCAAATGCACTGCCTTGGTGACCCTCAGGGCCTGCATGGGCTCCATTTCCTCCCCTGGGCAAAGTCTGGCGGTATAGGCAGCCTGGCTCATTAAGCGACTGGCTGCCTCCTGGGACAGGTGAGAGCTTTCCCGGGTTCAGGCCAGGGCCGCCTCCTGCGAGGAACCTCCCAGCTCTGCCGGGGCGTGCCAGGAACCAGCCTCGCTGGGCCGGAGCCCTCTCCCGAGCTTGGCAGCCTGTGTCGGTCAGACCTGCCCTGCCTGGACACCGGCTGGCCGGAGGCGTCACCCTTGCGACAATGCCAAGGAAACCTGCCTGTGGCAGCTCATCTGGGCACAGATCGAGAGGGGTGGACCAGCCTGCTTGGAAAATGCCCGCCAGGCCAGGTCTCCTCCCTGCCCTGTTTCAGATGAGTGCCGGGTGGCTTGAGGTGAGAAATCGCATGGCGGAGTTGAAAATGTGAATCAAGACCCTTCGGGCTGAAATGGTTTTGGCTCAGCACAGGCTTTTTGTCCAGGGCTGCTTCATACAAGAGAGGGAAGGTCGTGGGCAGTGGGACACAGTCTAGCTGGGGCTCCTAATTGCAGACAGCTGAGTAGACAGCTCTTCCAGGCAACTCTCGCTGAGGTTTCGCTGGAAGCAGCCCTGCGTGTCTCTGCTCAGGAATTGTTCTGGGGATGCCTTTGCGTTTCCCTGCCGTGCCTTCCATCACGCCTTGACCCGGGAAAACGCATCTCTCTCCGTCATGCCATACCACGTGTGAGTGCTGGGCACAAAGGGCCAGCAACTGGGGCCTTTGATACTGCTGGGGAAAAGTGGTACAGCCCTTCCCCACGCAGCATCTGTGTCATTGCAGGGCTTTTTGGAAAACAGTCCATTAAAAAACCTCTCTTTAGTGGCTGTGTCTACAATCAATACTGGTGAGAAACAGCAAGCCCTCAAACGCGTAAGAAGTGGCCCTTCTGTTCCAGTTTAGGTTCAGCAGGGACCAAAATGGTGTTGGTTGTGTAACAGGTTTCCAGCTGATAGGGTCTGCATTCCAGGTAGTGCTCAAATGCAAAGCAGGGCGGAGAAAGTAAAGGGGTGTAACTGGGTGTGAACAAGCTGCACTTGCCCCAGGCGAGGAGCTGAGTCTGGATGGTTCCTTCAGAAATGAAGGCAGGCAAGGAAGTCACATGATAGAAACCTTTTTCGTACAATTTCCCATACAGAAATCTAACAAGTTAATGAAAGAGGGTGCAGAATCAGGCCTGTGCGTGTCCTGCTAGTTTTCTGTGTTGGGGGAAATGAATATCTCTCCAATTAATTTTCCAAAAAAGTTACGAAACATAGATGAAATAAAAATCAGTAGGATAGTCAGCATTAACTATGTCATACGTTTTTAATTTCTGCTGTTTCATTCCAGTGGATTATACCTTTTAGTCTGGAAAGCTGCAGAGACAGATGCTTAGCTTGGCCAGGTGTGCCTCCCAGAAGCCCCCCTTAGTGTTTGTGTTGCTGGGGCCAGTGTGCCCCCCCGCCGAGCCGGGTCCCCCAGTAGCGGAGGCTTTGCTTTAAACTGTATCCAGAATGGTGCAGGGAGGGGTCTCTTCCAGGAGGGGTTTAGCACAGTCTTTCAAAGAATGGCCCAGGTTTTATTTTAGTTCAGGAAAAGAGAAAGGGTTAGTTCTATTTTTAACACAGATTTCCTTTGGCGGCTCCTCGCTGTCCATGCATTGGTCCTGCATGAACTGCTTCAAGAACTTTCTGCTGCTTGGCTTCCTTCTTTTAGAGAAGCTTTCTGAGGGCGTTGCAGCTGCTGCCAGGGCTGTTTTTCACCCTCCTTCCTCCCGCAAGACCATCCCGGGTTTCCCTGCAATAATCAGGCACAGGAAGATCTTGGAATGGGGTGGACCAGTGTGGCTGCAGGGCTGGCTTGGGACTTGTGAGCTTACGGAGCGGCCGGAGGGCCAGGCCGCCGCCCTCACCCTTTCTGCCTGGCTTTGTCTTGCCCCAGCTGTGCCACGGGGCAGGAACGGCAGCTGCTCAGCATGTGGCAGGAAAGGCCGGGCCTGGCGGAGGGCCAAGAAGGAGTTGGTGGCTTCTGAAAGGGTGCCTCGCGCTGCCTGTGGCTACCTGGGGGAGAAGCCACAGCGGGGTGGGGGGGCTGAAGGGTTCAGGGGCACCTTTCTTCTTGTGCGCCAGAAACCCTTTGCAGATCCAGCTCAAGGCACCCGGGGAAGATTCCCTCGCGGCCCTGATCTCCCCGCCCCGGCTCCAAAGGCGCACAGTGGAAGCCTTTCCCAAAACCAGCCGCTCGGCCTTTCCTGCTGCTGGACAGGTCTGCAGATGTTGTCTGGCTGCGATAGCTGAGCCTGAGGATGCGGCTCCCCCCACGGGGCCTTTGCACGGGTCCCTGCGTTGCTGTTGTGTGCCCGCGCAGTCCCGGCCATCAGCTCCCTTATAAACTTGTGTGCCAGACTGGGGGCTAAACGTGAAAAGGAGCGAGTGGAAGGGATAAATCCTCTCTTGTGAGGCCTCCCCAAAAGCGCATTCCTTTGAACTGGAGACCTGAACCCTTTTCTTCTCTGGCTGCCTGCGCACCGAGGAGCCCTCCTTTTGCTGCTCTTCGCGGACTGCTTCGATTCATTAATAGGGTCTGCTGGGGGAGCTTGTCGGATGTCCGAGCCGGTGCTGTCAGTTAGCTTTCTGAACGAGTAAGAGAAACTCTCGGGGTGAACCTAGAACTTTGCTGATAAAACCTTTGTTTCTTAGAATCCCAAAGGCTTTTCCAGCCCTTGATGGTTTCCCTGCCCTTTGTGAAGGCACAGTGGTTGGTTTGTTGCTGCCGCTGGTGGTGGGGACAGTTTTCTTTGCCTTCGGGGAAAAGAGACGCTGCCCTTTGAAGCCCGGGCAGCTGTGGAGAACCGTGAAGAGTCCGTCCCACTGAGAAGCAAGCCCTTTCTGAGTAGGATTGTTCTCAGACCGCTTGCATGACTGGCGGGTGGGTTTTGTTCAGAGGGAAGGCCATGTGCCCCCTCCCCGGCGGGCACCAGGGCGATGACCCTGCTTTCTGGCTGGGTTTCAGGCCATGCAGAAGGCTCTGGACTTGCCCAGGAGTTTCGACTTGGTGGCTGGTCCACCACTCTTGCTCAGGGCTGGAACCCCCCTGGAAGCCATTCCAGGTCTTTGCTTGCCTACTTCTGGGGAAGCCCCCCCCCCGTTCCTTGGGGGGGTCTCCCTCTGGGTCCCGCTTGGGGCAGCGGCAAAGGACAGCCACTGCAGAGGTGCGTGAGTCTCGGTGCGTGCAGGGTCAGCCGCTGGCCAGAGAAGGCGGGGTGGGCTGCTCGGATCGCCCTCGGCCGGCCTCCCTCCATTCCCTGGGGCAGAGGCTGGTCCGTGGCAGCAGCCCCATCGGATCCTCCTGCAGAGGGGTCTCCACGTTTTGCGAAAAGGAAGGCTGTGAGACAGACAAGCAACATTTGTACTGTGCTGGGCGTGTGGAGGATACGGTTAAGGCCCAGGCAGCCCTGCATTCCGCTTTCTTGGAATCCTAGAGCTGGGAGACGCTGGAGGAGCTTTTTAGAGGTGCCCCGAATGTGATGAAACCGCTCCCCCCTCCCCGGCTGGCCTCTTTCTGCAGGCCTTTCATTGAATGCTCCTTTCTCTTACTGCCATTCATGTCAGAAAATAGTTTTATTTTTTCAGGTCCTGATGGTTAAGTTGAATTTTTTATTGTTTTTACTGTTTGGCTGCAGCTTTGGGGGACTCGGGTATTATAAAAACGGCATATAAACTGAAATATTAGCCTGGTCAGAGAGGACACATGAAGGCTGGCACCCACAGCAAGGGTGAGAGGGCAGGTTTGTGTGCGCATGAGAAACTCCTTGGCGTATCCGCAGAATGGGAGTGACCCCCCCCCGCCCAAAGCTGCCTTGCATTGCCAGTGGGCGATGGGGGTGCACCTGGACACGTCGGAGGCTGCCCAGAAGGCTCTCCCTGGGGCCCTGCGCCCCTTGCATGGGCCGGGAGTGGTTTCTGCGCTGCTGCGGACAGCTTGCTCTTCTAGACCCACGGCGGGCAGGGGCCTGGAAGACAGATCTGGGGGATGAGGCGGAGCCTAGCGATTGCTCCCCCATCGCTTGTGGGATGTTCCTGCGCCCACCTCCCTTCCTCTGCTCCTCCTCCTCCCCCCCGCTTTGTTGGGGTACTCTGGGTCGGTGTCCCAGGAAGCCCTCATCTGGGAGTGCTTGCGGAAGAGGGCGCAGGAGGCTGCCCCGGTGCCTGCCCTCCTGCAGCCAGGAGCCTGCCAAGGCGGCTCGCACGGTGCAGGGCCCGGCCGAGCCCCGACCGGCTGATCCCTCCTGGGAGGAGCGGCGCCCCTCCTCGCCTTCCCCCGGGCTGCGAGGCAGCAGCGCTCCTCTGCACAGCTCCCCTTCGGCTGGTGCCCGCGCCTCTGCCTCCCCAGTGGGCTCCGGCCAAGACCAGCCGGGGCGCGAGCGGGGGCCGTGGGCCGGGTGCAGCCCCTCTGTGACCCGGGGCAGCCAGTCCCAGGCGCAGCAGCTGCGGCCTCCTCGGCGCACGGGGCGGTCTGTGCCCCACGAGCCCTTGCTGGCTCCTCTGCTGAAGCTGCTCCAAAAGCGGCCGGTTTCTGATGAGGCCGATGTCGCTTCCACATCCTTGACAGAAGCGAGGGATGAATAAGAGACGAGAATGTTGAAGGGAAGCGCATGGGCCCCCGCAGCCCAGCGGTGCGTCGGTCGCGCCTTGCATCTCCCCACAGAGGCGGCCGGCCCTTGCTTTCCAGAGCGTAGGCCACAGTTATGCGTAAGAAACTGGACCGTTTCACTTTAAAAAGCTGCAGGCCAGCACTTGGTGGAAGGGGTCACGCTGGGGTTTGGCTTCCATCCTTCCTGGAACATCCTCTGCTCCTGAGCATTTCAGTAGCACCAAGGATGCCCTGGTCGTTACTGTAGCGCATATTATCGATAACAATAATGGTGTCATTGTTGTAAAGTGAGACTGTATAAGGAAAGAAATGTATTGTAAACATGCGGTTTGGGAAGAGCAAGAAACCTGCCCGGAATGCCCGCCCTGCCTGGACCCCACATTTGGTGCTGCCTGTTCACAGCCTCGTCTTCCATTCATCCCCGGGGGACAAGCCTGAGCGGAAAGTGCCCAAGCCCCTTGCGTCTCCCCCCCCCCCCCCCCCCGGTCGGCCTCTGGGGCACGTGCATCAGATTTTCCAGAGTGGAGTTACACAGACAGGAAGAACAAAAAGGACAGAGCTGTGGAAGAGAAAAGCACGGAGAATGTCCCTTTAAGGCCGATACGTGGGATGTGGGGAGAATGCGAGGGAAGCGAGGGGGAGGGAAGCGAGGGCCCCCTAAGCTGCTTTGGATAACCCTCGCAAGATCCAGATTAGGGCTGCAGGCAGCGGGGCTTTGGTGGCCCAGCTGAGACGCTGGCCATCTGCGAGTGACGGGGCGGTGGCTAAGCGCCCCTAGAGCCGCAGCGCCTTCCAGGGGGTGGCTTGACGGCCGTGCGCGCCTAAGCGTGTGCCACGCACATCGCTGCTTCTGAGAGGCGCGTTGCCTCGGCTGTGTTTGCTCAGAGGGACCAAGGTGGAACTGACATGCCCCCCCTCTCTCCCCACAGACCCGTTTGGAGTGCAGCTTGGTTGATGGACCCAGAACAGGCCAGATGGAAGACGGGCCATTTCACCATGCGGAAGAAAGACGGCTGAGCGAGGGGCACGTGCCCGGCCTGGCCAATGGGGAAGGGGGGCGTCCTGCCGGCGGGGGCACCGCGCTGATGGAGGCCAGCCCGTGGCTCGGCGGCCCCTGCGCCGAGCAAAAGGCCGGCTGGGAGCGTGTGCCGGCCGCCCCCGGCCACGGGGCCCCTTCCAGCAACGCTGACCTGGAGGACGCACAGAACTTGGTGGCCTTCTCGGCAGCCGCGGAGGCTGCCGTGTCTTCCCAGGGGACGGTGCCCCCGGTGCCCCCCTCCCTGCTGGGCACGCAGCTGTACGAGCGCTTCAACGCCGAGATGGCACGCGGCAGCCCGGGCGAGGACCTGCCCGCCCCCCCGTCCTCCGAGGAGCTGAGTGCGCTGCGGGCGGCCCTGGCCCTGGCCAAGCACGGCGTGAAGCCGCCCAACTGCAACTGCGACGGCCCCGAGTGCCCGGACTACCTGGAGTGGCTGGAGAAGAAGATCAGGTCGGCCAGTGCGGGCGGCCCGGGCGGCGCCCCCCAGCCGCCCCGCCAGGCTCCCCGACCCTCTCCCGACAATGGTGCTACCCCCCTGCGGGCGCCTGCAGGGGACGAGAGGCGACCCCCCTGCCCCCTGGAGGCGCTGCCCCTCTCCCAGAGCGCGCTGAGCATCGCGAAGGAGAAGAACATCAGCCTGCAGACGGCCATCGCCATCGAGGCCCTCACACAGCTCTCGTCGGTGCTTCCAGAGCCGGCCCCGGAGGCTCCCCCCACCCCCCAGAGTCCCCCACATGCTGCCGCATTTGCCTCCAAGGAGCTGCCGGGCCGGTCCCCCCCATTCCTCCCACACCCCCCGGGGGCAGTGCTCACCATGCCCAGCCCAGAGCTGTACCAGAGCCCAGCCTCGAAGCTGCGTGTCTCCCCCGTGCCCCCGTCCCCATCCCCCTGGCCGCAGGGGGCCAAGCTTCCGCAGGAGAGGACCCCCCCTTGCCTCGCCCACAGTAATGGCCACCCGGAGCCTCCAGACCTGTTCCCCAATGCCGTGCCCTCCCCGCAAAAGGCCAGCTTCCGTGAGCAGTGGGGAGAGGAAGGCAAACCGAGGAGCAGCCTGTGGGGGCTGCACGCCGGGAGCCCCCCACCCACCGTGGCCGGAGACCCCATGGCTGAGCTGGAGCAACTGCTGGGCATCCCATCCGTCTTCAAGCGGCCAGGGGCAACGCCGGGCAAGGGCCGGGCTGCCAAGCCAAAGCTGGAGCAGCCCACCCCGAGAGATGGGGGCGTGGCAGCCCCCCCCCAGCCCGCAGCTCTCCCGGCTCCTGCAGGAGCCGAGCTTCCACCGGAAGACGCAGCAGGCCCTGCAGCAGCACCTGCACCACAAGCGCAGCCTCTTCCCGGACCACAGCGTGCCTCGGGGGGGCCCCCAGGAGCCGCCGCCACCTGCCTGGTGGGCTCCCGCCCCCCCGCCCCCCAGAGTGCCCGAACGGCCCGCCAAAGAGCGGAAGAGGCGGCTGCAGCCCGACAGAGCCGGCCCGGCCAAGCCGCTGCGCAAGCCAGTGCAGATCAAGCGGGCGAAGCAGAAGGACTCGCAGCCCCTCTTCCCGCCCGCGCGGCAGATCATCCTGGAAGGGCTCCGCGTGGCCACCCCCCTCGAGCGCCCCGGCAGGGATGCCTGCCCCGAGCAGCTCCTCTCGAGCGCCCCCCCGGCCGTGGCGGTGGCCAGCCCCGCGGAGCAGTCCCCACTGCAGCAGCTACTTGAACACAGAGTCCTGCCTCCCAGCACTCAGGAAATGCGCCCCCCCAGCCCAGGGGAGGGCCACTGCCCGGAGAACCCCGCCGGCCCCCCGGCCCCCCTCAGCAGCCCCGTGCCCGGCTCCGCCCCGCGCTCGGCCGCCATCCCGTGCAGCAGCGGGCCCGAGGATGCGGCAGACCACCCCCTCTTCGCCCACAACCGCGTCACGGTGGACGACAAGCTGGAGGAGCTGATCAAGCAGTTCGAAGCGGAGTTTGGGGAGAACTTCAGCTTCCAGGGCCCCGACCTCCCGGGTCCGCTGCCCCTGCCAGACGGGCCCCCGCCTGCCCCGCTGCCCTCCCCCCCGCCGCAGCCCCTGCCTTCTCTGAGCCAGCCTCCCCCGTCTCCAGGCAGCTTGGACGCGGCTCTCCGGCCGCCGGCAAGCAAGGATTGCACATGGCCTCCCGCAGGCCCCCCCGATGCGGGTTTCCAGGTGGGGGCCGGGCAGCCTTCCGACAACCCCTTTGCGGCTCGGTCCCCAAAACAGATAAAAATCGAATCCTCTGGTGCTATTACCGTGGTGTCCACCACGTGCTTTTACTCGGATGAAAACCAAAACACAGACCCTGCTTCCGTGGAAGGGACCCCCACCAAGGACCAGGGGCCGCTCATGCCTACTCTCAGTGGATTTTTGGAATCGCCCTTGAAGTATCTGGACACCCCAACCAAAAGTTTACTGGACACGCCTGCCAAACGGGCCCAGGCAGAGTTCCCGACGTGCGACTGTGTGGGTGAGTCATCGGCCCTGCTCTGCTCTTGCGCAAGGGCAACGGGAGGGTGTCGGAAGGGGCGCTGGCGGAGTGGCGTGTGGCGGGGCCGTAGCGCACGTGCGCGTGTGTGCAGAGCACTGTGCCTTTCTGGGGTACGCGGGGGCGCATCTGCCGCTCTTGCTGCACCCCCCCCCCCCCGTGTTCGCTCACAGGAGATCAGCAGCGCCTCTTCGGGAGGGGAAGCGGCCCCCTGCGTTTCCTGTGCCGAGTCCCTTTAGTGTCCGCACAGCTCATGAGAAAACAGGAGCAGCCTCGTGCTGGAGGGCCCCGTTTCCAAGAGCCGCTGAGCGGACAGGCGAGGCCCAAAGGCTGCGGCACCCCCTCTTGTGTCCACACCCAGCAAGCAGTCCTCGGGGGGGGGGGGCTCCTTCCGCTGAACGCAGAGACCCCGTTTAGCTGGGCCGACCACCAGCCAGCAGGAGATGCTTCTTCCACCAGCAGATCCAGGCCTTTTCGAACGCCGTTTCAGCCCCTGCGGCCTTTTGCAGCAGGAGTTCGCTGCGCCATTCAAACGTTGAGCGAAGAGCAGCTTCTCTTGCTTCCTCTCCACAAGCTGCCCCTTTCCCTGCCTGGCCTCAGTGCGGTGGGACACACGCCCCGGCTTGGAGGACATTGTGGCGTTCTGGCCGAGCACGTGGTGTGTGGCGGGTGGGCAGCTGGAGGGATGGTTGGTCGGACAGTTCCGTTGAGAGCTCACTGCAAAGCCAGTTTGCCCACTCCTCTCCTCCCGCTCTTCTCTCCATGGCAGCCCTGTGAGGTGGGCTTGGCTGCAAGTTGGACTGGTGCAAAGATACCCGTGGGCTCTGTGGCCCAGCAGGAACCGGAACCAGGTCCCAGCCCCTCCCTGAGCACTGGTGGGAGTGATGAGAGCCCACCTCTTGCATGGGGGAAGTGGGCCATGCAGCTGCAGCTGCGGGCGGGGGCAGGTTTGGCTGAGTGCAGCCCGGCACCTGAGACGCGTCCCTCCTCGGCGAAGGAGCCTGCTGGGGAGGAGGAGCTCCAGAAGCCTCTCCGGCCTTCTTGGAGCTTTGCTCCTGGGTGTGCGCCCGCTTGGACTGCGGTCCTTGTGCCCGGACGGCTGGGCCTGCCAGTTGCTGGAACTGGAGCCCAGTCCGTCGTGCGTGGCAGGCCCTCCTTTGCTGGCTGTCCGGGGACAAAGGACAGGCTTCCACATCCATACAGTAGGCCTGGTGTTGTGTGTGTGTGGGGGGGCGGGGGGGTCACTGCAGTCTGCCCTGAGAAGAGCCCGCTGGGCAGGATGCCTCAGAGTGCCCGGCTCCAGCCCCAGACAGTGTGCCGTGCCTCGCCAGCTGTGAAGAGTGTCCCGGTGCTCTTCCGCGGCACAACAGAGAGGCAGAGAGAGGCCCTGCCTTCAGGCGGGGCTGGTGAGCAGGGGAAGCACGTGCCTGTGCTCGTCTTCAGGCCCCCAAAACTTGTGCCGTCAGGCGCTCCAGTGTAGTCAGATGGGCTCCGCGTCCATCGATCTTCTCTGGGCAGCTGCGGTCCAGCCGAGATTTTGGTTTCTCCTTTTCTTGGCACTGTGCCACAAAGATGTGCCCAGAATGAAAATTGGGGCTGGTGAGAAGGAAACTGGGGGGAAGCACAAGCAGAATCCCACCTGTCCAGGCAGAAAATCCTCCCGAGTCCTGAGTGCCAGCCATTCCTGCTTTTCGGGACGCCGCGCCCCCCGTGCCAAAACTTGTGGCCACAGCTTGTGGGACGCAGCAAGGGGCCGCGTCCTCTGGTTTCTCTGCAGTTGCTGCTGCAGCAGCCGCCACAGGTGTGGGGGCCGTTGACCAGCTGGGTGGTCACCGTTGCAGCTGGAGCGGTTGCAGCGAACCTCTGAGTCCTGTGCTGGCAGATTTGGAAAGTGGCCAGAGCCCTGACTGGTCCCTGACCCTCAGCTCCACTTTCTTTGCCTTATTTTCGCTGTTTTGTCCAAGTGCCCGCAAACCTTGGCTAAGGCTGGGCTGTGGACCAGGTGGCAAACTCTTGCCGGTGTCATGAGGTCAGAAGCAAAGGTGTTCCCAGCCAGGTTTGTGGCAGGCCAGGCAGGCAGGGAGGGAGCTCCTAGCGCCGTGAGAGAGGCAGGTCAGGTCGGCCCCAGCGGATAGCAGCTGCCTCTCAGGCGCTCGGCTTGCAGAGTGCTTGTGGAGGGCCCCTCAGAAGGGCTTGGCCTGGCAAACAAAGCCTCCCCTGCACTGCTGGGCCGGAATCCTAAGCGAAAGCTTCGGCCACGGTTGTCTGCCCCGGAAGGCCGGGGAGCAGTCCCACTGCGACCCAGAGGGCGTTCAGGGGCCTGGAGTCAGTGTCTGGAGGAGCATGACTCACGGGACATGGGCAGTCCACGGTCTGGTGCTCTTGCTGAGCAGCTCTCCGTCACGCTGCACAGAACGATTGTCTTGGGTTGCTGCTGTACGGAACTTTTCCCGCGCTGAATCTGCAAGCAGGAATCAAGTGACCTGCTTGCAAGCTCATCCTGGAATATATATTAGGGAAACCCAAAGTAAGGGTTCCATTTTGGGGGGCTGCTGCCAAAGCCGCTTCTGCGATTGCCGGGCAGCTGGAAGAACAAGTGGTGAAAGGTATGACAGGTAAAAGCACCCGCCTTCTGCCGCCCTCGGCCAGCAGGAACCGAATTGCTGCTCCTGCAAGGGTGGTCCAGAAGCCGGTCCGGAGTGCAGCGGCTTGCAGCGTGTCGCATCCGGAGAGGGAGGCGTGGTGCAGGCCGCTCACTTGTGGTGGGCATGGCTGGCCGTGCGCTCTCAGGCGCCTGCCCCGCGCCGGCTGCAGACGGGGGCGTTTCTAGGTCAGCCTCTGCCCAGACTGGCCGCCTGGCCATGCTGGCAGCTCCGCGGGCACTGCTGGCAGCTCCGCGTGGACCTGGTGCCCGTGGAGGGGCTTCACTGTGCCAGCGCCTCTCCGTGGAATTCCCGGCAGCTGGCCACACGGCTTTGGTTTTGGCACCAGTAAGGCATTTCTAGTTAAAGCTGTTTTTCCTGAAGGCCCAGTTGCAGATTTGTTGGGATAGCTTGGTTTTAAATATTGCGCTGCTTTTGCTTGTTGACTGTTCTCCCTTGACCAGTGTAAAAGTGTTTTGATACAGAGCAGTTTATACATTTTGTAAATAAAGAGGTACCTGGGCCTTCTCTCCTTCAATAGTCCCGGGAACGGAGCCCAGTGGTTTCCCCGAGGTGCTGCTTGCGGGATTCCAGCCCAGGGTGCTTTGCCGTGCAACTCAAAGCACTTTGCTAGAATTGGGCACCCGCGTGTGTGGAAGCGGTGGGCTGCCGCCGGTGGGGAAGCATGAGAGCCCGTGTGGCGGAGGGCGAAGGGCGCGGCTCAGGTTCTGCTCCCCATTCGGCCATGGGGCCAACAGGGGTGCTTTGGGCCAGTCGCAGCCTTCCTCACAGGGTTGTTGTGAGGAGAAGGCTGAGAGCAGGAGGGGGAAGGGAATGCTGTGAGCTGCTTTGAGTTCATCATAAGAGAAAAGGTGGGATATGTCCCACCTATCCCAAATACACACTGCTGCCGTTCCGGGGTGCGTGCGTGTGGGTCTGAGGTGCCTCCTGTCCCCTTTGCAGGGCTCCATCGCAGGGCTCCCTTTCCCAAGTGCGCACAAAACTGAGCGCTTGTTTCATTCATCGGTCCGAGTCCTTTCTTTACTGCCCCAGTCCAAAGTTACACTGCTGGCTGCTCACCAGCGTAAAGCACGTGTGCCCGTGCCAAGCGATCCAAACGTTCGCTTTAAACAGTGCAACTAATAGGCACGCGCCTCATCAGCAGCCCGCTTCCAGGTTCTGCTAGGATGGGATATGGGAAGCGGGGGGGAGCCTGGCGGGGGGCGCATGGATGCCAGTTAGTTGGCCGGAAAGGGGGCTGCGGCCCCGAGCGAGGGCAGGGATGTGTGTGGGGTGATAACACGCCATCGCCCGGAGATCTGGCAGCAGAGGCAGGAAGTGGCCTGTTGCTGCAGCCACCCTCTCTCGTGACCGAGCAAAGCCTTCCTGTTTTTTTCAACCTTTATTGTTCAGGCTTCTTTTTTAAGCCCTGGAGCTTCTTTTAGGTGCTGCTTTCTTCGTTGATAAAAAGGCTGAGCAATGTGTGGATTTGCAGAACGGTCTTGGCGTTGTCGGCACAGCCGTTGGGTGGTAGAGAAAAGCCACGCAGGAGGAGTAGCACGAGAGCAGGGCCCCCTTCTGGGAGGGCGCACCTCCAGCGACACCCCATCAACTGGCCCTACATTTCTAGCCTTGGTCTCTTCCAGGAGACCTCCCGGCAGTCACGCACCCCGCCCCCCCCCGCCCATTGCAGCTTCTGCCTTCGCAGCCCGCTCGCTTCCGCCCTCTCTAGTCCTCCCCGGATTTAAGCCCATGTCCCCTTGGCAAAATGATAAGCACGGGCAGCCCCATTTTGGCGTCTCCAACAGGCTGTGCAGGCCTCCAGGCGCCCGCATCCCGTGCCGCCAGCGTCGCTGCAGATCCTGGTTCCCATCCGCCCCTGCAGAGACGCGCTTCTTCTGCCTGATTCGCTAGCAAGCAGCCCTGGCGGGCACTGGTACTCCTGAAGTCTCCTCGGGGATGGCGAGGGGCTTGCTGCAGCAGGTGTGCGGCGGTGTCGGAACAAGCAAGCGCCCCGCTCGGGCGTCGCACAGTCCCCATGTCGCCCTGCCAGGTCTGCTGGAGGACTTTCCCACGCATCTGGCGCCGACATGTGGTGAAATGGCCCCTCCCTGGGATCCAGCTCTTGAGCGGTGGAGCTTGATCTCCTCCTCCCTGTTCTCTCCCAGGCAATTTCCTTAGGGCGCAACCTTGGAGAGCAGTGTCTCTGATTTTGTAGCCCGAACCTTTGTGACTTCAAATTATGAATGTAGCCTGGGGAGGCTTGTCCACTTTGGAGGGGCTCTTTTCCAGTTGGGACCAATCTCCCCAGTCTTTCTGGATCTGCCCAATGCAGCACCAGCCATGGCGGTTCAGGATGTGCTCGTTTGGTGCTTAGGTACTCTGCAAGTGAAAGCCGCAGTCTGCTTGGGGTGAA
The DNA here is from genome assembly GCF_004798865.1 of Varanus komodoensis. Lineage (NCBI taxonomy): Eukaryota > Metazoa > Chordata > Lepidosauria > Squamata > Varanidae > Varanus > Varanus komodoensis. Next base: position 1,596,300 of record NW_025336576.1, on the reverse strand, counting down.
CCGGCTCGCAGGCACCCGATGGCCTCTTACCAGCACCGAGTAACCTCATCTTTCACGTGAGCGGGGGCGGTCACCGACACGGAACATAGAAACATAGAAACAGAGCAAGTCAGAAGGGGCCTCCCGGGCCATCTAGTCTGACCTCCGGCACCAGCCGGCTCCGCTCACGGCATGCCCACCATGTGGACATCCAGCCGCCATCATCTTTTCCACCACAGGCCATAATGTGGGAATAGGCAGGCAGGCTATTGATTGATTTATTAAAAGCTTTTGTAGGCTGGCCACTACATGCGTCACAGGACGGCTCACAAGAAAAGAAAGAAAAAGAAAGACCCCCCCCCAAATATAAAACACAACAAGGCACTACATCCAACCTCAATAATAAAACCCAGAATAAAACCAATTAAACATTAAAAGGACGGGAAAATAAAAAGGGTTTCGCCTGGCGCTGAAAGGAATATAATTTCGGCACCAGGCGAACCCCTCTGGGGAGCGTGTCCCACAGTCGGGGCGCCACCGCAGAGCAGGCCCTCCTCCGAGCAGCCACCCTCCCGATCTCCGTCAGGGAGGGCTCCCGAAGAGGGACCTGCGCCTCAGAGCTCAAGGGGCAGAAGGGCACCTAGGGGAGGAGGCGCTCCTTCGGGTGTCCCGGACCCAAGCCGTTGAGGGCTTCATGGGTCACCACCAGCACCGTAAATTGGGCCCGACTCCAAGTGGCGGCCAGTGCAAACGGTAGAGGGCCGGCGCCATGCTAGCCGCTTTGTGCACTCGTGCGCTGGTGTGCTCAGGCATAAGAGCTCTGTGGCCCTGGGGCGCGTCCTATGTCAGGATCCGTGGCTCCGTCAGTGGCCACCGATACCGAGTTGCGGCCATCTGGCCGATAGCCGGCGTAGATGCCCCGCGCTCACCCTGGCCCTGGCCAGGATTCAAACGTGCTTTGAAGGTCTCGTTAACGCCTTTGTCATTTAAATAACCTGGCATCTGAGTGGAGCGCTCGCTCGGCCAGAGGAAATGCTCAGTGGCTCTGAAGAAAGGACCAGCTGCACTTCCACTCAGACAGAGAAACCAAAAGAGCAAATAGCATTAGCAGCAGCTTGAGAAGAGAAAGAGGCCAGTGGTAACGGGGGCTGGAGAGGCCGGTTGCCTTTATGTTCCCAGTGTAAATCTGGGGGGAGCAGGGGCACCCAGGCTGCACCCTTCAAGGCTCCTCCCGGGCACGGCGTCTTCCCGGGACCCTGGGGGGCACTGGCCGAAGAGTGCGCTGCAGTGGCTGTGCGTCCCCCAGGCCCTCCGGCATCCTCCCCTGCCCGTTCTGCTGCTCGCAAAGCAGCTGGTGGTGGGCCCAGAGAAGAGCCCGGGCGGCTTGGCCGGCGTTCGGAGTGGCGGAGGCGGTGGGGGAGTGACGGCACGCTCTGCTTTTCCAACAGAACAAATAGTGGAGAAAGACGAGGGGCCCTACTACACCCACCTGGGTTCGGGCCCCACCGTGGCGTCCATCAGGAGGCTCATGGAGGAGCGGTAAGTGGCCGGCCGCGGGCAGTTTCGGAGCGGGGAGGCAGAACTCCGGCAGCACCGCACCCGCCAGGGAAGGCCTTCTCGGGTGGGAGCTTTCCGGAGTCTGCCGATGTCCCGTTCCGGTCAGCGGCAGCCCCCAGTGCCCGCTCAAGGGTCTGCTCGTCCGCTCCCGCAGCAGGCCGGACGCGTCCACAGGGCCCCAAGAGCAGCTCTCCCATCGTTGGGGGTGTCCATCGCTGTCCACTGAAGCACGGGGAGTGGCGCGCTCGGCTCGCCTCGGCGCTCGGCTGCGCTTTATGGAAGGCTCCTGGGCAGAAGACTCTGCTGAAAGGGGCCTCCTGGTGCTGTGCGGGGGGTCCTGCTGCAGTCGCCCAGGCACCGGTAGGCAGGAACTCCAGCACCCCGAGCCCCACGCGAGGGAACCGGGAGGCGAGCCTCTGCCTGGCCCGCTCCGTGCTCCTCCCAGGCCGGGCGTGCTGCCGGAGGGATCGTGTCCTGCCCAGCCAGGCCCCGACTTACCGATCTGGGCATTGGGTGGGAGGCAAGGGCGATGGGAGCACGGTCCCCGCTGTGGCCCAGGGGGGCGCCCTTCTTCCTGGCTACGTCATGCATGCGGCCTGGTACCAGCCGGCCCAGCCAGACGGACTGCACCTGCCCGGGTGAATCCCTCCACCCGTCTGCCTGGATTTTGCAGAACAGCTGTAATTGTCACGGCAATCTCGGTTTCAAATAACTTGCAAATAACTGTTGTGCCTGCCTGTTGAGGTGGTTTAGAAATAACAACACACCATCTCAGGCAGAGGCATCAGTAGTAGTGGTGCTAATGGTAGTTTCCACTGGGTTTTAATAAACAAGCACATATATTTAATATTTAATAAATATTTAATAAATCTTTGCTCAAAAATCAATAGAAAGACCATGTGATCTCTGATCAGGTTATTGTCCAAGCTAATTGGGAACCCTGAGTGAAGAGAACAGAGTGGAGCAGGAGAAGAGGTGGAGGGGCCTGGAAAGGCATCTGGTGCACTCCCTTGCTCTTCCTCCACCTCTGGTCGCCCATCCAGCTGCAGGCCCGCACCTTTCCGGCTTAGCAAAGGAGACTTGGCGTGCCGGCTGTGCGCACGGCTGTGCCGCGAAGCTTGAGCAAACAGCCGGGCCGTGGGTTCTGCGCTCCCACCCTGGCTGCACAGCCCTGCTCTCAGTTCTCTTCACCGCTCTCCACCATGATGCCAGGCGGGCGAGTGGGGCTGAGGCTTGCCCCCGATCCAGAACCAGGACCCCACACGAGCCCCCATAGCGCAGGACGAGGCTGCCTAAAGCCCTCCCAGCTGTCGTCGGAAGGACTGCATCATGGGTCCTCAAACTGCGGCCCGTGGGCCAGATCCGGCCCGCCCCTGGGGTTTTGCACTCGCACGCACAGCTTACTCATGTGGAGAATGTTTTGGACTCGCTTGGCGAAAACGATCTTCGTGCAAGAGAGCGGCTGCCTCGCCCCCCCCCCCCAGCCGCGTGCGCCCCCCCACCGCCTCGGTGGCCTCCCCCACCGGCACCTTTCAACCAGCCCCCTGTTGAAAGAGTTTGAGGACCCCTGGACGGGCTGAACTGGGCCACGATTTCAACGTGGGGAGCTGGGCTGAGCCCTCCGCCCCCTCGGAGTTGGGAGACTCTGCCTGTCCCCTCACTGGATGGGGGTCTTGCTGGCCTCGGCATGCCCAGGCAATGACCAGAGCGTTCGCCGTGCTGTGGAAGTGCCCCACGGTTGGGTCGGCCCCATGCGGGAGCAGTTCTTTGGTGCTTCGGGTCTCGACGGGGCAGGAGGGGGAGCACATGCTCCGACCGACGGGGCCGGCCCTGCAGCTGGCTCACGCCCTGAGCCCCCGGAGTCGTTCCGGAGCACGGTGCCGCTGAGCCGCCTCGGCGTACGCCAAGACCAAGGGGGGTGGCACAGCGGCCCTTGCGAGGCGGGGAAGACACCAGGAGAGAGCCGCAGCCCTCAGTCGCGGAGCCCCCGAGACCCCCGCCCTCCACCCTCTCCAGCTCTAGAGAGGGAACGGTGTGCCCACTTGGTGGCTGCTCGGCCACGTCAGCCCCGCTGCGCCAGGGCGGGAGGCGGGGCCAGGAAGAGGGAGGTGGGCACGGTGAACGGAAGGGCAGCGCTTTGGACGTCGGCCCTGCCTTCCAGGAAGAGACTTTTCCCTGCAAATGCTGACCCGCCCCCTATGGCGCGCTGCCCCGGCGGCCTGGGCGCTTCCTTTGCCTGCCAACGCTGTGGCTTTTCCAACCAGGTACGGCGAGAAGGGAAAGGCCATCCGGATCGAGAAGGTGATCTACACGGGGAAGGAGGGCAAGAGCTCGCGGGGCTGTCCCATCGCCAAGTGGGTGAGTGGCCGCCCTCACGTTCAGCACTTGCCCTGCAGGCCCCCCCTGCGCAACCCTGTCTGCCGTCGCCGGGAGCTTCCTGCGGGGCAGCTTGAGGGGGTCTGGGAGGAGGTGCATGGTGGAGACCGAGGAGGGGAGGCCTGTCTGTGGCCCTCAGCTGCAAAGGCTCTGTGAAGCCTCCTTATTCAGAGGCAGTTTACCCCCCGGGGACCGTTTGCAGGGTGGTGGCACCTGCGGGAGGGGCCTGTGGGTCCCCGTGTGGCCGCTCCTGGCGGAAGCAGGATGCTGGGGGGGACTTAGAGTTGAACCTGCCCAAGCTCTGCTGGTGCCCCGAGACGGGGATGGAGAGTGGTCCTCGGGCGGAGCCGCGCTGTGCCACGCCGGCCGCAGTGTGCAGGGGCTCCCCGCGAAGCGCCCCTTGGGTACCCCCACGGCTGAGCTCCCCGAGGCGCTGGGGAGGGGCAGCTGCCTCTGCTGCCACGGGACTCACCGGCTTCCCGGCCGCCTCCAGGTGATCCGCAGGCACAGCGCGGAGGAGAAGCTCCTGTGCCTGGTGCGGCACCGCGCCGGCCACCGCTGCCAGAACGCCGTCATCGTCATCCTGATCCTGGCCTGGGAGGGCATCCCGCGCTCCCTGGGCGACAGCCTGTACCAGGAGCTCACGGACACGCTCACCAAGTTCGGGAACCCCACCACGCGGCGCTGCGGGCTGAACGACGAGTGAGTCCCCGGCCGGGCGGCCGGGTGGGCGGCCGGGGGGGCGGGGCCATCCTCCCCGGTCGCGCCCCCCGGAGCCCACCCGCGAGGCCAGCGACACTGGACCGGGCGTCTGCGCGCCCCATGCGTCCCGAGAGAGGGGCAGGGCTTGCCCCGCGTCGAGGCCCTCCGGGCATCCGGCCCCAGCTCACGTGCTGTGCCCGGGCGGGGGTGCCAGGCCAGGGGTGCCTCTGGGTCCCGCTCCCGTGACGGAAGCCCCTCGTGTCGCTTGCAGCCGGACGTGTGCCTGTCAAGGCAAGGACCCCAACACCTGCGGTGCCTCTTTCTCCTTCGGCTGCTCGTGGAGCATGTACTTCAACGGGTGCAAATACGCGCGAAGCAAAACGCCCAGGAAATTCAGGCTTCAGGGGGACAATCCCAAGGAGGTAAGCCGGAGACCCGCCCCCCCTGGGGCCACCCGCCTGGTTCCAGGGGATTTGCGGCTCTGCCATCCACCAGGTCCTCCCGATTTAAGAGGCAAAGCAGTGGCGGGGATGGTTTGGGTGAACTGGGCCCCGCCCCCCCAGGCTGGGCAGACCAGTCCAGGTGGGGAGAGAAACCAGTCCATCTAGTTAGAGAAAACGAGACAGCTAGGGGCACGCTACCTGCAGGTAAGTACCAGAGCGCCAGCGGCTTCTCCGCATTGCCAACACCTCCCAGAAATGGGAGGATGACGCTGGGCGGAGGGAGAGAGCGTTTAGCCCATCCTCTGACAGGCACAGGGGTGCAAACCGCTCCGCTGCGTTAATCCTGTGGGATCCCAGACTGCTTCTTGCAAGGAGAGCATGGCTCTGAGATGCTGGCAGACACAAATGCGGGGGGGGGGGGGGCAGCTGCTGGGTAGAAGCAACTAGCAGCCCTTGAGTTGCAGCGTGCAGTGTTGCAGCATATGCTTTCAGTCTTGGGCCCGGGAGCGCCGGATTCTGCTCCCAGCTCATGTGCAGTCGGGCCGACCCAGGGCTGCTTTGGGGAATGTCGGTTGCTGTTGCTCAGTGACTGATAGGTCCCAGCTGGGCTCTTGGGCAGCTCTCCGGTGGGAGTGGATAAAGGAAAAGCGGAAAAGGGAAGAGACCTCCGCTCTCTCTCGTTGCAGGAAGAAATTCTCAGAAGAAGCTTCCAGGACTTGGCCACGGAGGTTGGCCCGCTGTATAAGAGGCTGGCACCCCAGGCCTACCAAAATCAGGTGCCCAGCATGCCTTTCCTTTTATTTTCCTTTCCTGGATTTAGAAACATAGAAACAGTGTGAGTCAGAAGGTACCTCTGAGGCCATCTAGTCTGACCCCTGGCTCCAGCTCCGCTCATGCAATCCCCAGATTGTGGGTGTCCACGCTTTCCTTGGACACCTTCGCTGATGGGCCTCCACCACCCCCTTGGAAGCCCTGGATCGTGGCCAGATGCCCCCTTCCACCAGCAGGAACTGGAGGCCAGGAGGAGCTGGTGGCTCAGTCGCGGGGCTGCCCCTTGCGCTTTCTCTGCTGTGGCATGGGCAACACCAGACCTCCCCCGATAGCCTGGGAGGCCCATGGGGCTGGGTGGGCTCGGGCCAGGGCGCCCTGCAACGTCATTAGGCCGCCGCAGAGCAACAGGCGGACAGGCGCTCGGCCTGCCTCCAGCCCTCGGCCAGGGGCTGCTGTGCCGCCCCTTCCCCCGGGCAGCCACAGCTGCCTTTCTCCAACTTCCCCAGTGCAGGGGGCAGCAGGGAGAGCCCCCGGGGCAGCTCCCCAGCCAGCCAAAATCGCATGCACTGCTCCGAGCACAAAGTGTGCACTGCTGGACTCAAACCCCTGTGCCGAACTCCGAGGTGCCGACAGCCCTCCTGCAAAACCCCCGGATTATGCAGCGGGGGCCGTTCCGCCTGAGCCAGGCGCGCTTTCAGCCATCCTGCGCATCAGCCGGCCTCCGCCACCTGCCCCCAGCCTTGGGCCGGCAGCCCTTGGCAGCGGGGGGGGGGCGGGCATGGGCCCCTGGGGCTCATTCTGGGCCTGCCCGCAAGGAAGTGTGGCCCTGACCAGCCTCTCCTCTTCCCGACCAGGTTACCAATGAGGATATAGCAATAGACTGCCGGCTGGGACTGAAGGAGGGGCGGCCCTTCTCGGGGGTGACGGCCTGCATGGACTTCTGTGCTCACGCCCACAAGGACCAGCACAACCTGTACAACGGGTGCACCGTGGTAAGGCCGCCTTGCTCGCCCCCTCGTCCCGCACGCTGGGGGAGGCCGGGGGCCGGGCCTGGCTGCCGTTGCAGCGCCTTGGAGACCAAGCGGACCGAGGACGGGCGCGCCCAGCCCAGCCCACCTCGCCGGCTGCCTGCGATGTATTCAGGGTGCTGCAGGCGTTCGGTGAAGTGCTTGGCCTCGCAGATTCTCCCCCGTGAAGGCTTGTCCTGCAGGAAAGGCGCTCAACGCGCTACAGGGCGCTTCCTTGCGGCTTTTTTCCGCAGAGAGCGGCCCAGCGTCACTCGTGCAGGCCGTGCGCTTCTTGTCACATTTTTGCCCGCATGTCCCTCAAGGAATGCTTGTATGAGCATCTTGCTCTCTTCACCATGACCTTGTGAGGTAGGTTAGGCTGAGGGTTAGGGACTGGCCCACTGCCAAAACAATTTCTGTGCCCAGTTCTCTAATTTCATACCAGTTTGGCCCCACATTTGACCATTGATGGAACCGCGTAAACTCAAGTAAATAAAAGTTTTTGCTTCATCCTGAACGAGAGCGCTTCTGTGCCTTTGGACCGGGACGCAGGGGCATCGTACAAACCCCTTCATGCCCTGAAGGGGCCCTTTGGATCCCTGCACCCGCGTTTGCTAGAATTAGAAATAATCTGTGAAGCTGCGAGGAGGCAGCACACGGGAACCGTTGTCAAAAATCCCTGGGTGCACATGAAGCCTCTGGGCGTGTGCAGAGTCACTGCCTAGTTTCTGCCCCACGAATGCTGTGCTCACTGACTGGCACCGGTGGCTTGTTTGCCCACTTCCTTAGGTGTGCACCTTAACAAAAGAAGACAATCGGACCATCGGGAAGATCCCTGAGGACGAACAGCTGCATGTACTTCCGCTGTACAAAATGTCGCCCACGGATGAGTTTGGCAGCGAGGAGAATCAGGCTGCGAAGGTGGGCAGCGGGGCGATCCAGGTGCTCACCTCCTTCCCCAGGGAGGTGAGGAGGCTTCCCGAACCCGCAAAGTCTTGCAGGCAGAGGCAGCTGGAAGCCCGGAAGGCTGCAGCCGAGAAGAAGAAGCTGCAGAAGGAGAAGCTGCTGACGCCCGAGAAGATCAAGCAGGAAGCTCTGGAGATCCCAAGCCTTTCCTCGCAGAATGCAGGTGAGGAAATTACTTGTTTCTTTAAAGCATTTGTATGTCACCTGGTTGTGCCACAGCCCCTCATTACAGGGCTTAGAGGCTGGGGAGGGGGTGCCCCATGCCCCCGCAGGCCCACTCATGACCGCCTTTGCGGGACTCGCACGTCGCTTTACATCAAGCCCCTCAATCTAGCTCTGTTTGCCTGCGCGGGGATCCTTTCCGAGGCGGAGTTTTACAGCCTTTCGCCTCCATGCTTCGTCCCACCGTGTGCTGCCTCGGACGTCTGGCGCATTGCAGAGGGTTTGGGGTGATGCCTCATTGTTTCCCTGGGTGGCCACCTGCACGTGCTCCAGAGCAGGGGTGCTTGGAGTCCTATTGCCTGATGTATTCGGACTCATACCTGGCTGAAAAGCCCTGCTCAGGCGCACCCCGGTGGTGGTGGAAGCTTTGTGGCAGAACGTGGATCCAGGATTACGGGAAAGCCCAGAAGGCAGAAATACCTTGCCTGCCTCTTGGGAGGGGTGTGCGAGCCACAGTGGGAAGCTGCCCCCTAGAAACAGAGGCCTTTCCCACTGGCTGGGGGGAGGCACTGTCCTGGCTTGAAGGGTTGGCCCAGCCCGCCGGAGGCTGTTTCGCTAAGCCAGCGATGGCTCTTGCTCTGCCCCGCAGACCCGGCCCTGAGGAGCGGGCTCTCCCCGCAGTCCGTCAAGCCTTCCCTTCAGGTGGAGCCTCAGAGCCATTACAGTGCTTTCAAGTACAGCGGCAACGCCGTGGTGGAGAGCTACTCGGTGCTCGGCAGCTGCAGGCCCTCCGACCCGTACAGCATGAGCAGCGTTTACTCGTGCCACTCCTACTATGCACAGCCTAATCTGCCTTCCGTGAACGGGTTGCATTCCAAGTTCTCTCTTCCATCCTTCGGGTATTACGGATTTTCCAGCAATCACGTGTTCCATTCCCAGTTCCTGAATTACGGCGATGCCGGGGGCACGCCCTGGAGCAGTGGCAGCTACGAGCGGAAGCCCGGCGTGCAAGCCTTGCCGGGCAGCCTGAGCCATGCCTACGGTGGCGCGGAATGTGCGGAGGCTGCGGCGCCCGCCGTGCGGATCAAGAACCACCACGGGCGCACCTACGAGCGGGGCAGCAGGCACGCAGGGAAGCCCCTGGCCGCGCCGCAGCGGTGCAGCTCCGTCCCGGCAGAAGCCCTGTCCTTTCCGCAGAGTGCCGGCTGTTTCAGCAGCAAGCCAATTAAACAAGAACCAGTGGACGTGGTGCCCCACGGGCGGCCTGCTCCCGGGGTGGCCCCTGTCAGTGGCCAAGCGCCGCGTCTGAACTCGGCCGACTTCTCCAGGCCGGCTGAGAACGGAGGTCCGGAGCAGCGGTGGAGTCCCCACAAGGCCCACCGGAACGAGTCCCCTGCAGACAGGACTAGCGGTGCTGAGAGTCCCTGGAACGTCTTCGCGCCCAGCGAAAACGGCAGTGTGCTCGGCGCCAGTGCCCAGAAGAGGCCCGGCCTCTTTGACTGCCGCTCCAGTGCATCCAGGTTGCCCCAGTCCCACCTGCTGGAGAAGCAGTGGGAGCTCTTTCCTGGCGAGGGGCAGCCCCTGCCGCCAGGCCTCGACCTGCTGGGGAAGCCATGGCCAGCCCCGTGCAAAGTCAGCAAGAGCTCTCCGGCCTTCCCGGCCAGCGCAGGCCTTCCCGAGAATCCCTGGGGCTTCGGGCAGCTGAACCTCCCTTCCCTCAAGGAAAGCCCCAGGCTTCAGGATGAGCTCTGGGGCTCTGTGAAAGTGGACGAGAGGAGAACTCCGACGCCGGGCACCGGGCTGCACAGCCGGCCCTGGACCTCCTTTGGCTCCCTGGCCACGGTGGCCTCGGACGCCTGCGCGGAGAAGCCGTTTGCCTCGCTGAAGGAGGAGCGTGGGGCCGTGCCCACGGGCGCCGGCCTCCACGAGCGGTCGTGGGACAGCTTCAGCCTGGACGACGGCATGGAAGACAAGAGCGTCAAGGGGGAGGGGGAGGGGGAGGAGGAGGAGGAGGAGGAGGTGTGGTCCGACAGCGAGCACAACTTCCTGGACGAGAACATCGGCGGGGTGGCGGTGGCCCCAGCGCACGGCTCCATCCTCATCGAGTGCGCGAGGCGTGAGCTGCATGCCACCACCCCGCTGAAGAAGCCCAACCGGTGCCACCCCACCCGCATCTCGCTCGTCTTCTACCAGCATAAGAACCTGAACCAGCCCAACCACGGGCTCGCCCTCTGGGAAGCCAAGATGAAGCAGCTGGCAGAGAGGGCCCGGGCGCGGCAGGAGGAGGCCGCCCGGCTGGGCCTCCGGGAGGACATCAAGCCCTTCGGCAAGAAGCGGAAGTGGGGGGCCGGCTCGGCCACCGAGCCCCAGCACCAGGAGAAGAAGGACTCGGTCCCGACGCGGCAGGCCCTGGCCATCCCGACCAACTCGGCGATCACTGTGTCCTCCTATGCCTACACCAAGGTGACCGGGCCATACAGCCGCTGGATATGAGAGGACCGGGGCTCACCGTGGGCAGCTTACCTCAGAGTCCACAGCGCTGGAGAGCAGCGCTGTGTTTGGTGCTTTTTCCTAGCAGGTGTCAATACGGAGAAATACGGAGCCAGGCTGAGTGGCGCTTGGGGACTGAGCTGCAGACGCTTGTTGCCATTAACCTTTTGCAGTAGGCTAATATTTATATCTCTGCATTTTTAATCTCTACATCACTGAAATGACAAGAGAAATTTGTAGTGTGATTTCACAAACAACTTTTAAATTCCATTTCAAATGCATAGGAATATTGGGTTTTTAACAAAAAATGTTACACCTCTCAAGCAGATAATGTGACAAAAAGCAAAACGGGCCCAGCCCAGCAGGTAAAAAGGGCTGATCGGAATCTCACCTGGGAGAATTTCTAGGAATATGTTGTTTTGGTCAGAGACTCCATTGTCTTTCCACGCCGTGTGCTGGTTTCTTACAGATTTGGTAGATTTCTAGGGAAAGAAGGAGGTTGGTGGGGATTTATATTTGGGTGGCAAGACCGAGGTAAACGCCCTTCCTGCGCAGTGGATCTGAGCAGAGTCCAAAAGGGCCCCTGGTGGCCATTTGTAAACCTTGTGTCCCATAAATCCGGGAGCCTCCAGTGGCAGGGAGCATCTGTTCCATGTGGAGACCCCGTGGGGTGTGGCCAGGCCTGCCTCCTACCCAGGCACTGCGAGGGCCTCATCCAGATCCTCCTCCGGCTCATGAATATTAAGGTAAATGTGGACGAATGCAAGAAAAGAGAGATCCGTTGCACACTGCTGAACGTCTGCTTAGCTATGAGCCTGCGGACTAAGCATTTTCCGAGCAGATGGAAAGTACGGGGGACCAGAGGGCACTTTGTGCTCACGGGGGCAGAGCACTTTAAAGGCACGCTTTTGAACCGGCCTCAGGCAAGTGAGAAAGGAAAGGCGCACGCACGGTGCATTGCAAACTAAGCTTTCTCTGTCAGCAATACCAGCTTTTATCTTGAATGAAGCATCTGGTGAATCTGGTTGAATGCATGCAGGAAAAGAAGGCAGGGAAAGAACGGAGGAGGAGGAGGCCCTAAGGAGACAGGAGAAAACGAGCGGTGCCATTCCCTGCTCTCTGCTCTTGGTCCCTTCTCTGCCTTAGCCATGAAGGAGAGTCCCAGACGGAGCTACTCTGTCTTTAAGAAACCACCACGTGAAGCCTGCTGGCTACGAGCCCTTTTTATCATCCCTGGTGCAGAGTTCCTAGAAAGGGAGGACTTGGTAGGTCTGTTCTGTACTGTACTTGAGCCAGTACATGCTCATCAGGCTGAAATGTCCACTCCCATCCCTTGCAAATGGGCACCGGAATGAAATTAGTTCATTGTAAGTTTATTTTACTTTCCTGATGCCAGTTTTCAGGTGGAGGGAATCGAAATCATGTAATGAGTTACTGCAACAGCACAGCTGACCCTTTTAAATCTTTGAATCACTGCATTTAAAAGCAACCTGCCCTTTCCGATCAGCCTTGGAAATGGTGCCCTTACACTTGACCTCGTAGGGAAGGCCTCCACGAGCATGGATGGGATCCACTCACCTCCACTCCTCCTCTCCTCTCCTACCGCTTACACCACCTCAAAACCAGTCCTAGGATCCGGTTTCCTTGGTAACTAAACGACAGTAGTGCAAGGCATTCTCTTGCCTCGCGTAATGCAAGAAGTTTGGGGAACGCCGGTTCTTCACCTTATATGAATTTCTTATTTTACTGGGAAAATGTTGAGCTAAGCAAATTCCTGCTGGACTTTACATGTTCCCGTTGAATCTGTTGGGAAATCGCTGTTGGCTCTTTAGGGATGGAATCTTCCAGCCTGGAGGCAGCACCTTGAAATGTCTCCATGCCGTGGAATCGGTGCCATCTTCAGGTTGGTCAACGGAAACTCTTGCGACAATAGCAAGAGTGTTTCTGCCCTTTTTTACCATGGGTCTTTCAGTTGAAAAAAGGAGGTTTGACTCCTTCCGCAGATCCCTGCTGGCTGTAATCCACTTGTATGAGTGATTTCTCAGCAGTGCAGAAGGGCAGAAGATCAAACCTGTTTAGAGATCCGAACTGATTACAATTCCTTGGTCACCTTCTGCACTTAACAGGTGCCTTTTGAGAAAAGACGGCTTGGAAATTAAAACTTGTACATAGCATTTGCTTCCTAGGGAACCTTCTCACTCTTTCTGCACTGACCGGCACGGGAGGACAGGCTCTCATACAGCATCCTGAGCATTTTATGTGGTTCTGATTTTAAAATGTAAATAGAGAAAGATTTTTTTTAAAAAAGCACTTTCACCAAGATTTAAAAGAAAAAAGTACCCAATAATAACTTGAAGAGTAGTATGTTTTAAAACAGATTATTGTGGGAGAAATGTAAATAGACAAAATATTTAACATGCTTTTCCGTCCTTGATTTTTTTGTTTTCTTTTATTGTATAAAGTTGCTTTTATTTTGCAAGGAAAATCAACAACTCATAATTGGTTTTGTATTGTATTCCTTCCCGTGATTATATCACAATTGTTAGGAACGATTGCAAGTCAGATTTACAGGAAAAGTTCTGAGGATCAGAGGTTGTGGTATCAGCCGCTCAGGGCCTGATCCTAGGTTTTACATTCAGGAAAGTGTTTTTTTATGCAACCCCCCAGTCGCAATTTGAAGGGACACAATCCCAGGTGGTCCCTACCCGAGCACACGGGGCAGCTCTCGGAGCCCCTGGCTTCTCAGCCTTCCGGGGCCAGCGAGGGGCTACTTGCTGTGGGCAGAAGCAGCATGGATTCCTCAGCCTGAGGTAGTTACCGGAAAATGCCGGCTGTAAGATCGCGTCTCTCTCTTCGTCTAGACTTGCCTCCATGATGTATTTGTTGTGCCCCATTTGTTGTCGCAGAGGTGCTCGGAGAGCTTCGTTCAGGGGACGTGAGAGAGCACGAGGCGGTCAGCGGATGGTTAGCAATGTGGCAAGCAGGAAAGCGGCTGCCCCCTGGCCTGTTGCAATCCTGTTGGGTACTGGGGGTTGCAGAACTTTCTGGTTGTGGTGCAGGTGGCCTTCGGGTGATCCCTTTCTGAGCTAGAGATGGGCCTGCAGGATCTCTGGGGAAGAGACATTTTAAATAGACACACGTCTACATTCCCTGTCCTGGGACCCATAAAGAAGGGCAGCTGACTTGAAGTCGAGGTGGCAACTCCGTGGACCCTGGACTACTTCCATATTTGGCCTACGGGTGTTTACAGTGCTCCCCAGAACAGGGATGGAGAAATAGAGGGAAACGAATTAACAGGCCAAGTCCTTCTTTTCTTTCATTTAGGACCAAATGGTAGTCTCCCTTCATATGGTGCATGTCCAAAGGAACTTAAAACTGGAATCACAAATTCATACTGAAACTCATTGTCCAAGGCGAAGTTCTTACTTATATCAGGTTAGACCGGTTCTTCCAAAGCTTTGGCCTAAAATAATATTTTAAAGAATCTGTTTGTTCTCCAGTTGATTGTGCCAGGTATTTGCCAATATAATTGGCTGACTTTGGTGCAGGTGTGGGGCAGTCCCCATACTATCCGATCCTGGCAGTGTCAGTATTAAATCCATTGCAAGAATATGTGAACACTATCAGAGTTTGACGCAGTTTCCATAGCACATGGTTTAGACACCTCTCCCTTCTAAAACAAGGCTGTTAAAACTGAAAGCAAGACTCCTGACTGATCCCTAGTAGTATGATTTTTAAAATTTATAACAAGAAGGTTGCTCACTGCATAGATAACCTACCTCAAACTTCATTTGCGAAAAAATATCATGCTACAGACTTCTTTAAGGAATTCAGATCTATGCACAGGTTATGACTCCACCTTTGTTGCTGGAAGTCTGTTTTAAGTTCTTCACTGGCATGGGCATTTTCTGCTTACACACCTGGGCAATTATGGTGACGGTGTTGCAGTTAAGGTATTTGGAATCCCGGATGAAGCAGAAGGGTGCACATTTACAGATGTGTTTGTCAAGGGCATCCTAAGGGCTTGAGTTGTCCCAGGAATGCTAAAGCCCATGGGCTTTGATAAATGCAGGTTTTACTCATGGGGACGTGAATATGGCACCTTGGGCGCCTCCTTCCACTTGGAGCAGCACTGGGAAGCCAAACGATGGTGTTCGCTTCTTGAAACAAGGCTGCAGTCACTCTGCACTCGTGACGGTGTTCATACCTCTGAACGCCCTTGCTGGAGGCGCTGGAGAAAAGGCAGTTGGGACCCACAGCCTCCTTCTCACGCCCGCCCTTGCCTTTTGTGCTGATATGTCGGAGACAGATTTTTGTAAATGAATAGTGCTAAGTTTCTCTAAATGTATTTTGGGGGGTTAGTGATTTGAAGCGCAGTAACAACAGCAAGCAAACAAAACACATGGTGCTAAAGTGAGAAACAGATCAGACTTGACAAAAGGGGTGAATTCTGTTGTAGTTGCAAAATCCCATTAACTTCTATGGAAGGTTTTGGACCTGTTGAGGTCACTCTCCAAATAGTTAATTTGTTATATTTGCTTAGCTTTGGGACACACTAATATATGTGTAGAAGCCTTTGCTTCGGGACACTTAACGCTCTTGCACTGAAGAAGACCTCAGCTGGGGCATCCTCGTGCCTCTTTATGAAATAAAGTGCAAGACCCAAATACTGGAGGGGAGAGGAGACGAAGGGCTCTTGGGATGCTAACACGGTAACCATTACAGTACCGGTTTATCTGCGGAGGGTCCAGTTTGCTGGCGACTGTGACCAAACAGTGGCTCCTTATTGTACCATAAAAGTTCCCCGCCATCTCCTTGGCTGCTCTGTGTGGTCAGTTGGTGGCTGGGGAGCTTTAAAACCAGGGCTAGAGGTCCCCACCGTCCCTCCCTAGGAGCCGGGAGCTTCCCTTTCCTCATCCGTGACGACTGTGTCCCACGCAGAGGCAACGAGAGGGACAGAGAAGCCTGGAGGTGTGGGGTGCACATTGTGGGCCGGAAGGCATAACTTCGTATCAGCCAAAATCTTCTAATGAAATGGTGCTATCTTGGAGGCTTTTAAAAAAAAACCAGTCATATTTCTTTTTTGACAGATTCCATCTTGCTAAGGTGCTACTGTATATGTCAAAACAGAGAACTGTACAATTAACTGAGAATAGGAAGTTTCAATATTTAAAATGTTTGTGTTTTCTAAAGGCTCTGCTCTGTTACAACTGCATCCTTTTGAGCTCGTTTACATGCCTGTGGATCCAGCTCAGAGCAGCCTCCTTGAAGGGCAGCCGTATGCCTCCTTGGGCTGTTCCCTGGCCTTCTGCAAGTAGAGCTGCGTGGCTCAGGTGTTGACACTGAGACTTGCCTGTTCACTCGTTCGTGCCAGCCCCTCTCTTGAGGCCCCTGGGCCCTGGCAGGTTCTCAGCTGTGGAATGAATGAGTCGGACAAACGTGCTTTCTTCAGGCAGGTGGAAAACAAGGTACAGTGACCTGTACTCTGAATTAACACTTGTGCCAGCTGAGCAAGTGCATGGTGCAACAGTCTGTAACCCTGTGCATTGGATATTATTATGCAAACCGATGGGTGCTGAACCGACGCTTTGAGGTCGCTCCGTGACGGAGCAGCTAATCTGCAAAAGCGATGACGTTGTCATCCCCTCTGGCTGGCTGGCTCGCTTGCGCGCACGCTCACTCGCTCTTCTTGTGAACCGTTTTGGCTTAGTTCTGTAGGCCCAAAACCTGCTTCTTGGGCCATATTTACATCTCAGTGTGAACAGAAAGATGCTTTCTGTAGATTTCAGTACTGAATGTGGGCTCATTCTGCTGAGAGCTGGGATTTAATGGGGTCTGACCACATAAGGGTTTGCTAATCTTTCGTCTGATCTGTCAGGCTTGTCCTGCTGCTTTTATTACAGTGGCAGCTTCTTCTTTTGGTATATTGCTATTTATGAGTAGATGTGTCTCCAAGTTTTACAGAATACTTTTTGGTGCTATTTATTTTCCATCTCTCCCTCTTTCTCTCCCCCACCCAACTTTTCTGGTTCATAAAACTTGTTATAAATGTGTATAGAAGCCAGGGTCTCATCATATAATAAGCTTGCTGTTATCACAATACAGACAAAAATACCTCAAAAAAAAAAAACCCCAGAGTATTGTGGCAACCTGTGATTCAGTAATAGCTAATGGAATGGACATAGATTAGAAATAACACTGTACTTGACATTGTAGAAACTGTATGGCCTTCTTCGTTCTATTCTTGGGCAAAGACTCAAACACTGAAATGTTTTGAGGAATAAATATATGGAAGCTCTAAAGAGACAGTATACGGCCTTGTCTCTGTCGGCTGGCTTCTTGAAGTACCTCAGAGCACATTATGGCCCATAGGAGAATGCAGTTTTAGGAATAACCGGTAGCCAAATAGTAGTTTTGGCATGTGTTCTTTTAAATCTGCCACAACAGATGCATTTGAGCAGAAGGTTCCTCCTCTGCTACAGAGCTTAAGCATGTTTCCAAGGGAGTTCTGCTGACACAGACCCCGCTTTAAGAACGAAGCCAGAGCAAAAAGCAGCAGGGGCCCGGCTCAGAGACGCGGCCAGCCGGATGCCCATGCTGGCGACTGAAGTGCAGGTGCTCAGCCTTGCCCCACACGACTGCTGCCCAGGAGCACCCTGGGGAGCCGGCCCCCGCCAGCCCCTCGGGATGGGGCGGCCCTTGCGCTGTGCCACTCCTTTAATATCCGGGACCTTCATTGCTGCATGGCAGATGGCAAATGTGGCGGCGGCCGGCAAAGGGCACGTGCTCCTGTATTCGTTTCCTTGCGCAAGCGACCACGCTGTGGCGAGCAGGGAGCATTTTGCTCACACAAGGAATATTCTGTGGTCAAGGCCTACATTTTTGTATTTTTGTTTTTCTCCCCCCCCCCCCCCCCCACCCCACCATTTGCCTAAGAATAGTAAAGCAATTCGGCCAAATTCTGCTTTAATATCAGGGATCTTTTCTTTTGTGGCATATGTTTTGTTTTGTTTTTTGCCATCCTTTTCTGTTTTCCGTTTTTAAGCACCCATTCTTTGGGGTTTACTCGCTGATGTCCAGTCTTTGGGAAACGTGTGGCGTCTCGCTGGCATTTGGCATTTTATGCATTTTTGTGTGTAAAACCAATTATAGGTATAACGCTGTCTTTTAAATGCTTTTTTAATTTAAGAGAAATGAGGGAAAGCAGGTTGATTTGGCAGGCTAATTCAGCTCCGTCGACAGAAGGCTGTAACTTTTCCATGTATTTGGTTTCTTGTCTCCTCAAACTCACATTGGAAAATGAGACCCTCCAGGGGAGGTGACTTTGGGACCACACTTGAAGTTCCTGGTTGACTGTGGCTACTTGAAATGAAGTTTTATCTGGGGTTGGTTGACAAATGGTAGATTTACAATGTCTCAAGGCAATAGGACTTGTGTATTAAACTGTAGATATCCTTAGTACAGTAAATTTATGCTGATAATTTTATTTTGTATAATTTCCTCTGTACTTTTTCTTTCACACTTTTACCCCCTCTGGTGTCTCAGCAAATTTATTTTTAGGATGCCTGAAAGTATGGATCCTTCTTTTTTATTTGTATTTTATTATGTTACACAACCGATTGGTTTGTGAAATGTATTATTCCTGATATCTTTAAACTATTGTGGGTGTTTTAATAAATTTTATATTTATTTTTTGCACTCAAATTCAGTGTGTTTTTCCCTTGCTGCTTAGGCTGCTTCCAGATGGGGCTTAATTGTAGAATCATTGCATCTCATTCACTCGCATTTTTTCATGGGAATCCCACAGAAAGATGTCCATTTAAAATCCTGTTTTGCCAGTGCTGCTTCTGTCTTCCCCTTTTCAGCTTTTCAGAATGGCAGGAGCACCAGGCTGCCTTCGCAGAGCCACCGGCAAGCCCTGAAAGAGCCTCAGACGCTCACTAGCACACAAGCCAGAGGGGTGCAGGTGGCTTCCCCCACTTCTCCTTCCAGGGGGTGGGAGGAAAAAAGGGGTGACGCGTGGATGTTACCGAGGATTACTGAGCAGGGGAGTTTGCACCATCACGGGGAGCCACCGCGGGGGCAGAGAGGTGCGTTCAAGAATCGCCCCTCCCCAGGCACACCGTGCATCCTCCACACCTGGCCTCGTGGGAAAGAGAAACCGCCTGCGCCATCTTTCCGATGTTGCGCACGCACTGGGTGGTTCCGCTCTGGTTCAAGCGGCACCTGTATCTTTTGCACACTCCTAGCTTGGGACAGCCTGAGAAGAATTTGGGGGGAACACCCCATATTGTTCCTTTTTCCCCGAAGCACCGTTTTTGTTTGCCCTGCACCCCCAAAATTGAAAAACTGAAAAAAGGAATTTCAAAGGGTTGAATATTTGTGTCCGACGCATGCATGCAATGTCCACGAGACATTCTTCACTTTCTGCAGGGCTGCAGAACCCAAGGGGGCGAGGGGAGCCCTCGGCGGGGTGCAAGTCCTCTAGTGTTGTGCCCTGCGCGCATTTCCCCCGTGGCTGAAGCACCTGGTGGGCCTTGCAACCACTGCCTGAGCCAGGACCAGGCTTGGCTGGCTGCAGGGTCCCCCCCCCCCGCCAGCAACACCCCCTGCTTTCAGCTGGCGCTGCAGCGGCCGAGTGGCTCTTTCTTGACCAGGCCTCCGGACTGGAAAGGCAGGCAAGCAAAGCAGCGTCTGCCCAGATGAAGCCTCCACGGTCCCAGCTTAGGAGCATCACGAGGCTTCCTCCCTTTCCACCTCCCCACCGAGAGCCGGGGTGGAAATCCGGTCCCAGTCCCCACGCAGCTGGAAATGCCACTGGGTGAATTTGGACCAGTCATGCCCTTTCAGCCTCAACTCACCTCTCAGGGTCCTTGTGAGGATAAGACTGAGAGGAGACGGAAGACCCTTTAAGCTGGAGGCAGCTGCTTGAATGGAAAAAGGTGCGGTACAAGTTGTAATACTGAACAGCCCCGTGGGGCACGGGGCTTACGCAGGGAAGGCAGAGGGGGCCCAGCCGTGGGTTCTGCCCCCAATACTTGGCACCTGAATGTTTTCTAAAAACTACATAAATGGAAGCCTTCAGAAGGCTAGACTTGTACATTGGACATTTCGCTTCAGGAATGTCTACTTTTCTACATTTCGAGAAAGTTTGGATCAAGGGCCAGCTCCACAGTGGCTGCCCCTCCTGGGGCTGGTGTTGTGACTCTGAGCAGGCACAGAAGTGGGGAGAGCATGGATGCACCATGGCTTGTGCCGCTTCCCTCCCTGCGTGGCCTGGACTGCTTGGCTCTTCCGGCGGGGCTTGGGGGCCTTGGCCAAGGAGGTGGAACCAAAGCGGACGACGCACGAGCGCCTGGTGCAGTCTGACAAAATTGGGGGTCATATGCTCCGTCACAGCTGCCTGTGGAACCTTAAGTCAGTGATGGGGGTGGGAACAGATCTCCCCTTGATGCAGGGCTTTGAGGCCTTCTCGACTTGGGCCTCGAGGGTGGGTCTCTGATGAGCGTGAAGGGAGCCACAGCACGGGTGCTTCCTGAAAGATGGCGGCTTCCCAGCAGGGCTTCTTGCCTCCTAGGCACCTTGCCTCGGTTGGTCTTCGCAGGATTTTGGGACAGGCTCATGGGCCGGGCACCCTCTTCCAGTGGGGACGGCAGGGCAGGGGCATGCAGCCTCTTTGGATCTGCTGGGACCCCACTGAGGAGAACACAAACCTTTGCCCCACGGGGCTCAGGAGCCTTCCCGTGATGATCGTCCTGAGCACAGCAAAAGTGCGCAACACTGGAGGTGGGCCCTGCGGCGGGCGTGGGACTTCGTGGGACCCATTCTTCAGCTCTGTTTAGGCGTGATGGGAGCTGGAGTCCAAAGCATCCGCCGGCTAGTCGACTGTCCTGGAAGGAACTTCGCAGGTGAGTCTGTAATCGCCTGGGCTGTGCAATGCAATGGAGATTAATGCACAAACCAGTCCAGGCCGGGCAGAAACGGGAGCAGCGCTGCACAGCCAGGAGGGTTCAGTTTGCTTGTTTGTTTCTTTAAAACATTTATATGCTGTCCTTCACTATCGCGTCTCAAATCCAAAGGCCTCAGTCCTTCGGCGCGCAGCCTTCCTTATGGTTCAGCTTTCACAGCCATGCATTGCAACTGGGAAAACGATGGCCTTGACTATACACACTTTTGTTGGCAGGGTGATGCCTCTGCTTTTTAATATGCTGTCTAGATTTGCAATAGCTTTCCTCCCCAGGAGCAAGCGTCTTTTAATTTCTTGGCTGCAGTCCCCGTCTGCGGTGATCTTGGAGCCCAGGAAAATAAAATCTGTCACTACCTCCATTTCTTCCCCATCTATTTGCCAGGAAGTGAGAGGACCGGATGCCATGATCTTAGTTTTCTTAACGTTGAGTTTCAAGCCAACTTTTGCGCTCTCCTCCTTCACCCGCATCAAGAGGCTCTTTCGTTCCTCTTCACTTTCTGCCATTAGAGTGGTATCATCTGCATATTTGAGTTTGTTGATATTTCTCCCAGCAATCTGAATTCCAACTGGTGATTCATCTAGGCCCACCTTTCTCATGATGTGCTCTGCATATAAGTTAAATAGGCAGGGTGACAGTACACAGCCTTGCCGAACTCCTTTCTCAATTTTGAACCAATCAGTGGTTCCGTGCCCAGTTCTCACTGTTGCTTCTTGACCCGCATAGAGGTTTCTCAAGAGACAAATAAGATGGTCTGGTGCTCCCATCTCTTTAAGAACTTGCCACAATTGGTTGTGATCCACACAATCAAAGGCTTTAGCATAGTCAATGAAGCAGCAGTGAGAACTGGGCACGGAACCACTGATTGGTTCAAAAT
>NW_025336576.1:1535134-1574905 GCF_004798865.1 Varanus komodoensis | reverse complement strand
GAAGCAGAAGTAGATGTTTTTCTGGAACTCCCTAGCTTTCTCCATGATCCAGCGTATGTTGGCAATTTGATCTCTAGTTCCTCTCCGTCTTCGAAATCCTGCCTGTACATCTGGTACTTCACGGTCCGCATACTGCTGGAGCCTAGCTTGTAGGATTTTGAGCATAACTTGGCTAGCATGTGAAATGAGTGCAATGGCGCGGTAGTTCGAACACTCTTTGGCATTGCCCTTCTTTGGGATCGGAAAATAAACTGACCTTTTCCAATCCTGTGGCCACTGTTCAGTTTTCCAAATTTGCTGGCATATTGAGTGTTGCACTTTTACTGCATCGGTTTTTAAGATTTTGAATAGTTCAGCTGGAATACCGTCGCCTCCACTAGCTTTCTTGTTGCTCAGACTTCCTAAGGCCCATTTGACTTCACATTCCAGGATGTCTGGCTCGAGGTCAGTGACCACCCCATCGTGGTTATCAGGGATGTTAAGCTCTTTCTTGTATAGTTCTTCTGTGTAATCTTGCCACCTCTTCTTAATCTCTTCTGCCTCTGTTAGGTCCCTGACATTTTGGTCCTTTATCATGCCCATCTTTGCATGAAAGTTCCCTTCATATCTCCAATTTTCTTGACGAGATCTCTGGTTCTCCCTATTCTATTGTTTTCTTCTATTTCTTTGCACTGTTCATTGAAGAAGGCCTTCTTATCTCTTCTAGCTATTCTCTGGAATTCTGCATTCAATTGGGTATATCTTTCTCTTTCTCCCTTGCCTTTCGCTTCCCTTCTTTCCTCAGCTATTTGTCAAGCTTCCTCGGACAGCCATTTTGCTTTCTTGCATTTCTTTTTCTTTGGGATGGTTTTAGTTGCTGCCTCTTGTACAATGTTGTGAACCTCCGTCCATAGTTCTTCAGGCACTCTGTCTATTTGTCAGCACTACTGTATATACATCAGGGATATGATTTAAGTCATACCTGAGTGGCCTAGTGCTTTCCCCTACTTTCTTCAATTTAAGCCTACATTTTGCAACCAGAAGCTCATGCTCTGAGCCACAGTCAGCTCCTGGTCTAGCTTTTACTGATTGTATAGAGCTTCTCCATCTTTGGCTGCAGAGCACATAGTCAATCTGATTTCTGTGTTGACCGTCTGGTGATGTCCATGTGTAGAGTCGTCTCTTGGATTGCTGGAAAAGAGTGTTTGCTATGACCATCGTATTCTCTTGACAGAATTCTACCAGCGTGTGCGCTGCTTCACTTTGTACTCCAAGGCCAAACCTGCCTGTTATTCCGCTTATCTTTTGGCTTCCTACTTTCGCATTCCAGTCCCCCAGGATAAGGACATCCTTTTTTGGTGTTAATTCTAGAAGGTGTTGTAGGCAGTCATAGAACCGGTCAACTTCAGCCTGTTCAGCACCAGTGGTTGGGGCAAAGACTTGGACTACTGTGATGTTGAACAGTTTGCCTTGGATTCGAACTGAGATCATTCTGTCATTTTGGAGATTGTATCCCAATACTGCTTTTCCTTCTCTTTTATTGACTATGAAGGCTACTCCATTTCTTCAGAGGAATTCTTGCCCGCAGTAGTATACCTGATGGTCATCTGAATTAAATTCACCCATTCCTGTCCATTTTAGTTCACTGATTCCTAAGATGTCGATGTTCAGTCTTGTCATTTCTTGTTTGACCACATCCAGCTTGCCTTGATTCATGGATCTTACATTCCAGGTGCCTATGGAGTATAGATCTTTACAGCATCGGACTCTCCTTTCACCACCAGATACATCCGCAACTGAGTGTCCCTTCGGCTTTGACCCAGTCGCTTCCTTCTTTCTGGCGCTATGAGTACTAGCCCTCTGCGCGTCCCCAGTAGCACATTGGACACCTTCCGACCTGAGGGGCTCATCTTCCGGCATCATATCTTTTGGCCTTTTGGTACCGTCCCGGGGGTTTTCACGGCAAGGGTACTGGAGTGGGCTGCCATTTCCTTCTCCAGGGGATCACGTTTTGTCAGAGCTCTCTGCTGTGACCTGTCCGTCTTGGGTGGCCCTGCACAACACAGCTCATAGCTTCATTGCGCTACACAAGCCCCTTCGCCACAACAAGGCAGTGATCCATGAAGGAGAAAATTACTATAAACCAATACAGATAAATCAAAAGCAACTGTGAACCACTAAAAATGCTAATTTTTAAAATAACGATTAAATAAAAAGGTTTTGGGCTGGAGTAATGGCTGGTGTCTGTCAGCAGCCTGGCAGTTCTATTCTGTACCAGTTACAGTATCTGGACTGTTTTCAAGGGCAGCCCCACGTAGAGCGCGTTGCAGTAATCCAAGCAGGAAGTTACCAGAGCATGTATCACTGGTGCTAGGGAGTGCTCATCCAGGTAAGGACACAACTGATGGATCAGTCGAAGTTGTAGGAAGGCACTCCTTGCCACTGCTGCCACCTGGAACTTCAGTGACAGCTCTGGGTCGAGGAGTACCCCCAAGCTGCAGACCCTGTCCTTTAGAGGGAGTGCTACCCCATCCAGAACTGGGTCAAAATCACCTACCTGGAGACCTGTACCACCCACCAACAGGACTTCCATCCTATCTGGATTGAGGCTCAGTTTACTGGCCCTCATCCAGCTCATTACCTCAGCCA
This sequence comes from Varanus komodoensis, assembly GCF_004798865.1. Taxonomy (NCBI): domain Eukaryota; kingdom Metazoa; phylum Chordata; class Lepidosauria; order Squamata; family Varanidae; genus Varanus; species Varanus komodoensis. Next base: position 1,572,277 of record NW_025336576.1, on the reverse strand, counting down.
GGCACCGGTTCAGTACAGCCACTGCCTCACCTGGATTGGTGGAAAACGAGAGGTAGAGCTGGGTGTCATCCGTGTACTGATGGCTCCACAGCCCACACCTCCTGATGACCTCTCCCAGCGGTTTCATGTAGATGTTAAATAGCATGGGGGACAAAATAGAGCCCTGTGGAACTCCATGGCAAAGCTGCCATGGCTCATTGCTATAGTCCCCCAGCACCACCTTCTGGAATCGGCCAGCCAGATAGGAGTGGAACCACTGCAGGGCAGTGCCTCCTACTCCCAAATCAGCCAGCCTGTCCAGAAGGATACCATGGTCAGTGGTATCAAAAACTGGTGAGAGGTCCAGGAGAACCAACAGGGATGCACTCCCCCTGTCCCTCTCCCTGCACAGGTCATCATACAGGGCGACCAAGGCAGATTCAGTGCCGTAACTGGGTCTGCAGCCAGACTGAAATGGGTCCAGATAATCAGTTTCATCCAAGAGTGCCTGGAGTTGGCCCGCCACCACCCGCCCTAACACCTTGCCCAAAACTGGAATATTGGCCACCAGTCTAAAGTTGGTGGCCACCTCTGGGTCCAGGGATGCCCTCTTCAGGACAGGTCAGATCACCGCCTCCTTCAAGTGGGGTGGGACCCGGTCCTCCCTCAGTGAGCCATTAATAACCTCCTGGACCCAGGGACCAATCCCATAACTGGCCTCCTTAAGTAGCCAGGAAGGGCAATGGTCAAGAAGACAAGTGGTTGGACGTACCAGCCCAAGCACCTTGTCCACATCATCAGGCCACGATAACTGAAACTCATCCATTAAAGATGGACCAGACGGAGCTCTGGACACTTCCCGTACTGGAACAGTATCAACTGTGGAGCCCAGACCGCGGCGAATCGAAGCGATTTTTTACTTAAAGAGCTGGGCAAAGTCATCACAGCGGGCTGCCGAAGGTGCAGCCCCGTCATTTTCCTGACCAGCGTGTGTTAGGCCTTGCACTATTCAGAAAAGCTCTGCCGGACAACACTGCAAGGAAGCAATGGAAGCGGAGAACTGCCCCTTCGCCGCCCTCGCCGCCACAGCATAGGCGCGATAGTGAGCACGTAAGTATGTTGCGTCAGCCTCGCCCCGAGCTTTCCTCCGCCTGCGCTCCGATCGCCTCCCAGCCTGCTTCATCGCCCGCAACTCAGGCGAACACCATGGTGCCGAGCGGGCCCTGCAGCGTGGGAGAGGACGCTTCCGAGCAGCCACGCCAATTGCCCTGGTCATCTCCCTATTCCACGAACTGACCGGGGCATCAACAGGAGCCCAGCCTTATCAGCCGGAAAATCCCCCGAGCCCTCAGGAATCCGTCCGGATCACCTCGCTCCGGGGGCGGCCACCTCAACGGGGCCCTGTTCGGGGCCTCCGCAGCCTGGGCCCTGGGCCCTGCTCCGCCGCAGGGCCAACGCAGCGCCTTCGGGCCGCCCCGCAGGGTTGGGGTAAGATGGCTAAGCCGCGGAGAGAACGGCGTGAGCTGCTGCAAGGTCTCTGCAAAAGAAAACGGCGCAATGTAAACCTAACGCAGAGAAACCGCGGCTGCGAAAGAGCCGGAGGAGTGGGCGCGCCTGCGCAGTCGCGGTACAGCCCAGCAGGGGCGGGGCGCCCGATGCGCCCTCGCGTGACGTCTATGAGAGCCGCGGCGGCGTCATCTTCCGGCGACGCAGAGGCGCGATGGCGGCGGCGGCGGCGAGGCTGCCTGCCTGCGGCGGCCAGGTGGGTGCTGCGCGGGTGGGAGGGCGCGGCCGGCGCTGAGGCGGGGGCTCCTGGCGGGCCCGTCGCGCGCGGCCCGCGGGGCGGCCGGCCGGCCCCGCAGCAGGAGGCCGGGCGTCTCCCGTCCGCCCGTTCCCGCGGCGTCGGGCCAGGCCTGTCGGCGGCGCAGCTCCCTTTGGTGTCCTCCGTGGCCGAGCGGCCCTGTGCGCGCGAGAGATGGAGAGGCGCCCCCCCCCGATTCCCGGCGAGGCTCTTCCGGGGGGGGGGGCGCGGCGGCGGGGCTCGCGTGTCCCGAAGCAGCTTCTCTTCGCGACCGCGGCGAGTCTCAGGTACTGATCCTCGGCGTTATTCTCGTGTGATCCCCAACTAACGGGGCTTATTTCATGTCAATAGATCTTTCGTGCCCTGCGCAGCACAGTGCGAACCTACACGGCCCAGACGGATGGGGAAGCCAGGGTGACGCAGATCCTGAAGGAGAAGTTTCCTCGAGCTGCTGCCATCAAAGTAGTAGATATATCAGGTAAGCAGCATTGCTTCAGGCCTGATCCCTTAGTCGGGTGGAACATGCTGCACCCTGAAGGTTTTGCTGTGGGATCTAAATCTTGCTGGTCATCCACAGATTAAGGCTGAGCAGATGCTTGTGCTTTTCAGTTTATTTTGTGCAGCAACCTGCCTTTTTCTCCCCTTGGAGTAGTCATAGTTTAAGTGGAAAAGATTTGGAGAATGGCATTAGTTTATGATTATGTGTGATTGCATTGTGAAGCCTCATGCTAAGATTAAGGGCTGGCATTATTTGCTGTTGTTTTTATTTTAAGTATTTTCATTCCAATCTTCAGAAGAAGAGACCTCCCAGAGTGATTTATAATCCATCAGTCCCCTGCCCACAGACTTAAATGCTAAAAAGAAATGGCACACAAGTTGAAAGGTAATGGGGAGAGTAAACGAAGAGGTGGGTTCGCATCTCCTGGTAAGGAACATTTCAACTGAGCAGGCTCTGATGTTTTCTCAGCCAGCTTTTATCTCCCTTACTCCATCTTGAATCCTGGCAGCATTTTGTGTGGTTGATACACATCTATTAGATTCCTGGAAATAATCTTTTTTTTTAAATGCTTTTAGTAACAGGATGCTGAAAAAATGCAGTAATAATGCTAGTAAAGAATCAAAGCTAGGTGGAAAGCCCATATATGTTGTTTGTAAAATGAGATTTTCAAGTCCAAATATTAAATCTATCCTCTGCCTTGATGTGGGCAGCCTTCCCTTCCTGGTTAAGATTGTAGTCCACACACACATGGGGGGAAGTCCTAGTTAACTCTCTGGAATTTACTGGAGTTGATCTGGATAGGATTGCACTGTAAAACTAATAGTAAGATGAAATCCAAGAGCATAAGTGTAAATATGTGACACACTTGTAGCTAGTAGCCAAATGTCAGTGGTAAAATCATATCTGTTTTGGTAAGGTGGCTGTGGAGCAATGTATGAAATCCATATCGAATCTGAAGAGTTTAAAGAAAAGAGAACAGTGCAACAGCACCAAATGGTCAATCAGGTATGTTCACATGTTTTGGACATATGGGAGAACATAGGAGAGCAGCAAACAGAGGAAAGTATCTTTGAAGCACACCCTCCCGCCACATAAATTTCTGTGAATGAAAGGTACTGAGATTGCACAGTAAAAGTCATATCTGGAAACATCCTGAATTGCAAGCGTTTTCCAGGGTAATCTGTTCTTTGCTCCTCAAACTCCTGTGCATGTCTGCATGAATATATTCAGATTTTTCTAACTAACTACTCTGGACATATTGGACATGGCATACTCTGTGATCTCATTGTTTGTTCAGTGCATTTCCACAAATAGTACTCATGCCTAGAAATAAATAACTCCATTTGGTATTATTTTAGCTTTGGATCACTTTATAAGACTTGAAACAGTTTGATTTTTGCAAACATACAAGGTGGCCCAAAACACCCTTCCTCAGTGTGAGACCAAATAGAGCAAGTATTTATTGTTGTGTCACCTACTTCATGAGGCCCAGGTCCTAAAAGTCTTCCTATAACTAATGTAACAAATGGCTTAAACATCTATTTACACTTGTTCTAGCATGGCTGTCTTAGGGCACAGGCTTGTGTGTTGCCTTCTGGGTTTTCAGGCTGCTTTTTCTCTTGTGTAGTTTACAGTGCTTTCTTCTTTTAGGCCCTAAGTGAAGAAATTAAAGCAATGCATGGACTACGGATTTTCACTTCTGTTCCCAAGTGCAGAAGCTAGGACTGGCTAATGGCCCACAGGGTTTGTGACTTTCAGGAAGTGGAGGGGTGCTCAGAAGATCCCTCTTGGCACATGATGAAGTCAGGCGCTTGTATTTCCACCCCTCCCCCATGCTTCCCCTGCTCCCCAGTCATACTGCAAATAAAATTGTGCTGGTGTACAGTAAAACCAGGATACCAAAGATGGGTTTCTACAGTATTTATTTCAAATGTAGAAGTTTGCTCTCTTAATTGCATAGGTTAGCTTTCCCCCCAGTAAGATGGGTCTTCGCCTCTTTATAAAAATCCTACCAGCAGTAGTAGAGCCAAGAGGAAAATGGAGTATGTTGCAGAAAGGACTAATCGTACTCACAGAGTTATTGTGTTTCCCTTTTTTTGTCAATGTATGTCACAGGGCAGGCAGAAGTCACGGATGAAATGTGATGCGTGTTTTTGTTGGATTGGTTGCAGGCCCACAAGTATAGAGATGACTATAAGAGGGTATCGGTCCCTTGTGCTCAAGAGATTGCTTTAAACTACCAGTTATGTACACTAAGGCTTTCTAAGGTTAAATCAGTGCAGGTTTATTAGCTATGAAGAACAGGTTATTTTTTCCTTGTGTTCAGAAGGTGCTATACCATCTGGTGTGTTTAAATGGCAGTTTGCTTCCTGAAATGTCAGATATTTCTTGGTAAAGAATATTTTGTCAATGAAGCAGTCTAATTTCTTCCAGGCTAATTGTAAAGCACTCTGTACTTTACAACTTTTTCTAGTTCTCCTGAGAACACTCAGCACTGCACATTTCTATGAAATAGAAGGCACAGACATTAAGCCAATTGTATATATTAAGAGTAACATTTATTTAATGTTCAGCATATAAATTGCAACAATATAACTTATTTTTCTCTTTCATTAAATACAGTTTCCCCTAATTTAGCAGACCCAAACAAGGGTGAAAAAGTAAAAAGCCCCTAAGAGCAGGCTTGGACTGTGGTCAGTTGTCAAATAATATTCTTTGAGTTCTGATCATCACCAGGTTAGGATGAAATATGGGATATTAATGTTGGATACCACTTGCTAAGTGATAAATGTTACCGAATGGCTATCAAGGGTGGTGGGGGAAGATGCAAAAGTGGAGCTTAGAAAACTGGCATTTCAATCCTGTTAAGAGAACAGATGCTTCCACCTTGTGTTTTAATGCTATAAAAGCAAAATATGGTCTTAAAACATAGCTTGTGTTGCATTATTTATCAGAGAAAAATAAGAGCACTCCCTTCACATCGAACATAACATTGCTATCTTGCTAAAAAGTTAGGCTTTGTTATGCTGCTTGGTCAAAAAAAGGCAAACATGGTCATTAAAACTTACACCATCTGTATTCATCATATTGGGCCAACCATCACAAAATAGAATGCGAGCATTTAAGTTCACCAGCACTCATAATCGGGCTAGGTAAGGGGTGGGCAGCTTGTGGCTCTCCAGAAGTTGTGGCCTACAACTCCCATCAGGCCTCATCACTGGCTGTGCTGGGTAGGACTTGGGGGAATTGTAGGCCAAAACTTCTGGAGGGCCACAGATTGTTCCCCAGCTCAGAAATGCACTCATTTTGGAGCCTGCCTTTTATGACCACTTTCAGGTGGAATATGGGAGAAGGTGGCTGTCATTCACATCAGTCTCTGCTAGGTGCAGAGCAGGTATTTCAGGATGCACCTGGAAGACTCTCTCTCAGACTTTTGGAAGAAAGCACAGTTGCTCTCCTATTTTTGAAAATGTAAAATACAGTTACCAGGAACTGTCTCCATCCTTTGTGTAAAATGTGTACATCCCTTGGAAGGTGGAGAGAACCCCCCCCAAACTGTTGTTATATTAAGAAAACAAGAAGCGTGGTGTGTTTAGTGAAAATGTCAATGGAAATCAAGCTGGGTGGGGCATAGAACAGCCTTCCCCAACCTGGACTCCTCCAGATACGGTGGGCTATGGCCCCCACAATCCCCATGCCAGCTAGGATTTGTAGTTCAACATATCTGCGTGGACAGAAATTGGGGGATTTTGCTATCAAGCAAGTCCCATCTTCAAGTGAGATAAAATCCTCTTCCTACAGTATTCTTGTAGGTCACATGGTACATACAGTATTCTCAAGATCACAGAGAAAGTACAGAAACGTTGCTTGTAAGAAATACCCCAAGGTCTGTCTTAAAGCCTGGTTACCTTTATTGGGGTAACCAGGCTGGGATTCTCACTTCCACAGCAGCCAGACCTGGGCGCACAAACGCCAGAGTGGCCGGTTTGCTTGGCACGTCACCGTGTCTTGCAATGAGACATTCATAGAATCATAGAAGAGCAGGTTTGGGAGGGGCCGGGGATGCCACTGGGTCCAATCCTGCTAGTGCCGGACACCAAGTCGCACCACCCCACTCCGAGGGCCGCCCAGTCTCCTGGCAGCTGGCTCCACTGTTGTGTTGCTCTGACAGGGAGTCTTCCTGGTGTCTAGCCTGAATCTGCTGTGTTCTGGCGTACATTCATTGTTGAGATCTTTTCCTTCCTCCTCGTGGCAGCTGTTGTAGAACACTGTTATATTCCCTCTCAATATTCTTGAGAGCAAACATGCCCAGCTCTTTAAGTCTCTCCTAGGGCATTCGTTTCCAGACCCTGGATCATCTTTGCTGCCCTCTTCTGAACCTTTCCTATTTTTTCTGCATTTTTAAAAAACTAAACGGCATTCTAGGTGAGGTCTAACTAGTGCACAGTAAATGCAGTAGAGTGGTATATAAATGTAAAATAAAAGTGTTTGGAGTGTGCCCATCAGGGAGAGAACATATTTTGCCTCCTGTCTTCTTTTCAGCCTCTGAAATGTGCAGGGCTTTTTGGGGGGTGGCAGAAGAGGTTGGCAGCTGATGCCTCCTGCCTCAGAGTGGCCCTCTACAAAACACCTGCCGTTAGACCTGCTGGTCTGGTTTAGCAGGAAGTATTTAAGATGTAAATCTTTAGAAAACCTTTTAATTTTTTTCCCTTTTGCTGAGGGAAGAGTTAAGTAAATAGCGGATCTTAACGAATTTTACTGCTTTAAGAACAGGTCTTCCTTTATATTTAGTGTGGCTTGTCCGATGGGTAAAGCAGCTCTGCTCCGCAGCTGAGCCAGGAGGGCCCTCGGCTGCCCCGTCGCCTCCCTCGCAAGCTTCGGCCTTACGCAGCACCAGCTCCCGCTGGATGGCTGCAGGGAAGCAGGGCGCCCCGGGGGTTGTACCGGTTCTCCGCCTGGTCCCGCCTGCACCGCCGGGCTGGCCCGAGGCTAGGAGAGGCCCCAGGCTGCCCAGCTCAGGCACGGCTCTGAGGCCACACTGCCGGGTCCCTCGAAGCACCACCGCCCCGGGACCGCCTCTGCGGAAGGGTGCCCGCCGCTGAGGCCCGCGCAGGGCGGGTCATGCCTGGCGGCGGGGCTGGGCCCCGGCGGCTTCTGCCTCAGCCGCCCGCCTGCAGAGCGCGATCCAGCGGCCGAGACGCCGCCGCGCGGGACGGCGGCGTTTGGGCAGTGGGAGCAGCGCCAGGGCGCGGAACCCAGGCGGGCCCCGCGAGCCGGGCGCCCAGCGAGGCCGCTTCCCGGCGCCGCCGCGAGCCGGCTCGCCACAGGCCTCGCAGGCCTTCCCCGCCGCTCGCTCAGGCACCCCGCCGGCCAATCGGGCTCCGGCGGACGTCCTCTTCGGCCTTCGTCCAATCAGCGCGGGCCCGCGCCTCGCGCGGATCCCTTCCCACCCAATGGCCTGCGAGCGGCGCGAGGGGCGGGACAGTGCCTTTATAAGGCGCTCGCAGCGGGGTCTACGGCTACTCCCTCCGCCAGCCGGCAGCTGCCCGCTTTCCGTCGCTATGGCAACCGCCGGCTGCCCGCTCGCGCTGCTCCGGTTCTGCGGCCAGGCCGCCCGCGGGCCCCGCGGCTGCCGCGCCCTGCCCTTCCCGCGGGGGGCGCGCGCGCTGCACCGCTCCGCTCCCAGGTACGGTATGCGCGCGCGGCGCCCGTCGCGGGGGACGCCCGCCGGTCCGTCCGTCCGCTGCGCTCGCTCGCGCGGGCGGCGCGGCCCTCGGAGGCGGCGCGGCGCGGCGAGCGAAGGAAGCCTCGCGGGCGGGGAGGTCCCGCCGGCCGGCTGCGGGCTGCTGCACGGAGGGCTGCCGGCCGGCTGCGGGCTGCCCCCAGCGGCGGCTCGGGGCGCTGCAGGCTGATGAAATCCTCCGCGCGGCTTGCACGGCCGCCCCGCGGCAGGCAGGGCGTGGCTGGGGATGATGGGACTGCATTCCGGCTCCGCTGGGGTCCAGCGCTTGGAGGGAGCCCGCGGGCGGTGCGCAAGCGGGGACTCGAGCCAGCCCGAGCCGATCGGCTCCTTATCGGCCCTGCCCGGCTGGGCGCCTGGAGAGGCTCGGTGCCCGAGACCGACGCCGTGCTCTGCGGAGAGTGGCAAGTGCGACGAGCGGGAGACGGGATAGTACTGCACTCGTCCGTACTTGACATGCTGTGTCCAAGAGGAAGGGCAGGATATTGTCCCAGAAACGCGGGCTCAGGTTACTGGACGCCCGGTCCTGGCTGGGCCTCGGAAGCACGTCCCGACCGCCGGCTCGGTGGCCGTGGAACCCATGGCCTGGCGAGGCGGTGGGCGCTCCCACGCCGGAGGCGTTCAAGGGGCAGCCGGACAGCCGTCTGGCAGGCGCGCCTGGGCTCGAGCAGGGCCGGACCTGATGGTCTTGGCACCCTCTGCTAGCTTTACTCTTCTATGTCCTGTTAGCTGAGGAGAGTTCCCTCGCACACAATATATTTCAGCCTCCAAGAGACAACATCTCTGTAATATTTGAAAAAATAGTGGAGCTGAGAAAACAAGGTATAACATCGGCCTTGAAAAGCTGCTTGAGCAAGGCTCTCGGTGCATTTTTCTTGATCGATGAACAACAGCCAACATTCGCAGTAGCAGCACATTCCTTACTTCTGGAGCTGTGCGGATTTTGCCCAAAAAGTAGAGTGCTGGTTGTACCCAAAGCCATGTAAATATGCTGATAGTGCCCAAGCTGTGTGATGCTGTGGTCGCTGCACGCAGAATCTGCTGTGTTCTGTTTGAGTGCAACAGAAAGTCCCTTTGTTCAAAGAGTTCCTCTCATGCAACTTTGCTAGACAGTTACATAATGCTTTGCAGCAGCCAGTTATCTTGGTGTCAGAACAGTTTTAGCATCTTGGGATTCTTGCTGCGTTGCATCAGTTCTTAGCTACGGGGCAGAGTGTGTGCTTTGGACCACTCTGTCGTGCTTTTGGGCCACGCCTTTTGTCTGGCTCCTGTGAGAGAGCAGAAATTGATTCAGCTGGCTTAATCACTGGCTGAGCTAGCCTGGGACTGGCTGACAGCCACTCCTGCTTGGGAAGACGGGATAGTGCAGTGCTGTCATGCCGAAGTATGTCATCACTTGGACCGGCGAAAGGCAGAAACTTCAAAGCAAGCTTATTGGCAGGCATGAGGCGGTTGTCATTTCTGGGAGAAAGCTGGCACGGCAAATCAAGCAAGAAGCCCGTCATGAAGTCGAGCAGTGGGTCGCCGCTGGTAACAGGAGACCTCACCTCAGCGTGGTTCTCGTTGGCGAAGACCCCGCGAGTCACTCCTACGTGCTGAACAAAACCAAAGCGGCAGCCGATGTAGGTAAGCCTGCACACTGCTTTCTCCGACTGGAGTTTGGCAGTAACCTTGCAAGGAAGAAGATTTTGGGTGAGCATCTGGCGCCAGGTGCCTTTTACTTAACGATCAACACCAGGGAAGTGGGGCTGAGGTCAACCGTCTGCTGCTTCTGCATCCGCTCTTGCTTTGCATCCCTTCCTAAGAAAAAGGAAGGATCCAGTGGTACTTTAGCTGCATGGCCAGCTGCACAAAGCGGGCGGGGAATCCAGTGTGGCCTAGCAAGAGGGCCTGTGTTTTGCCTGGTGCCTTTTCAGTTGCTCACAAACTGTCCGGCATCTGCTGTCTTATCTGTGGCTTTGCTGCATTCACAATAACAGTAGTATTGTATTATGTTTTTTAACCGCACTGTGTGCTTCACTTCTACATCAGCAATTATTTCACAGCTTACAAGAGGGAAGGCTCAAGCAAGATGTAAAGTCCTAAGCTAAAACTTTACAAATATAAAAATTTAAAAATTGCCTCTTTAGCTACTGCAGTCACAGCAGAGGCGCGAGATCTTTGATTGTTACCATGCCCATTTGGCAGCCAGCAGATGCCACAAACCAGACAACCGTTTTTTAGTGCGCCGCTTCTGCAGCCTCCTGGCTTGTGGACAGTGGGCCTCGTGTGTGCTTGGCAGTATTCACAAAAAGTATGCGTTATTTGCCAGCTCCTGTATTTCTGGGTTCATTAGCCAGTAAGCGTTTGCACAGTTTGTGGACTTTGGGATAGAAAATGCTCATCAGATATGAAGTTTGTAGGTGCAGTGTTCAGTTGCGGTATTCCGTATAAAGGTATTCTTACTTCACTCACGTGAGTATCGGAATAAAGAATGGTGGTCCTAGAACAGCGGTGGGGAAAATGCACTTGGATCACTTGAAGAGCCAGCGTGGGGTGCTGGCCGTTCCTTCTGTTTTGCCTGCTTTTACCCAAGTCTGCTAACTCTTCCAAGGAAAGCTTCAAGATTTTTGTTCCAATCAGCTGTTTAAGTTTAGTTTGCAGTGCCAAATATTTAGCACCTCCAGTTTGCACCCTGCTGTTCCTGCTCTGTTTTCAAGAATGCTGTATTCTTCAGAGGCAGGGCCTGCCATCAGCCCTTCTCTTTTCCTCCTGGAACTTACATCGGAGCTGTTCCTGGTGGGTTGAACTACCAGTTTCAGACTCTTTCTGAGCCTCTTATTCCATGTGAAGGGTCGGATGCAACTTCGCAACTAGCCACAGCAAGCAGCGTTCCATGTTTGGTTGTTTGTAGGAATCAGCAGTGAAACGATCCTGAAGCCAGCCTCTGTGACAGAAGAGGAGCTGCTGGATCTAATAGCCAGGCTGAACCAGGATGCCGGTGTGGACGGGCTGCTGGTGCAGCTGCCTCTGCCTGGTAAGTGCATCTTGGGGGAACTCGGGAAGGCTCCCCCTGCAGGTGCCCCTTTGTGACTTGTGAATAAGCTGCAGGGCCGGCAGTGGGAGCCAGACTTGCGCTCCTCTAGTTTGGCGGGTAATTTGCCAGGAAAGAAATGCATGTCATCTACATTTAGTTAGTAGAGCCATACAATACTTTTTTCTTTTTTATGAAAAACTGAAAGTGGCTCTCATCAGTTTTTCTTCCTGCTGTCAGTCTTACGGCCACAACAACCCTGGGCTTCGAGTCTGACTGTCCCAACGTTTCCCAGTTCGCTCTAGGGCTGAGCTGAGCGGTACCAGAACCCAGGCTGCCCGAGTCCCACATCCCCGTTCTTAGCCACTATACCGCACTGGCTCTCCTGTCAGTCTCTAGTGTGGGAGTCTTGTTTATTGCAGGTATCAAAGGACCAGGTTCCGTTAGAAAAACGCCTCTTTTAATGTCCGTATGTTAGCGTCTTACTCCCCGTTCTCTGCAACAGTATGGATGAAATCCTTCTTTTCTGTTCTCCCAGAACATATCGATGAGCGAAAAGTCTGCAATGCCGTGCACCCCGAGAAGGATGTCGATGGCTTCCACGTTGTGAACGTGGGCCGGATGTGCCTGGACCAGGACTCCATGCTGCCAGCCACTCCGTGGGGCGTGTGGGAGATCATCAAGCGAACCGGTAGGAGTCGCATGCAAACCCCACTGCCGCCCGAGGTCCGCCAAGGGAGTGCCGATCCTCACGGGGTGTGCGCGTGTGCTACATTGCAGGAATCCCAACTCTGGGCAAGAATGTGGTGGTGGCGGGTCGGTCAAAGAACGTCGGAATGCCCATTGCGATGCTTTTGCACACCGACGGCAGGCATGAGCGGCCTGGAGGTAAGACTGGGCTACTGCCAGATCCATCTGGCTGCCCACACCTGATGTGCTTAATTGCTGCAAGTTGTTCTTGGGGTAGGAAGGAGAGTGTTCCCTGACTTGAAAGCATGATAAGTGCTGCAGAAGGCACTGTAGATTGATGCTCCTACGGGACTTTCCCCAGTTAATGCACCCAAGGAGCGGGGACTTGCATTTCTTCTGTAGGTGCAGCCCTGTGCCCACTTCCATACTCCGGTTGGCTTTCAGAAGCACACTGAGAAAAGTGGTATGAGCTTTCCCAAATGGCACGGGACCCACTTCTGTCTCTCTGTCGGCAAAAGCAACCTACTTTTTGTCCTTCTGGAATATGGATTTCCCTGCAGTGCTGAGAGATCGGGGGTGCTGCCCCTCCTAGAGATAATGCGAAGAATAGTGCAGATGAAGCTGTCCCACTGGGGTGAACGAGGGAGGTGGGAAATGTCCAGAGGTAATGCCGTCCTCAGACCATCAGTTCTGGGGTTTCTTGTTGTCACTGAGCCACAAACCGCACATCAACTTTTCTACTTTGTGTTAAGTTGGTGGCCTTCCCTGGGGTGTGCCTGCTATAAGTTGCAGTGTGTGGATTTAATTCTCTGCTAGAACCCTGAGATTCCCCCCACCAGCTGCTGCTCCAGAGCTTGCCTGCTGCTAGACTTGTTTCCTTATCGTTGAAGACTTCTGAGCCCTGGGATTCTTCTGAGCAGAGAGCTCTGTCCTTCCGCGCGTGAATCCCGCCCCACCCCACTCTCCGTACTGTGTAATTCAGCGGTGCACGGTTGGCCCTTTGGCTGCGGCTCCTCGTTAAGCAGCCTCCTCACTGGGAACTGTGAGGGTTGGGTCGCCCGGGAGGCCCAGGGTGCCGCCTCACTGTAACGGCTCTTTCCAGGGGACGCAACCGTGACCATCTCCCATCGCTACACTCCCAAAGAGCAGCTCAAGCAGCACACAATTCTGGCGGACATTGTGGTTGCAGCAGCAGGTAAGAGCACCTAAGGAAAGGAGGTGGGAGGCCAGATGCTCGGGGGCAGCGGGCGGGGCATTCCTCAAGGGGCAGTGCCACAAATAGTTCCGGGGGGCTTCATGTAAGATTTTGATACCGGAGTCTCTGCCTGGGAAATTCCACAAGTCCCTTCCGGCAGCTGCCCTGCAGGCACACGGGATTGGTTTACACACGTGTGTGTGGTGGTATCTCACTGAGGTCTCAAACTGAGGAGCAGAAACGGGCCTTGAGTTTTGTAGCCGCAGGGGGTGACTTCCGGTAGCTTTCTGTCATACTAAACTGCTCCCTTGTAAATTGCAGGCATTCCTAACTTGATCACAGCTGATATGATCAAAGAGGGAGCAGCCGTGATCGATGTCGGCATAAACCGAGTTCAGGACCCTGTAACTGCGAAACCAAAACTTGTTGGAGATGTAGATTTTGAAGGTGAGGAAGCAGATTGGTATCTGCGAGGTCTGGTGAACAAGATTTCCCATGCCCTGCACCACCTGGTGTTTCTTGTATTGAGCAAATAAAGTATTTCAGGTATTTCGGGGGGGGGGGGGGGGGCAGCTTGGGACAGGCTGTGTTTGTTTCCCAGAAGGCCATAAATGAGCTCAATGCAGAAGACCTCCAGTCCCTTAACATGCTGGACTGGTCCTCCCAGTAACTTCTGTGCTGGTGACCTTCTGTGGCCTTGCTTGCGAAACGGATGGCAGGAGTTCAGTTCTTAAAAGCAGGGGCATAAAAGTGTGCCCCACGCATACAGCTTGCCATTGAGAACCCTCCTGCAGGCTCCAGCTCAGCTGGCCTTATCTTGGCTGTATATGGCATGAATAAGCAGCAGTTCAGATTGGTCAGCAGAGAGGTGGCTCCCTGCCCAGAATTTCTCTGGTGTCAGTTATAGCAACCGGGGAAAACGGACGCTGCTCGACAGTTGTCTTCCCGCTCTGCCCCTCTGCTGTTACCCTAAAGCACGCTGCTCCTGCCATGGCCCTTGCGCAGCAGTGTGTGGTTCTTGCACTCTCCCACTCCACTCACGAGCAAAGCCGCTCTCGCGCCTCGGCCCCCAAATCCAACCCCCGCCCAAGAACAATTCACAGGACTAGCATCTGCTTTGCGCAGAGGAAGCCTGCTCTCCTCCCGGAACCTTCTTTGTCACACCCTTCCGGGATCCTGGCTTTGGCCCTTCAATCTGTCCTGTTGCTGAGGGATTCTGGCATCCCGCTCGGCAACCTGGACCTTCTCAGGAAGAAGTCAGGATAGGAACACGCACTCCAGGTTGCGCTTCCTGTGATCAGAGACAGTAAATTCCCTAGACAGCTTGGCGGCCCCCTTGGCAGTTAACCTGTGCTATTGGCCATCTAGCCCATGAGTTTCATGTTGTCATTTTCTTATAATATTTACCACAGCCATGGCCACAAATTTCCCAGACTGCTTGTAAAAGAGAAATGTGGAGACTAAGCAGATTCCGCAGAACATTAAGTGTGTCCATCTGCACATAATGTACGACTTAATTGCTGGGAACTGTGCCTTCTTGGGGATGTTCTGCCCCACTGTTTTGGTCTGCTGCAAGTGAGGCTGCCTGCAAGGTGTGCGAGGTGTTGGATTCCGGTTGCCCGCTTGGCTCGGCGCTACCCTCCTGCCTTTCTCTCTCCAGGGGTTAAGCAGAAGGCCAGCTACATCACCCCAGTTCCTGGTGGGGTTGGCCCCATGACTGTTGCCATGCTCATGAAAAACACCATCATTGCTGCGAAGAAGATGTTCCGACCCCAGGAGTTCGAAGCACTGAGCGTTTAATGTTGGACCCCTAGTGGTCACCAGCGACATTCCAAGTCGCCTCTCAAACACAGGCTAAAAGCAATGCAATATTTATTTATTTGATGGAAAGCTCATCAAAGAATAGCAGAGGCTGCTGGAATAGTTGCACCCCAATGCGGAGCGTCTCGTGCAGTGCATTATGTTTGGCAGCTGCCATTTAGACTGCTCTGTTGCTGAAGTGCAGGAGCTGAAAGTGTTGCTAGAACAGCAGGCTGGATGATAATTGCTCAAAACCCAGGAGGGGAGGGTAGCAGAAGGCCAAGAACTGGTGTGCAGAGGACAAAGTTTCCACATGCACTTAATGCAGTGACAGCTGCCCAGTGCAAACGAAGCTCTGAAGATGCTCTGGCATTTGCTGGGATTCTGCAACAGCTGTTCTACAGTCAGATGTTACTATTTTCTACAACAAATTATTTATATGACTTTTGTAGCTCATCAGCCTAATTGGTTCATAGCTTGTTTCAGTACTCATTCCACACAGTTTTTAAGACAGCCAGTAGTTAGATAAAATATCACAATCCAAAGTGGGGTTCTACATGCTTATTGAAGCTTGCTTGGTATTTACGCTGGCCGCTAGTGACTGCTGCAGATTGTGTTGGAATAAAGCGATTCACTTGTAAGCATCTGAATCCTCTTGCATGCTCTGGCAAGGCTGATCTTAAGCAAGGGGAAGAAGGCAACGTTTTGTATTTCGTTAGTAGCAAACAGATTCCAGAGGTGTGAATGTGGTTGGGGCGTCTAGTTTTGTTCAAAGTTCTGCTAGAAGAAGGGGAAAGGAGGTTTTGTTTTTGTGTATGGAACTGTCTGTGTGCCCCTCCCCACATGTCTTTAAAGAGCAAAAAGATGATAGTGCTAGTGTGACCTATAAGCTTGAAGACCAAAGCACAAAGCAGGAAAACTGCAAATTTGAAGCCCTTCAGCTTGCAGTTTGATAAGCTTCCAGGTGTTTGCTGACAGATGTATCCATTATAAGACTACACCAAAGGATGCCGTTCAGTTAACAACGCTGGCAAAACGTGAAGCCCAGCACACCGGAGTCTCTTGCACCTGCAGCAAAATGCTGGACTGGCTTCTGATCCTGCAAAGTGAAGCGGGTTAGCCTGAGCACACCACAAGCAGAGGAGCGTCATCCGTTTATTAGAATATATATTCCTAATGTAGAAACAAACAGGTAGCACTGTAGGGACTGCAAATTCATTCTTGTGGAAACCAGTAGGGCGAGTCTATGCAGTTGTCTATAAAAATGGCATTGAGAACTGCCGTGCTAAGTAGCCAGGAAGTGGGATTCAAAGACGGTGCAAGCCCAGATGTGTGGGATGCTGGGCGTCTACAGCTGCCCTTCTGATTTGCACCTCCTGCTTGCACAAGGTTGTGAAAATGGCCTAGAGGTTGCTAATGCCTACAGCCACGGCAGTCTCGGGCTACTGCTTCGGATGGTCCTGGTTGGTACAAAACGAGTGAGGGAAATATACAGAGGCTTATATTCAAGTTCGAGTGGTGGTTACCACAAAGAGCGGTTGTTGCCCAAGCTTAGCACTGTTGCATTTCATCTCTTTGCATTCAACAATTAATGGTACTTGATCCACGTAACATGATCAATGGCAGAACAAATTCAAGTTTTTCTTTTGTTTATCTTCACGTCAGTATTTACAGAGTAAAAAGGAACCGGCATCTGTCTCACACTAAAATTTAAACCAGGTGCAATATCTAGTGGGCCAGAGCCTCTGCACCTAAGAGCCCCTTTTCCACAGTGAAGTATGTTTTTTGGGCATTTCAGCTGGACTCCAGCTTTCTTTAACACTGCGGGACAGGAAGGAACCTGTGATTAAGTGATGTATTATCAAGCTGCCCTGTCTTTAGAAGGGAAACCCTTTAAACCTGCATGGTTCAAATGGACCGGGCAGCATTCTCTTTCCAACAAGCAATTGGTCATCTGCCCTAGAGAAGAGGAGAGCGATACTGCGCACGGTGAATTTGTCTAGGTTTTGCTGGGGAGGCGGAGGGAAGGAGGCTGGGTTGCTGGGAGGAACGGGGTCCACTGTCTGCCCCAGCCTCCCCTCCTCTCCCTCCCCGGCATGCAGCCTTTCCCCCCAAGGCCAGGTGAGGGAGGGGGCTGTGGGAGGTAGACTGGGGACTCGGCATCTTGGACCTGGAGCTGGATGATCCTGTGATGATGGACGGCTGTAGGATTGCACCCCAGACACCTTGCATCACCAACTTTCTGAGAGAGAAGTGGTCGAAGAACGCTTTGGGGGAATTGCTATTTCAGTGCTGTCTGAGCACTGCAAGTCTCAGCGTTTGACTGTAAAAGCCCGACTGGTGGTACACTTTAGCGTGACAGCGTGGAGAGACACGCAGGTCCTAAGCACCTTGACGAATGGCAGACGTGGAATTTCTGCAGCTCCTGGCCGGCACGCGGCGGCGGCGGCGGCGTGCCCCTTCTTCCCCAGTGCTGCAAGTGGCAGTCCGGAAGGATCACTTTTCAGCGAGACGTTTCAGCATCACAAGCCTTGGTTTTTGTGTTGTGAGGAGGAAACTGCATCTTTGAAGGTAACCTCCCGAGGCTGTGAGCGCCTGCTGTTGCCCTTTCATTCTGACTAGCCGGCGTGACCTTAACAGGTGTCCACACAACATGAATCCTACTAAAATAACAAGGTGTGGCAGCACAAGGGGGAAGACCTGAGCCTGTTCGGTTTAGCGAAAAGGTTGAGGACAACGCAGCCGCCCTGCGCAGCGTCAGAAACGCCCCTCCCAGAGCACTGTCCCCATTCGAAATCCTGGGCGATCCACTTTATTTCCCTCACCTGCATTCTTACAGTCAGTGCCTGAAAGCCACTTGGTGGCCACGCATTCCTGTCGCTTCTTGGCCTCGGTCCATAAACACCCTGCCGCAGTACGGCGTGGAGGTACGTGCGACCCCTCGGAGATGGAAATCTGACTTTTCTGGCTCCTCCTGGCTTTGTAATTGCTCGACAAGTGATTTTTCTACTGGTTACACACCCAGCTACTGATTGAAGGAAAAAAGACTGGATGTGTTGAGAGATGTCACGGAAACGCACAAGAGTGCTGCAGAAAGTGCTCAGTCCAACTTAGAAAGGCTGCAGCAGCACGCTGGAAGCATCGCACCCGCCTCGGCAGAAGAGGCTGAAGTCCGCAGGGAAGGCGGGATCCTGCATCCAAAATGCTAAGCTGCCGGCAGTCTAATGTTCCTTTGTTTCCAAAGGTTCTGGAATCCAGAGAAACCATGTCTGTGTTGTTCAGGTAGGTCTTAAGCTGCTGACTTAAGAGCTGCCACGTGGTGCCTGACGAAACAAGATAGAATCCCGCAAGTCATCTGGTTTTTAGGTGCTGAATTCTTTAGCAGGAGGAGAGGGCTGGGGCCCCACATCCTCTGGGCTCGGCCACAAAGAAGCACACCCAGTCCTGTTTGGGTAGGGTGGGAGGAGGCGAGAGCGCTACAGGGACTATAGGGTGGTCTCGCTGCCCATGTCCCGAGGGTGTTTTTCGGTGTCAGTATCGTCATAATCTGACTCCATCTCTATCTTCACCTGGGGCACAGCACAGATGGGGTTTCGGGAGTAATTAAAGGCAGGAGAAGATGGGCAGGAAATCTTCAGGTGAAGTGTAATACTGGAAGAAAAGCAGGCAAGGGGAGTTAGAGGCTCATCCCTGGCGTGAGAAGCTTCCAGGCAAGGAATTCAGACCGACAGGTGAGGCCCACCACTTCTCCCTCTCCAAGGCAAGGGGCTTCAGCCACCAACCCGGGATCGTGCCCAGAAGGGTCTCCAAATTCATTTTCCCCTCTTGGTTTTTCTTGACTGTCAAAAGGTGAGCTGTCAAGAAAACGGAAGGCATGAATGATCTCGTCACAGAGGCATTTGCAGGGACAAACCCTGTAGGAAGAGCCTCAAAAGCGGCAGTTTTGAGGGAAACTGGGAGTCCTGGACTGGGGCATCCCAATAAACGGGAACAACATTGCAGCGAGCCCAATGGGGGCGCCCATGCTGCAGTGGTGTCCTCTGGGATACCTGCAGGAGGGACAAAATGGGGGGGGGCTGGGAGGGGACGAAGCACCCTCACCACACCCTGCAGGAAGTGCAGGGAACAACCTGACCCCTGTGGCTTACTGCCAGGGTGGGTCGGTTACACACCGAGGTGCCTATTCTCGGGTGGGTTATTTAGCCTGGACCTGGCTTCACAAACAACCCGTGCTTTAAATAGAAGCCCCACAGAGGGAATCCGCCCCAAGGCAACCTGCCCCATGTTTCCTGTGCTGTGGCTTGGCTGCACCATAAGCACTCAGGACTAGTTTTGGAGTTGCTGAGCCCATGATGGGCTGCTGTCATACCATCCTCACCCCACGGAGTGTCCGGGTTGTGGGTTGTGGGAAGCGGTGAGCGAGCCACTCGGCGAGGTCATGAAAGCCTCTTGCTGAGCTCGCCTGAGCCGTCCCACGGACGCCCAAGCAGCACCTCTTCTGGAATCTCCCTGTGTTCCTGGCGACATGGCTTTGACCTCCCACGGGCTCCACCGGGCCCATCTGGGCTTCAGCCTCTGTGCAAGGCCATGGGCCGGCGTCTTTGCTGTGCTTGTGGATTCTACCTGCATTTGCCTGGCAAAGAAGAGCAGGACACCGGCTCTCCTCGTGCTCTTTCTGTTCAGCGTTTGGCGTCCAAGGGGGGAAGATGCTTCTATCCTGGCTGTGATGGTTTTCTCCAATTCCTGCTCTCCATCAGTTCCTACGCTGGCAGAAGTGATGGGGCCTCCACAACATTGTGAGGGCAGACAGAGCAGAGATCGCAAACTGCTTTGCAAACTGTTCCTCTTTTGTTACCGATTATGATGGAAAGCACAACATTCCTGTTCTCAGCACAGCCTCAGAAATTCACCCCCCTCGTGCTCCTTAAGCAATTCTTCTCCCCATCATATGAAGCCTGTGGCCCCATCCAAATGTGCGAGGTTCAATTTTAAAAAATGGTTAAGTGCAGCTTTTGTTCTGTTAAATGTGCCATTTACCTGCGATCCAGGTCTGAACCATTAGGGGAGGAATCAGAATTGAATGCTCCAACTGGGAGACCTTGTTCCTGGAGGGAAACAGAAATCCTTGTGAACCTGATCCATGGTAAAGAGCAAAATAATACATGAAGAAGAGACCGAGACCGAGGGAAGGAGGAGGTTCAGAATGAAACGCCCTCAGAATCCCTGGCTCACGAAGGTGCCATTGCTCTTGGCCAAGGCGCTTCTGTCCATCACTGATCACTTTCTTTCTGGGAAGAGATTG
Source organism: Varanus komodoensis (assembly GCF_004798865.1). Lineage (NCBI taxonomy): Eukaryota > Metazoa > Chordata > Lepidosauria > Squamata > Varanidae > Varanus > Varanus komodoensis. Next base: position 1,552,258 of record NW_025336576.1, on the reverse strand, counting down.
TTTCGTAAAAAAGGACGCCTTCTGAAAACCGTGCCCAAAAGAAGGCCATCGGGAAAGGCGGCTCCCTCCCACCCGGAAACGTCCCTGGGATACCTGGCACTCGCCCCGCGCGTGACCCCCAGGGCCTTCTGGGACCCAGGTGGGAAATCCAGCCGGCACCCCTCCTTCCGGGGGTTGCCGCCAGGCTCAATCCTCAGACGTTCCCCTGCGGAAGCCTCACTGAGACCAGCAGGACCGGCGCTTTCCCCCATTCCCAGCCTCTAGGTGGGGCTTGCGCCGCGGCACCTGCTGCAGAGGCCGGCCCCGTTTGCACCCGGCTCGTGGCAGGGCCACCTCGGGGGGGGTGCTACTGACCTGGAGCCCCTTGCAGGGGGAGAGGGCACTGTGCGTGCTGGACACAGGCGTGGCGTGGAAGGTCGGCCTGTGCTCCCGGAGAGCCCTGTGCCGCTTGCCGGCCCCTGCCGGCCCCGCTCCGTTCCTCTGTGGGAGAGCCCGCCCCCTCCCCAGCCTCAAGGGCAGCGTGGGCACAAAACTGCGGACACACTCGCCAAATCCAGTGCTGCGCGTCCCTCTACTGTGGCCATGGAGCACCGCCGTGGGATTGCGCGGAGCAGGGTGGCCGTGGGTCGCGCCGCTGCCCCATGCCCCCGGAAGAGGCTGCCGGCCGCGGCTCCGTGGGGAAGGCCCAGCTGGACGCGGACACAGCTCGGGGACGAGGGCCCTCCCTGCAGAGGCTTGCACCCAGCACCTTCTGCTTCCACTCTCACTGCAGGGGCCAGAGCGTGTCGCTTTCGCAGGCCTGCCCCCCGGGGCTTTGCTTCTCCGCCGCCTTGGGTGCTTCACGAAAGAACCCGAGGTGGCATGGCTGCGGCTGAGTGCGGTCGTGAGACGACCGGCCACAGGAGCTAACCCGGCGTCCTCCTAGCTCCGAGGAAGGTGGCGGGCGTGGCTGAGAAGCACAAGGTGGGCCCGGGGGGAGCGCGGCGAGAACGGGAGCCCTGGACAGCCCTGCGGGGAGCGTGAGGGCACCATCCACGGCTCCCGCGGGGCAGCCCGAAGTGCCACACCTTGGGGCATCTTGCGGTGTGCTGGGCGTAAAGTGGGGCTGCTGCTCGCTCGTACGACGCTATGCTGCCGGGACTTGCAGCACCCTGCCCGCTGGAAAGCCGAAAGGGACCTGCGGGTGCATGCCTTACGGGGGAACTGGAAAAACGAGGCACAGCCCGGCTTTCCCTGGAGGTTGAGTGGCGGGGAGGAACGACCCACACGCCCCTCCCTCCCTCCCTCCCTCCCTGCCCCGCTGTGCAGCACATGCTGGAAGCCGCCATGAGAAGTCAAGCTGTGCACCAGCCGGCGGTCAGTCTGAGGCACAAGCTGCGCTGCAGCCCAGCCTGGCGGCCGCGGATGCAGAACACACGCAAGGACGGCGGGGGCCTCGCCCAGCCCCCCTCGCTTTGCCGGCCTTGTGCCGGAGCCAGCCGGGCCCTGGTGGCCAGAGGGTCAAGGCAGCCCCCTCATTTAACACCTGATAGAACCTGAACATGCTACTTACGGGAAACGGAATGGATACGGTTTTGGGGTTCCAGTGGGATTGTTATAACAGAGGGAGTTGGGAACTTGGGCTGGGGAAAGAGAAGTGGAAAAAGAGACCGTGAACAACCCTGCTTGGACAGACACAGTCAAGTTTACCGCTAGGGGCTGGAATCAACACTCGGGCTCATGGGGAATGTGCATGTGGGGAAGGGGTGGCCTCGGGTTCAGCACCCCAGGAGCTGTGTGCGTTCGCACTCTCCCTGCCCTGAGCCCCCCGTGCCAGCCCCATGATGCTGCCACCGCACGCGGGTGGGCTCTTTCCCCATTTCTGTTCTTTTGCAAGCTGCTTTGGGGTTTGTCTCCAAGGGCGCCACGTATAACTCTCGCTTCACGCCACAGGACCCTCGCCGGAAATAACCATCTATGGCAGGATATCCCGCTGTGCAAGCCTAGATGGCTTCCCTCAGGCCGCTGCCCCGACAGCCCCTGGCCCAGGCCTGGAGTCACCAGCGCCTCAGTGGGCTGCCACGTCGCCCACTGCAGATCGTGGGGAGGGGAGAGCAAGCCCCTTGGCAAGAGCCGCAGAGCCCTTTTCCTGGAAAGAAGGGAACACGCGGTTCTTCCCGCTGCCCACGATGCAGGCCCTGCGACTGTGGCACAGACTTGCCCGTCTGTGGACTCGACTCCATCCTGCCTCCCGCTGCCCACACTGCAGCCCCGGGCCCTGCGTGGCTTTTCAGAAAGCCACTGTTCCTGGGCCGAAGGAGGCTCCTGGCCGGAAAGCCGACGCCTCTGCCCCCAAGCGGCACGGACACACCTCATCACTGCTGTCCTCCTCGCCTTGATTGCCTTTCTTCTTCTTCTTCTTCTTCTTCTTCTTGTCCTCCTCTGTCTTCTTATCCTTTTCAGGAATGATATTGTCAATCCACGCCAGGTCGTGCTGGGAAAAGACGAAGTCCAGCATCTTTCGGACTAGAATCAAAGCTAAAATCTGAAAGGAAGAAGCGAGGCATCCCGTAAGATCGCAGTGGGCCAGGCCAGCAGCCGCAGCTTCAGAGCGGTCTTTGTGTGCCCAGCCAATCTAGCTCAGTGAGCCCCCGACTTCCATGAAGGGGCCAACTTGCAGCCTGCGAGTGGATGATTTTGCACCGCACTGGGCGCAACATGCTCAGAGACTGTCTTGAGGTGGGTTCAGCAGTGGAGAGAGCTGGGGGGGGCCGGGGGGGGGGCATTAAAGCCCGCTTGGGCAGTGCAAAGCACGCACTGCTGGGGCGGAAGAGGGAAGGAGCTTGGCTTTTTTACTGCACGTGCCAAAGCAGAAGTGGCTCGGGACGGCTGAGTTTGGGCTTGGCAATTGCCGGCTCTGATGGAATCTGTTTTCGTATGAGCTCTGGGGCAGGGAGCCTCTAAAGCGGGTGAACGCTCTTGCTCGCTCGCTCGCTCACGCTCTCGGGGGCCGAGAGGCGGCCCCCGCTTGGCCATTTGGCACTGGAGCGAGTCGCAGCCTTCCCCGAGCGAGAGGCTGCGGACGGTGTGCCGGGCGAGCGCCTACCATCACCGGGAAGACGATCGCGGCCACAGTGGACTTCAGGATCCAGAGCACGGCCAGGCAGACGATCTGGACCGCGGTGAACAGGTGGATCCGCCGCAGGGGCACGTGCCGCAGGTAGGCGTAGTCGGGCTGGTGCTTGGCTGGCATCAGGAAGAGCTTGCAGCGATCCCAGAACTGTTGGGGGGAAGCAGGCTGGGCAGTCATGCCAGTTGCAGGCGGGGGGGGGGGCTGTTTCTAGACTCTTGTTCCTCCCAGCAGCAGGCAGGCAGGCAGGCAGGCAGGCAGGCAGGCAGGCAGGCAGGCAGGCAGGCAGGCGAAGTGCGGAGCCACTGAAGCCCTCTTGCAGGGGGCTCACAGTCCGATTCGGGCAAGCTGTGGCCAAGTGGCGTGACCCAGGCGAGGGGCAGCCAGCTTTTGAGCCGCACCGTGGCCTTCGGCTTGCAGGGCCGGGCAGTGCCTTTTGGCCTCGCAGGTCGCCGGAGCACCCAGGCAAGCTTTCCGCCAGCACTGCGCCCCCACCCCCCACCCAGCACCTCCCGCAGCTGCCCAGCGTCCTTCGTGTCCTGATCCACGGACCCGTGTAGCTCTTCCGGGCCTGACTGAACTGGCAAGCAGATTCAGATGGCGACAAGGCCATCAAGGCAGCGACTCGCAGTACCGGGACGGTTGCCAGAGCAACTCCTGCTCCTACCTGGATCCCGTTCAGGGAGGCCACGCCCATGTAGAGGAAGACCCCGTACAGCACCGGCATTGGGATGTACTGAGGAGAGAGGAGCGCTTGGTGAGACAGGAAGGACCTTTGGGAGGCAGGAATCCGCTGGTGGTGTTGGGCAGTGGGCCACCCAGCATGGGGCAGCGGGGGCCACGGATGCAGCTGCATGGGCAGGGGCTGGCTGGGGCCGAGGCTCAGGGAGCCGGGGGTCGCCAGGTTTGCCTGTGCACGGCTGACGGTGGCAGGCAGGGGGCCGTACCTTGAGGATGGGTGCCAGGAAGACGGAGATCCCCGTCAGGACAAACACGATGATGCCCGTGATCCTCTGCTCCCTGCCGAAGAACGAAGGTGGTGAGATGGGGCCCTTCCTGAAAGCTCCCTCCGATGCTGCCGCCATTGCCCACAGCCCCCCAAACGGTGCCACCACGGAGGTGCCCCTGAAAATGCGCACCGTGGGTGAGGAGTACCTTGCTTGCCACCATTTCAAGCGAAATCAGGCCACCGTGGCCTTCCAAAGTTTATTTTCCTTTTTGCCACAAACTGGTGGCAGTTCACCCCTTTGTGGAAGTCCTGTTGATTCTTTTCAGCATTTGTTTGCTTGTTTGTCTGCTTTGTAATATATTAAAATCATGCTTTCAATTAGTCTAGCCAGAATAGGCCAGCCAGTGAGTACTTTCCTGGACCCCCCCCCCCCCAATTTCCCCTGGAATTCTCCCGTTCTGTAGCATAAAGCGTGATCTTTGGGATTTTTCATACTTTGTCAGATCAGCTATTCACATTCTACCTCAAGTACTCGAGGATGGACACTACCAGGGCCCAGCAATTTGTTAGAAGATTCATATGATCCAGCTTAAAAGTGCAGGACACAAGCTTAAACTATCACTGTTATAAAAACCATCTAATTGCCCTGTAGAATGAGCAGTTCCTGGGGTTTGAATGAGAAACGGTTGTCAGGAGAAAAGGCAGAAAAATGGGAAGAACAGGCCTGTGTATGTGTAAAACTGTCTCTAGAACAAGAGCAGCAAGATGCAATCAATTAACAGCGTGTGGGGAAAAGCGGCGCATGGAGGGATTTTCTAAGAAGAGGTGACCCTGAGGCAATCGCCATATGAGTCAAGAACGTTGCTTTGAGGTGAGGTGGTGCTTGCGCAGTTCAGGTTTCTGAGGGGAAAGTGATGTCTTCCCACACCTCACAAAGGACTGGAAAAGCGAGCGAAGTCTGCAGCGGCAGTGGGACTCCGGACAGGAGCAGCCAGAGAGCTTTGTGCGGTGCGCTTCCGGCTTCGCTCGCTCCGGAGGGAAGATGCCAGAGCCTCACTGAGCAGAGGCTCCTGGCAGCAAGGAGAAGGTCACAGCTGGGGCCGTCCTGCTACAAGGACCAAAGCAGACGTGTCCCAGCCAGGCCAGTTTGCTGCAGAAGTAGGTTGCTTCAGCCGTGGGGCAAGATGGGAACGGAACGCAGGAGCGACCAGCCGCTGCCCCCCCCCATTCGCCAGCGGGGATCCCCTCTTGCCCGTCCGTGAGGGAAGGGGCAGCGTGGCTGAGCCCAGTCATGAGCACTGCACGGACGCTGCACCGTTAGAGGGAAAGCTCAAAACCATTCAGCTGAGAGAGAGCGGTTTTGCAGAGAGAAGTGTCTGGAAGGTGCCTTCCCTGATTATACGTATTCCTTAGATAAACGCTGCTGTGCTGTGAGAAAGGAAGCTGCAGTTTTACTGAGACTGTTCTAGCTGAACCCACTTCGTCCTGCTCCCCTGCGTGCAGCTCACCAGTAGCCTCTGCCGTGGGGAGAAAGGAGACCCGGGTAAAACCCAGAGCTTGCCGGCTTCTGCTTTGGCTCTCGGTGTGCAGCAGGAGTGTGTGTGCGCCGGAGCAGCACTGCCCCAGAGAGACGCTTGGCCGACTGGGAAGCTGTGTGTAAATTTCTCCCCCTCTCTGCCTGCCTGCACCCCCTTTCCATCACTGCATGCGGTCTTTCCTAGAATTGGTTTGGTGTCATCCTTGCTTATTCCTGAATTTACCCTGCGGCGGCCTTGGCTGGACCAGGCCCCCGGGGCTGGGCTGCATGGAGTCTGGGAGGGACAGGCTACCCAGGAATGGAGAGCTTGCTCAGGAGACTTGCAGCAGGATCCTGTGGGCCATGGAGGCGAACGCGCCGAGGTGGGACCTAACGATGAGGAAGGACAGCTGGCGAAGGGCCTGGGAAACCCCTCCCTAGTAAAGCAGGGGGGTCCCTGGGACAGAAAGTCAGTGACATTCAGTGCCTTTATACTAGTGCTTGAGTATGGGAATAAAACAGGGCACCCTGGAACTCTTGATTCCGCAAGACAGACATGGCTCGATAGGCGTGGCCGGGACTTGGTGCGGTGGAAGGGGCACCAGCTGTTCCAACAGAGCAAAAACCTGCGGGGCCTGGGAGGAGGTGTCCCAAAAGGTAGGAGTGCCCAGAAATGCAAGAAAATTAAGAAGGTGGCGCCTGGGCTAGAGTCAACAGTGGGAGGGATAACAGGCAATGCTGTCACTGGAGTGGGTATGAGTCCCTGAACTGAGGAGGAGAAGAGGGCGAGGCTTTCCCGAGGCAGGTTGAAGATCCATCAGTGCCCTGATAGCCGGTGGGCACGGTCTCCCTGCCCACCTCCTGGCCTGCCTCGCTGGTAACTTGCTTCTTCCAAAGGCAGAGGGGGAAACAAGGGAGTCGCTCGCTCCGGACTTGATCTAGCAATTCCAGGGAGGAAAAAATGGGAGAAGCCACAGGGGCCCTGCCGGGCGCTTGGCGATGCTCTGGAAAGCAAACGGGGGCCATACAGAAAGCCAAGATTGCAGAGAGCCTCTCAGGGAAGCTGAAGAGCAGAGTCAGTAGCAAATGGCAAGAAATGCTAAGAACCCCTGAGGGGGTTCTCAGTTAACCAGCTCCAGATAGTCTCCTCAAAGCGCCTGGCAGCACCTTGGAGGGGCTGCCCAGTCATGTAAAAGAAAGGCCGACAGTGATTCACAACTGCACCTAGACTGTTTTTAAAGCCTCCCAAATCAAAAAGTTTGCACACAAGTTTTTGCACAACAAACCAACCTGGCAAAGACCCCAAGGCGCCCTGGGCCCTTCAAAAAGGGATGCTTGCAGCTGTCACAACAAGCTCAGGGCAGCCTGTGTTCCTGATGCCCCCACGGGTGAAAGGCAACCCTTCCCCCAACACAGCTAGCCTGAAAGGGATTCTGATCCTGCAGGGGTGGGGGAAGCCCACTCCAGCGCCCCCAAGTGCTGGCTGGGCCCTCCAGGGCAGCCAGGACACCTGCGGCAAGAGGGGCAACGTGTCGGGAGCTCCAGCCACGTGGGCCCTGGACCCTGCCAGCCGGAAGGCCAGCTCCAGGTGTTGTGTGCTTGGGAGGAGGAGACGAGGGCAGCATCCCCGGGGACCCGTGGCTGGGCTTGTGCTGCCCTCTCGCCGTGGCGCCGTCGGCCCGTGCTGCGGGGCCATGGTCCCTGCCAGGCTGTGCCTGGGTGGGCAGCTGAGTGAGCGAGGCTAATCCCCTGCCCAGGACCAGGGCCCCCCGGAAGGTGGTCCGCAGGTAGGGGAACGGACCGGGTGACTGCACTGCCGAGGGGTGGGGAGGCTGGACGGGACGGTCAGCAAGATACGTAGGAGGAGGCCCAGCAAACCCATTCTGCAGACTTGTGATGGAATAAAGGAGTCTGCTTCCATCAGCCACAGCCTGTTCCTCCACAGGAAGGCCTGGCCCGGCCTGCCCTCCGACAGGCCAACCTTCCCCACTGCCCGGGCATGGTCGCAGCCTCTGCGAGGGGAAGAGAAGCCCCCCGGGGGTTGGAAGGAGCGCTCACCTCACCCCCAGGAACTGGGGCTGTTCTCCCGGTGCGCTGGTCTCCGTCTCCATCTTCAGGCTGTCAATGTGCGCGATGGAAATGACCGTGGCTGCCACGTACCATGGGAGCCCCATGAAGGAGCACACGGCCATGAGGATGCCCACCCAGAAGAGGTCCAGGTGGTAGCCGGCTGCTTTCTGGAAAAGTCAGGCCTCCGTTAGAGGAAGGGACCGCGCCCGCCCTTTGTGGCCAAAGCAGGAAAACGCGCACCAGCAGAGGGGGGTTGGAGCCCTGATGTCGAGCACTGCCCCACCTAATCTGCTGCAAAGCTGGACAAACCACGACTTTGCATGTAGGGTGGGTGATTTTTTTTCCTTGAAGGTTATCATTACTATTTACAGTCTGGAGACTCTTCTCAAAAGAAAGACTCAAGGTGTTGGACAAGAGGGAGTAAAGCACGGCACAAATCTCAAGCAGCTGAGAACCATCACAGAGAGCACGGCCTGCCCACGCGACGAGGTGTGGGAGACGCACCCGCTGCCCACCGGCGCTTGTGAACGGGAAGGCCTGAGGCGAGGCAGGGGCTGCGGGCGTGCGCCACGGCGCCTCGGGAGCGAGCCATGGGCCGGCGAGCTTGGCGGCCGCTGCACTTGCTCCTGGCCTGCCTGGAGGCCGTGCCGTGCTTGAGGGGCTCGCACCCCAGGGCCCCGCGCCAGGCAGTCCTCCCCCCGCCCTCGATGCAGGGTCCGCGCACGGCCCGGTGGAGGAAAGGCCTGGCCAGCCGTACCCGCAGCTTGTGCTCCTTCCTGTTCACGATGACAGCCGTGATCTGCTGGTCCATGAAGATCAGGATGGTCACCAGGAGGGCCGGAAGGGCGCTGGCCAGGTAGATCCACCAAGGGTTCTTCCCGAAGGGGAAGACGAACCATCCTCGGTCCACGCGGGTGGGCTGGAAGCACAGGTCGGCAGGGGTCACCCGCAGCCCCGCCAGGGGCCTGCTCGAGGCGCGCGCGCGGAGGGCTTTCTCTGTCCCTGCGTGTGCCTGTCCTGCCCGTCAGGGGACTCGCTTCCTTCTGGCGCTGATGGCACAAGCACTAGCATCTGCGTGTCCTGCTGAACAAAGGGGGGGTTCCCACACCAGAGGGGCAGGGGGCCCGTTTGCAGCCCAGGAGGTCCAGGGCAGGTGTGCTGCACATCCCAGGATGTGTGAAATAAATCAGAAGGTAAGGAAACCTGGGATGGATGGAGCAGCCCGGCTGGGGAGGTGTCTAGGGGCTCGTGTGGGCCAGGAGCGGACTGGCGGGGGCGCCACCTTTGGGTAACCGAGTGCATGCGAGGGGTGCACCTTGGGGCTATGGACCCCTGATGCCATCATCGCTTTAGTTACCTTGAAATCTGTAGGCACTTGCAATTTTGGAGTATTCAGTCCAAACAAAACATCAAGACCAACAAACATTAGTATGGACATGAAGATAGAGAAGTCACTAATAAGCTTACGGAGCTAGAAAGAGGAGAGAGAACACAGAAAAGAGAAAGAGAGCAGAAAGTGGCTGTGTTAGAGCACTACCTGGAGCATGGCCCACGAAGGCTTCGACCTGAGGAGCTTAAGGTCCCCTGGGAGGGGCCCGCCACCCTCGTGAGCCCAGCGCCAGGGATCTGGACCGCTCGGTGCCCACGAGAGCCCCCTGGGGGGGCCACCACCTCATCCCTGCTTCTTTCCCAGGTGGGCAGCCTTGCAGCAGGACAGCCCCTGCCAGCAGCTCAGGCTTCAGGCTGCTGCCACGAGACTGCCCCATTCCAAGATGCAGGAGGGGGCCACCCACCCACGGGGACTCCCCCGGAGCCTCCCTGCTTTCCTTTGGGGGACAGCTGGCCCCAAGCCCCACCTTCTGGAGGGTCTCTTGCTGTTCTCCCCACCCACAGCTGTGAGAGGATGGGTGATGCAGCTGCTGAGGCTTCCGGCACGGGTGAACTTGTCTGAGCTTGCACATCGCCCGGCGGAGGCGACACGTCCTGCGCAAAGCCGGGGGTTCAGCCAGCTCTGGGAGGTGGCTGAGCCGCCCTTCCGCAGCCAGGCCTTCTTCCCCCAGCTGCGAGAGGCAGGGAACCCCTTGCTTCCCTCGGGAGCAAAGACACCCCTGGATGGCCCCCACCTGAAGCAGGTTTCTCCCCCCGCAGCCGAGGGAGGGGAGTGGAGAGGGGGCTGACAGGGCTGTCGTGAACTGCGCTGGCGCCTTGCCAGCCGGAAGGACTGGGCTGGAGCTGCTGCCGGTCCTGCTGTCGTTAACAGGGAGGCCCCAGCCGCCTCCTGCCCAGCCCACTTCTGGCAAAATCCATTTCGCGGGGCCTGAAAGCCATGAGCTGCAGCCAGCACCACAAGGTGCTGAACTCTGGAGCCGGAGAGCCTCCAACCGCGGCCCGGCCCTTTGCACCCTGCATCGGTTCTCTGCCCTCTGTTCTTGCACTTCTATACCACCAAGGCACATGAGAGAAACAGATGCTATCAGGAGAAGCATGAAAAGGGGTGGAGCAGAGGAATGTTAGAGGGAAAGAGCAGGTCAAAACCCACAAAGGCATCCAAACCTTAATTATACTGGGCACATGCAACTTGGGAGTATCCAGTCCAAAACAGGCATCTATTCCACAGAAGAAGAGGATGGAGAAGACAATGGAAAAATCAGCAATCAGGGCCCTGACCTAGAAGCACACGGGGTTGGAAAGAAAAGGCGTGTTCAGCGGAGGGCTGCGTCCGGATCAAGCGTGCCGTCTCCGCAGAGGGAGGGTCTCTTGGGAAGGGGCCCTGTGAGCAAAGTGCGCCACACGTGGGGGCTGTGCTGGGTTCCGTGTTGCTTCGCTGGAGCATTCCTTGGCCGCTTACCTTTGTTGGAAAGTAGCGACTGAATTTGAACTTTTTCAGAGTCAGTGTCATGGAGTATGTCCCAAAGAAGAGAATGAAAGACATGAGGGCCAGATCGGGGACGAATTTGCAGGATTTCCCCACCAAGCTTCCGCCATACTTCAGGCATTCCTTTTTGCTCAGCTGAGTCCAGTCCAAGGCTGTTACATTAATAGGGTTATACTTGAAAGGTAGAAAAAGAAAATAAACCATAATATTATTAGGATGCTGGGGAATAACACAGAAAAGCCGCTAATATCTAAAATGCAACAGACAGGCGCCTGCCAGTCAAGGCCCGCTCTTAAAGCCTTCGAGTGAAGATGCGTGCCTTGCCTATTAAACTTGGCATAATTACAGACGGAAATGCAAACACAGATTTGCAAAGGCATTCACATTTTTTTTTTGAGGCTTATCCAAAGTAATATTTACATCCCCTTCAGTCGGTCCGATCCAGTTGGAATCATTTTGTAGGATATGATTGAACTGATAATTTAACAATGGCTTTTCACACTCAGCCCTTGGGCAACTTGCGGTGAGCTCCCTCATTCAACAATTCCTAAATATGGGCCAGACGAAACTCTGCAGACACCCGCCAGGTGGCAGCAGATGCCACCGTTCCGTGAGGATGCTGGAAGCCTCGGTTCCTTGCCTTTTCTTGGGACCAGCCGGACCACGCTCCACGGCACTTGCTCGCAGAAAAACGCTTGCAGGTTTCCCCGGGATGAGTGCTCGCCTGAGGCAGCCTGGAGTGCCTGGGACGGCGTGGCCTTTGCCAGGGCAACTTCCGGGCTCATGCCAAGTTCTCAGCCAGATGCTGGCCCTGGCCAAAATCAGCGGTGCAGATGGAGCACTCAAGTAGAGTTTCCTCTTGGATTTGGCAAGTCGGGGTTGTACCTACGGTTCTACTTCTGGCTAGCCAAGACCGGCTGAGAAGTGGCTGGAATCCCTCTCTGGAATCCCTCTCTGGAATCCCTCTCTGGGTCTGATCAGGCATGGCAGGAACTCAGAGGCAGCCCCAGTGCAACGGCATGTGTTACTGGAGTACCCTTGGGCTGGGTACAACATCCACCATGAACCCTTTGTCTGGTGCACCTGCAGCTGGAGTCTTGTGCTCAGTTCTGGGCCCCTCATTACAAGAGGGAGACAGCAAGGTTGGGATCAGTGCAGCGGAGGGCCACTAGGAGGGTGGCTGGTTTGCAGGGAAGCCATATGAGGAGAGATGGAGGGAGCTCGGTCTCTTCAGCCTGGAGAGGAGACTCAGAGGGGACCTGTTAGTGACACACAGGTACGTGAGGGGGTGCCACGCAGAGGTGGGTCACAGCCTTTTTCCCCCTGCAGTGGAGGGCAGGATATGTTCCAATGGAGCAAAGTTCCGGGAACCAAGATTCAGTTTGGATGCCAGGAACTCTTCTATGATTCTAAGCATTTCCTGACAGTCAGGACCCCAAGGGTGTGGAATGGGCTTCCACGGGAGGTGGCTGAGGCCCCATCGGTGGGGGTGTTCAAGGACAGGCTGGACATGCACATGGTGGGCACGTCGTGAACGCAGCCGGCTGGAGCCAGGGGTCAGACTAGATGGCCCGGGAGACCCCTTCTGACTCGTGCTGTTTCTATGTTCCTATGTTCACTGGGGAGGGCAGTGGGGCTGGGGGAGGGAGAAAAAGGCAAAGTTCTGGCTACTTACCACAGAAATGTTAGTGTTGTTTGGTGCCAGCGGAGCTGAAGCATTGAACAATGTTGTATTCACTGCAGAAAAGGAGTTTGTTATGGTTTAAAAATACATTAAGGTCTAGTAGGCAAAATACAGGATTTTTCTGAAGGCACCATCGTGCACGATTTTGAACAACGGCCCTTTGAGGGGCACAAGGCAGCCAGCGCGGGCAAGCCAGCATTTACACTGCTTTCAGCACAATCTGATCACTGGGAGGTAATTGGCCCGTGCCATTTTCCAAAACCCCAATTCAATTTGGGGATGCAAGATAATCAGCGTAAGGATGACAGCTCCCTCAGTCAGGGTAATGCCGGTGCACCCTCGCCCCGGCATGGAGGAAGCTGGAAAGCTGGAGTCCACAGCCCTGGTTCTACCTCCAGCAGAAACTTCTTCCTTATTAACATCACGTGTGGGCCGCCAAATGGGCTGTGGCAACGGGGAGAGGCCAGCTTCCAAGCCCCGCCTCCGACCTCTGGGAGAAGCCCACTTTGTCGATGGCGCACCTGGTCGGGCACAGGTGGAGCGGGGCCGGCAGGCTCTCCAGCCTGTGAGTGGACTGCCTTCTCCTCCTGGAAGAGGCAGTGGTGGGCCTTCATCGCACTCCTCATCTTTCTTTTCAGACAGACCCCTGAGCTATCAATAGGAGACTGTGCAAAGTTATAAAGCCACGTCCAACTGAGAGCTCATGTGCCGTGGTACTTACAGTGTCGGAGTAGGGACTAGGGCACCCACAGTAAAAACCCCACGCAACTGTGAAGCTCACGAGATGCCCTTGGGCAATCCGCCATCTACTTGAGGGGTTCTTGTAAGGACAAAGTGGGTGGACAAGCTCCTTAGAGCCCACCCCCTGTTCCTTCTCCCCCAGATTCTCCAAGGTGGGTTTTTTCTGGTTAGTAGCAAGACTATTCTTTGCTCATTTACTCTTTGCATCAAAAGCATCGCCTTTCAGACTGGGAAGATCACAGTTCAAAACACATGAGGTGCCCATCCAGTACAGAGAAGCTTTCCTGGGGTGGCAGAAGGAGGGAGCACCACCTCCCCCCCACGGCTCATTCATAATACAGGCTGGTCATTTGCTTTTTTACAAGCAATGCTTTTTCACTTGGTTGCCTTCTTTGGGAAGTCTTTTGGGTTTGGGAATTACTAGCCAAAGCCCACACGATAGGGAAAAGCCGCATCTCCAGTCAAACCATCAATCCCTGTGCTCAGCAAAGGGCATCTTCTCTAGAATGTATTTATTTATGTGTTTGTTTATATATTGTTTCATTCCTACCCCACCTGCAGCTGAGGCTCTCTGGAAGTAGTTCTCCTCCTGCCTTCTTGGATCCTCACAGCAGCAAAGAGCATCCCATCTCCCTTCCAGCCACCTTTTCGAGAAGAAAATAGCCGGAGAGAGCAAGGAGGCCCTTGCAGGGAGTTCTGGGGAACCCCAAGCTCCAGCATTGGAGCTAAATGACCCGACATCGCTGTTCCAGAGGGTTACTCCCGAGGGTCTCAGAGGAGCTGCCTCTGCACTCGGCTAAGCCAAAGCCAGGGCCAGGAAATCCTGGAGGCCTGAGGGGTCCTGGAAGGAGCTGCAGCAGCTCGTTCTGCAGGAGGACCGTGTGTCTTCCAGCTTTCCTCCACGTTACGGAACGACCGCGGTGGCCGGCAGAGAAGCTGGGCCTGAAAACACCTCACCAGGCTGAACACAGCCATGTACAGGGGCTATTTTACAGCACTTGCCGGTTGGGTCTGCTGTTGCACAATCGTGCCAGTTATTTTGCAGAGGAGACGCTTCTTCAAGGATTTTTCCCAGTGGTGTACCACTTTAGAAGAATTGATGAAGAAACAATTGCTGGATTAGAATCAGAGTTTTTTGCTTGCTTGCTTTTGGGGCGCTGGAATCCACTTTGCACTGCTGAGGAAACCAAAGCCAAACCGAGCAAACAGAGACGTTGCCCACTAGCCCTTCCAGGCCTCGTTACAGGGCTGTGACAACGTTTTTCTCCACAACCACCTGATTTTCCAGGACCAGACATTTTGTGACTTTGAATAGCAGTAGAAGTGCTCACACTAAAAAAGTCGGCAGCATTGACTGAGCGAGTTTCTGGTTTGTTAAAAAAAAGTTTGGAATGAGAAGGCCCATTAAATGCTTGAGGTAGGCTGTGTAGAGATAAAAGTAATAACAAAAAGCAAAAGAAGTACGAGTATCAAATATTAAATAGTTTTAATATTTATAAAATGATACTCACTTGAGATTGAAAGCAGCCAAATAGTTGTGTGCAGCAGAGACAAATGGTACAAATCAGTTACAGTAATAAGAAGGCATAACTAGCACACACACAAAAATAATGTAGAGGACCAAAATGTGACGATAACACATACTCTCAGTCTAAAGAGGAGAGAGAAGTGGGCATCTGATACCCTCTTGGATACCAGGAGTGGACAGCTGAAACAGCAAACTTAACGTGGCCGTCCCCAGACGACCGCGAGCAGAATGGCAGCAACGGCGTCCTAACCACCACGTGTGGGATGCCAGGGAGCCGCCATGCCAAATCTCCCGCTCACAAGCGGATTGGCATGGATCCAGTGCCAGTTCTGGGGGTCCGGCAGGCAGCATGAATGAGACCGTACGGTTCAGGCAAATTAATTTCCCTTTCCTCTAAGCGCTGCATTGGGCCCATCCTTCTAGGCCATCTGGAGGTGGATCGGGCTCGTCCCAGCCAATGAGGGCAGCAGGTGCTCACAGGCGCCGTCGGCACATCAGCACCCCGGTGCCAGGAGTGCGGGGCCGTGATCCGCATTGGCATGCCTCGGCTCGGACGGGACCAGAGGCCTCTGCTGCGACCGCGGCCCCGCAGTGCACACGAGCGGCCCGGGGATGCGCCGGCTGCCACGCTCGCTTCAGCTGTGGCCTCGCTCACACTGCCCATGTGGACTGGGCAAGGCAGTGAGGACAGGAGCAGGAGCTGTCCTTCAAGGGGACCCCTCCCCCCCCCCCGGGGTCAGTCCTTAGCTCATCCTGGCGCTAAGTGACAGGCGTTTCGTTAAGCTCCCAAAATAGCTGGCTTTAATTGTGGCTCCTCTGCTGCTCTTTGCATCTCTATTGCCATGATTCTTGTGTTTTACTGTCTTGCTTCAATTGTATGGCGCCAAGAGCGTTCATGCCGCAGCAGCCAACAACTGAGTGATGCAGCAACGACCTTCTGCCACGCAGAGTTGCCCTCAAAGAAAAATGCACCTCGTCTCGTAATGGGGCACCGGAAGGAGCGAGTTTGGTCTCGCGTCCCCGACCCGGATGGCTTCGCCACCAGAACGCGCCTCCTTCGCAACCACCATGCCAAGCGACGCCACTGAACAGAGGCTCCTTCCAGACGCTGGTCCGGCAGGGGGACACGGCCAGGCTGCAGAACGGCCCGCGTCCACTCGGCTCGCGGTGGAGGGTCAGGAAAGGGCCGGGGCGAGGGACCGAAATCCCCAGCACCGCTGGCGCCCCGTGCCGTGACGGGCCGGTGCCATTTCTGCCACCGAACGGTCACCAGCTGCTGCTCGCAGGCGGCTGTTCCTGTTCCTAACGGGAAATCCGAGGGAAACGGGGGGGGGGGGGGGGGAAGCCGGGGGGGGCCGGGGGGGGGGGGGGCGGGAAGCACGGAGGGGCCGCTCGCTGGGGGTTCCGGCAAGGTCTCCCTGGGAGAATGCGGGTTCTCCGCCTGGGACGTGCCCACGCCTCCCTGGCCAACGCCCGCCCTGGACACCATGGCTGGGGCTGATGGGACTGGGTGGAGGGCAGCCGGTCTTGCCTGGGGCGGCCTCCTTGCCAGGCGGTGGCCAGGACCACCGGACCCCAGTGGCGGAAAGCCCTGAGCACCAGGGTGGCGTAGTGGTTAGAGCGAGGGACTGGGGCTCGGGCGATCCGGGTCCGGGTCCCGCTCGGCCATGGGGCCCGCCGGGTGACTCTGGGCCAGGCACAGACGCTCAGCCCAGCCTGCCTCGCAGGGTGGTTGTTGTGGGGACAAGATGGAGGAGGAGAATGAGGCAAGCTGCCTTGAGCCCTTGGTAGGAAGAAGGCAGGGTATGAATCGGAAAATAAATAAAATAAAATAAATAAAACCAGCCGTGGGTGGTTATTTTCCCACCACACTGTGTGGCAGGCAGGTGGGGGCAGATGGATATAACTACCCTTCTTGTGGGGTTTGAGCAGCGGGTCAAAAGCTACTGAGGTTTTATTCCCCTCTGTTGAATAAATAAAATAAATAAATTTTTTATATTTAACAAATTTTAAATTGTATTTATTTTAAAATCAATATATTTTATGTGTTTAACACATTTTAAATTTTATTTTAAAATACATAAATTTTATGTATTTAACACATTTTAAATTTTATTTATTTTAAAATAAAGTTTATTTACTAAATAAAATCAAATGTTACATATTTAACACATTTTAAATAGCTTAAAATAAATAAATTTTAGTTATTTATTAAATAAAATCAATATATTTTATGTTTTTAACACATTTTAAATTTTATTTTAAAATACATAAGTTTTATGCATTTAACATTTTAAATTTTATTTATTTTAAAATAAAGTTTATTTACTAAATAAAATCAAATGTTATGTATTTAACACATTTTAAATAGCTTAAAATAAATAAATTTTAGTTATTTATTAAATAAAATCAATAAATGTTATGTTTTTAACACATTTTAAATTTTATTTTAAAATACATAAGTTTTATGTGTTTGACACATTTTAAATATCTTAAATAAATTTCAGTTATTTATTAAATAAAATCAATACATTGCATGTATTTAACAAATTTCAAATTTTATCTTAAAATCAGTAAATTCTCTGTACTTAGCCAAGTTTAACTTTTATTTCTTTTCCAAGACAGGCGTTTTCGTCCTTTCCGAAGGAGCTG